>NW_012105399.1:821341-849440 GCF_000951045.1 Mandrillus leucophaeus
ATATTTATATAAATGTATATTTCATATATTTTATATAACATATGTTTATATTATGTATTTATTAAAATATACATATTTACTCCTTAATAGGAGATATATATCTATATATTTACTCCTTAAGACACATGAAAATGTCTCAGATGGTTAAGGACTAGGAGCAACCACAGGTCTCAGGGCCTTAGGAGTTAGGATGGAGAAGAAAGCTCCTTTCCAGGTGCAGCAGCTTCTGGACCACGCTGCTCCCACACTTGGCCTGGGGTTGGAAGGTCGGGACTAGACTGTGTGCTGGGAGCACAGGATGGAGGCTGTGGGTCTGTTTGCTGATCTGTTGGGTCAGTGACAGCTTCATTCAATGTCTCATGTGGCTCTGTGAGGGTGAAGCTCCTTTGATGACAAACTTAATGGTGTCCGAGGATTCTCAGAACTTCATACCTCCACAGTGGATTCTGTCCTCTCTCTATGATTCTTTGGTTGTTTAAATGGTCATCTCCATTTAATGCTATATTGAGTTTCTAAGGGACTGGAGAAAAATTCTCATTCCTTCAAACAAAACTTCCAGTCTTTATTTACTCTTTCTTTCCTTCTTTTCTTTTCTCTTTTCTTTTCTTCCTTCCGTTTTTCCTTCCTTCCCCCTTTCCCTTTCCCTTTCCCTTCCCTCCTTCCCCTCTTTCTCTCTTTCTTTCTTTCTTTCTTTCTTTTTTTTTCAGAGTCTCACTCTGTCTGTCACCCAGGCTGGCTAACTGCAACCTCTGCCTCCCGGGTTCAAGCAATTCTCCTGTCTCAGACTCCTGAGTAGCTGGGATTACAGGCACCGCACCCAGCTAGGTTTTTTTTTTTTTTTTTTTTTTTTAAAGTAGTGATGGGATTTTGCCATGTTGCCCAGGCAGGTTTCAAACTCCTGAGCTGAGGCAATCCGCCTGCCTCAGCCTCCCAAAGTGCTGGGATTACAGGCGTGAGCCACCGCACCTGGCCCCATCTGTCTTTCTAACATAAAAATATCTAAATTCAATGGAAGAATAACATTTTATAGTCTTCTGTGGGGCTCTTCAGGATCCCCAAGAGAAGAGGTTTTCTTAGAGTTGATGTTTCAATTTTCTGGGGTTTTCTATTTCCCAGGTGATGACCTGAGGCTCAGATCAAAATTAAGGTCTTTGGGAAGCAAAGATTTACCCATTTCTTAGCCAGAGGTAGCAGATGCCAAGTAAAACTTGCAAAGGACTTTTCTCATTAGTTTTCTCTAGCTCCCTTGCAGCCTTAGAGTTTGGAGGCTTTATTTCATAGAATTTTCCTAATGGAGAGAGCAAGAGGTATCCTTTGTATTTTCCCCATGGAGATCAGAGCCATGAGGTCTCTTGGTATGAGAGTTCTTGCAAGTACGGAGGCTTAACTGCAGTGAGTAAAGATGATATGGTTTGTGGAGTTTGAGAGATCCCTGACACTCTCCAGAACCGTGTCCTGTTGTGTTAGTGGAACCTCCAACTATCTGATAATGACATTAACTTAACACATGCTGTAGCTTACAAAGCACAGCCAGGCAGATTTACCTCACGAAAACCCAGTAGGGCAGATATTATTATTTCTCCCTACTTTGTAAATGAAGAAATCTCAGACATAGCTTGTCCAAAGCCACACAGCTGGCTGGAGACAGAGTCAGGGTTCAGAGCCAGGGCTGCTGGCCCCAGACCCTGTGCTCGGTCACTAGTTCAGAGATTGCTGTCCTGATGCTGCTACTGCAACTGTACCATGTGACCTCACCCCCTGGGTAACCCTCATCAGACACCCAAAGCTTCAGAGGTCGTTTGAGCACTTACTGCCCCTGGGGAGAGAGTAAACACCTGGTGGTGAGCAGAAGTTAGGGACTGGGAACCGTGAGAAGAGGTGGCAGCAGAGGTGAAGTCAGGTTGCTAGTCTTTTATTTTTTATCCTTCCTATTTCCAAGCTGGCCTTGATGTTACACCTAACATCCAGCGGCTTCATCTCCTACCTTCGAATGATTGACTTTGTTTTAGAAGTTTTCTTTTTTTTTTCCTGGCCGGGTGTGGTGACTCATGCCTGTAATCCTAACACTTTGGGAGGCTGAGGCAGGTGGATCAATTGAGGTCAGGAGTTTGAGACCAGCCTGACCAACTGGAGAAACTCCGTCTCTACTAAAAATACAAAAATTAGCTGGGCGTCATGATGTATGCCTGTAATCCCAGCTACTTGGGAGGCTAAAGCAGGGGAATCGCTTGAACCCAGGAGGTGCAGGTTGCAGTGAGCTGAGATTGCGCCACTGCACTCCAGCCTGGGCGACTGAGTGAGACTCCATCTCAAAAAAAAAAAAACAACCCAGAAAAAAGAAAAGAAAAAAAGAAAAAAGAATTTTTTTTTCTGTTTCCCCACTCCACCCCTAATTGTTGACTTCCCGTGTTTGTAGAGAGAACCAAAGTAATTGGGGAGATCAATTTCTCCTATGACTTTGGTCTGTATGGGGAAGGGTTATTACTATAAGTGGCTTTTATTTTTGTTTCTTTTCATTAAGGAAATCAAGGCAATACTTTTTTTTTTAACTTTAGAAAATACAGAAAAGTAGAAAAAAGAAAATGACAATCAGCTAGACTCTGCCCAGTTAGATAATATTTGGTTATATATCCTTCCAGGCATTTATCAATTTTTTCTTCCTTCTCTGCCATTTCTAACTATATATATCAAACAGGAATTTCATTTTACAAATTAGATTGCAGCTTGCTGTTCCAGCTTAGTGCACGTGATTTAAGGAACTTTCTCATATTTTCACATGGGCTTACAGAACATGGGTTTTTCATGCTGCATGATATTCCTCACTGCAGTCTTACCATCAAGTATTTTTTCCCTATTTGTGGACATTCAAGTTGTTTCTGATTTTCCCCGTTATCAATAAACTGCACCCTCTCAGCAAGTCCTTGTGGTTTGGTGCCTGTTCTTGTAACAGGGCTCCTGACTTGTTCTGTGTCATTGAACCCCCGCCCTGTGCCCCATTTCTGGGAATTGTGTCCCTGCTTGGTTTCCTGCTCAGAGCCTCAGTTCCTTCCAGGGACTGAAGCCCTGTCCCTGAAATCCAGTATCTCTCTGTTGCCAGACCTGCAAGGCTGCCAGACCTGCCACGCGGGCTGCCGACACCCTGACTCTTGCCTGCTACCCTGCAGCCCTGGGGCGACCATCTGCCTGGCCTCATTCCTGTAGCCTCATCAAATCTTTAGATCTTGATGTTCTCTGCTCAGGCCTGATCCCAGCCCTTGGAGGCCTGGGAATAGGAGGAGAGATAGTAGGGCAGGACTGTGGGGCTGGGGAAGGGTGGGCAAGTGTGTGAGTCAGTGGGTGAGGGTGGGGGCAGTAGGAGATGGGAAGGGTGGCTTGCACTGGGGGACTAAGAAATAAGCACCTTTGGACAGTTTCTAGTTCTCCAACTCATCCTGTTCTCTCATATCTTGTTTTTGGCTATCCTGTTGCTTGGTCTGGAACATTCTTTTCCTTCCTCTAGGCCCAACTAACAAATCCTTCTCATCCTTCAGGTCTTTGCTTTGATCAGAAGTTCTCAAACTTTCTCTGTTATGGTGCCTTAGCTTCTCGGTATTTTTTTTAATTGCGCTTCGAGGTCAAAAGAAATCCCGAAAGTTACTGTCATTATGCAGTTAGGGCTGAATAATGTACTCGGTATTTATCCCCTCATCACTTAGTAGCCGTTTGAAAAACAACTCTCACAAAATGGACGAAAATAGAGTTTTAAAAATTCATTCCTAAAAAGTCACAGTTTCTTACTCATGGAATGGACAGAGCTACTGGGCCCTGCACACCTTCTCAAGTTTTGGAATCATGACACTGCACTGATTTTCACACTGTGCTTTTTTTTATCCCAGCAACTGCTGAAAAATCAGCTTTGTGGAGGTAACACTATTGGACAGAATGTTCTGTGATTTAATGTTGAAATGCACACTACTGCTAATGTGACCCTCAAAGACTTAAACAACCCCACTAAGCCACTGTGAGGTGGTTGTGCTGGTCTGGGCTCTTTGGGCTCACCATTATGCACTATCTGTTTACATGTCTCTTTTGTGTTAATTGTAACCCCTTGAGGGCAGGGACCATGTCTGTCGTGTTCATCTAGAACCATATTTGGCACATAGTAGGTGCTCAATGAATAAACACTCATGGAAAGGCAATTTCTCCAGCCTGGCCTTTAGAAGGCAAGGTTGGAGGAGCTGGAAGCAAAATAGCTGAAGTGCTGGGTTTGGTGACGGCAAGGACGACACTCCCAATTTCAGAGGCTCTGGTGGATAAGGAGGGGAAACGACCAAGGTTACACCAGAGGACGTGTGCAAGGGAGCCAACGCCAGGTGCTGAGAAGGATGCCGCCGATTACAGAATGAGGTTGAGGGAGTGCAAACCATGATAAGAAAAACCCAAGGAGAACTTGAAAAGAAGATTGCACAAGAGGTCAAGAAGATAATGAGAAATGCTCCCCGTACATAAGGAACGTCTGCTCAGGGAGGATGGTGGCAGTGCCCCTTCTGAGACAGAGCAAAGGCAATTTATTGATAGACATAGTTTCTGAAAATTAAATGGATCTTTGCCTTGGTATATTCACAAAAGAAGGGCAGAGGACAGATCTCACAAAGACACAAATTTCCCAAGGGATGGAGAAGAAATATCATGGAAGGCATGGAGGGTGGATGAAAAAGAGAAAAAAAAAAAAACCTCTTATTTTTGTAGTGTGGCTTCTGACCTTCCAGGGCTGGCAAACAGGGTCCAAATGGGACATCAAATGAGGAAACCAATCTCTTATCACTGGCCCTGCTGGCCCCAAAGCTGCCAACTGTTCGGTGCCCACATCAGTCCACAGGGACTTATTTTGTCACATTCTGTTCCTGGGTCTGAGGCAAACTGCTCCAAACAGGCTTCCTTGCCAAGTCAGGGCAGTGAGAAAGCCATGTGTTTGAAGTTGCTATTAGTGTCTTCCTCAGCTGATTTCTATAAGGGATTGTTTTCCGGTAAAGGAGGAATAAGGGAAATACTTAAACAATAACTGCTCTGAGTGAGTGTGTCCAGGGAAATCATTATCTCTTATTGTGCCAATAAGTTTCAAGGCAACGAGCCAAGCTGTTTTCAAGCTGGAGCCTCAGCTACAGCTCGGAGGTCAAAACCTGCACCAAAAGGGAGTTCGTGTGAGATGCCCCCTGGAGATGCCCAAACTGCCAGAGGCATGTTTGAGACCAACTGTTTTCCTCACTGTGGGGATCAAGGTTTTAAATTCTGTACTTCCAGGAGAGAACAGATATTATCATAATAACGATGAAGGATAAGAACTGATATTACTGAGCCCTTGTTCTGTACCAGGCATTGTGATAGACACCTTGTATATAATCTCATTTAAAACTCGGTAATCAATAATGAGAGTATGATCATCTCCATTTACAGATGAGGAAACTGAGGGCAGGATCCACCTGGGTTTGCTTGTTTACAAAGCTTAGGTTTCACCCATGCTGTGATGCTGGGACATCCACTCAGCCTAGCTAGTATTCCCACTTCCTGAGTATGTCTTACGTGCTCAGCAATGTTTTCAGGAAGAATGAGGCATGCTCTCCTCTGCAACTTCTCTCAAGGAATTTATTGGGAAGACAAAACTAACTCAGAAGAAACAAGCATAATATTAGGTGCTGAACTGGCCAAACCGGAAATAAGTACAATTTCAGTAAGAGTGTCAGGGTGTGGCAATATTATTACAAATTGGAAAATCATCCACAGATTTTAGAAAGAAAAGAAATGGGATATAAGCCCACAGAACAATATAGTCTTAGAGTAATAAAGGATTTGGATATCTTGTGTAATTTTCCCTCTTTTACAGAGGAGGAAATGAAAGCTCAGAATGGTTAAGTCACATGGTTTCACTGGAAGAGAGGTGTCTCTAGTGGTCTGTATCCCAGCATTTACTATTAACTCCCAAACTATCTCGTGACTTCCAGCCTTCCTCCTTAAAGTTGGAGAATATGGGAACCAATAAAGGCCTTCCCTACCACTCTACATGAAGTCTTTGTGTATTATGTGAGAGAAAGAAGGCCAGAGGGAGCACGTGCCAGGGGAAAACATTTAAGATGATAGCCTGTTACTTGGCAGTGTTTTTAAAACAATGACAATTGCAATTACACACACACACACACACACACACACACACAAACAAACAAAAAACAGGTAGCTTTGTTTCCTTCTCTCAACTTTCAGAAGTATTGAGTGCATGTTGGGGATTGGGAACTCACAGGAGTTCTCATCTGAATTTGCAGATTTTATTTCTAGTTAGAGTAAGGTATCTGGCTGGACTTGCCTGACTTTTCTTCTAGTTTTAGTTTTCTAATACTTAGAGGGGCTCTTCTCAGTTCTCCCATCCATGGATCGTGGTGGGCTTTGCTGACAGGAGAACCCTGTGGCTGTTAACATGGTTTGATTCGCATCCTGATTCAGTCCCCAAATGTCTTCCGGATTCAGAAGTCACATGCAGGACATGTTGCCTTTGGAGGTTCCTTCCCTGGGTTAAGTTTGTCAACTCCCTGTTAAAAATGAAAACTCTTAGAGGGTAAGTGTTTGGGTGAAGTAATTGAGCAGAGCCTCTCCCAGGAAGCAAGAGATAAAGTACCTGCCTGGTGAAACCTGGGAAGGGATGTGGGTGGGGAGGTGGGGAGGGAGGTGGTGATGGTGGCCCGGGATTCCACAGCTCACAGAGGGCCATATTTGCACCTGCTGTGGGGCCGGGTCCCAGCAGGGGGAAGGCAGGTGGGTGTGCTTGGCTCTTTTAAAAGCACCCATGTTGCTCCCCTGTGGAAGCACATTCCTGGTGGCCCCCTAAAGAGGCAGCTTCACAGTTAGGATGAGGCCTCCAGGGCTGCACTAGGGAACCCAAGTGTCAGAGGTTCTAAGGGAAATAGTGCTTGGAAAGCAGGATTCCACAGTGGCAAAAGGCTGGAGGGTTGTGTGCGGATGACGTCAAAGGTTACTAGGCTATCGCTTCCTCGTGGAAACATAAACCTGGACAAATGACAGACATATTGAGAGTTTTAAGCAAGTTCCTGATTATAAAAGTTAATTCCTGATCATTGTAGGAAAAAAACAAAACAAAAACATAAAGGAAAAAAAGTTTTTATCCAAAATTTCACCAGACATAAATCACCAGTTACTACTTTTGTTATTTTCCATCTTTTTAATATGTGCATTTGTATATGTATTATATTTTTATAGAACAGTCATACTATATAATTTTGTAACTTGCTTTCCAATTAATATTGTATTAAGCATGTTTCACTAAATTTCTTCATTAATGTAAAATGGGTTCATTAATAGAATTTAGATATGTTTATCCACATATGACATAGATGTATCATTCATTTGACTATTTCTTGGTTGTTTAGCATTTAGGCTATTTTCATTTTTAGGTGTACAAATATTTCTCAACATTTATAATTTTTTTACACTAAACTAATGAATGTGGGATTACTGAAATACCGAATGTCAATTTTTTAGTATGTAGTAGAAAAATAAGAACACAGAGAAGAAATTGAAATGGAGGAGGAGAATTAAAATCATCCTTAATTCTACTATCCAAAGCAGGTCCATTCCTAACATTCTCATGATCTGAGGCAGGAGTATAAGTAAAGGTGCATCTACCACATATAAATATCTAGGAGTTCTAAATCCTACAAACAAAGTTTTAAATGAAATATTTTCTATTCTTACCTTTGTAACAGTCTAGAAGTTCAGGTTCAAATGAAGAACTCAGACTCCTTGAAGGTCCTTGAAAGAACGCAGTGGGATGTGGAGACCTGACCTCTGGCTTTGGCCACCTCCTTTCTCATCTCTTGTCTCCTAAGTCTTTGTCCGCATGCCCAACATGAGAGGTTTGTGTTGCATGTGTTGGCACTCAGTTCCACGTGCCAGCTTTGTCCACACCCCTGCAAACAACCCCTTCTTGGCTAACTGTTGAGTTGGGGAATGCACACCAGCAACACAATCACCCTCAGCAAGAGGTGGCTGGAAAGAGGCTTGTGCATCCCTGGAGCTGGTTTAACAGTGCTTTGAATTCCACGGAATTCCAGGTGCTGGGGGCTACAGTGTGCACTAGGAGGAAAATGGGCTAGGGCATCAGGTGGGTTTATCCCTTTGGCCTCGCAAAGCCCTTGCCCTGTGGAGAGAAGCAGGTTGGAGCAGGGTCAGAGTGAAGCCATCTATAGGTTGGTGCAAAAGTCATGGTGGGTTTTGCCATCAAAAGTAATGGCAAAAACCCGCCATTACTTTTGCACCAACCTAATAAATTACAGGGATGGATCCATGTCTAGGGGTGATACAGATCCAAAGAAAACCCAAAATAAAATTTGAGAGTAAAACCCTCCAGATGCTTTTCTACCCTTTCCATGAGATTGCTCTGTATGTTATTTTATAATTTTCTGTTAAAACCAGTGATATTGTAAACATATTTCTAAGTTGAGGAATATATGTGCATGAGTACTTTCAGTCAGATTTTTTAAAGTGTCTTCCAATGTGGTTTTACATTCTCATCAGCCATACCTTGTCTTAAACCATGTCTTTGTTTACACTGAGCATTTTAATGTTGTTTCATTGGTCACATGATAAGCAAAAAATGGCATTTTACTGTGGAGTCACAGTGAGGTTGCACCTGGTTCTGTACGTTCCTGAGCCAGTTTGTTTTCTATTTCATGCACCAGCTCTTCACATCCTTTGTCTACTTATTGGAAGCCATTCCAAATGTGCATTCGAAGGCCTGAAGAAAGGAGAAGTGATGGCAGACTAGTGGTGGAAACTGATAAATGATGGATGAGGAGCTGAGGATGCCCCATCCCTGTTTGGTCAAGAACTATTGCTTTGCCTGAGAGCACTGAGACGTGGAAGAGTCCCCAGAGGGAAACCAGGGAAACGAGTCGTCTGTTCGCAAGAGTGAGGAGGAGATTTGGCGGAAACCTCGACCATCAGGGACACGAGATCTGCCTCCACAGAGGAAGCACAGGCAACTCGTATCCTGACCCCTGGCCATCTTAGGGCTTCCTATATAATGATTCAGCCCTTCTCCCTCAGGAAAATATAATTTGGCTTGTGACCTTGAAGTTTATTCCTATCCTGGAAGCTGATTATAGTCTGGAACACACTCCCCAGGGCAGTAATTGTTTAAGGGGCTGCCCTCATCCTGGATGGCAGGAAAACAATACATTACATATGTCGGCTGACTACACATATGAGCAATTCAGGTAGGAAAACATCATTCTCTGAGGGTCAGTTTGCTCCAGTGGGACATATTTGTTTTTGCAAGGATTCAACTGATCAAGTCAATTGGAGTCAACTGCATTTGCTCGCAGGAACAATGAAGACCCTTTCCGGTTCTTGAGTCCATCTGCTGGATACATAGACTCAAGTGACATCCAAATGTGTGGAGCATTTCCCATTTCTGATAATTTTTTGAGGGGGTTGCCTATGTGGGGTTACACCGTAAATGCTTGTATAATGTCTTATACTCATTGCATCATGTGTGAATCTAAGCCATGCTTCCCAACAATATTGCAAGCTTTTTGGGGGCTGGTCTTCTGTCTCTTCTATTCTTCCTCAGTTTTGGTGGTAGTGGGGCCAGAGGGAATACTTCTTTGCCACCTTATTTTCTTTTATGTGGAGGGAACAACATTTTGTAATGCTTCTGGCCTCTCTGTCTCTTCTCTAGAGACTGGAATTCTTTTCTAGGAGAGCAGGAATAACCCATCTGCTTGGTAAATTTGAGATAAATTTCTTCCATCTTCTTCTTGGGAGCTAGCTGCCCCCATGAAGCACATGTTTTGGTCTGCTCACCCCTGCTGCCGTTTTTACAGGGTAGCCTCCACACATGTGTTTGTTGGGGAGGGGTGGATAAGGAGTACACCTGAAACAGGAATCATCCAGCCCACTCCCTAGGACTTGTCAACTAAGTCTGCAATGGAGTATTTCCTAACGTGTGCTTCTAATGTTCTTATTCCACGAAATGACAATAGGTGTTATCCAGGAAAGAGGAGGGATCTTACGTAGCGATGTAAATTTGGGAAGAGCTATGTCAAAGTTAAACTTGGTACACACCACAGGACTTCTCAGAGCCTTGGGTGTGCTAATGTGCAATTTGTGTCTTGTATTTAGTTCATGAAGCTCCTTGGCAAAGTTGCTCCTGTAACCTACGCTTATATTCCTCATTTCTGTCCTCAAGTCTTGGGTGATTCTCGGAATACACTGCGAAAGGCAAGAATTTATAATTGGAGCCACTAAACTGGAATCTCACTGATAATGGTGAAATGTCATCACTATTATGAGGTGTGAAATAGGTGGGAGAGAAGGTGGCCAATGGCATTTATAGTAGAGTCTCCTTTCTGGAGAAACCTCTGCAACAGAGGGGCTGAGAGATGAGGTAGTAAGCCTGTGATGAATTTTTGCAGAAGCCAGATGGATAGACCAGGCCACAGTCAGATACAGAGGAGGAGGGAAGACACAGCTTCTGTCCTTAAGGTGCTCTAAGCTGAGTGAGAAAATCCCTAGGTCAGCAGCTCTCAGATGTGGCCCCTCAGCCAGAAGCATCAGTAGCACTAGGAACTTGTTGGAAAGTCTGCAGAGTTCAATTAGAATCCCTGCATCACACCTTTCTATGATTAATTACTCAGGTCACAATTTAGTTTCAACATGAATTTTGTGAATTAAAGGATTTTAGAAATTTTGAGACCATATGACATAGGGGTAAGAGCCTAGAGCCTGAAATAGAAGGCCCAAGTAAAGCCTCAGTGGCTGGGGGTCCTTTGACTATTCAGTTCACTTTGCTCTTCAGTAAAGTAGAGAGATTAATGGCTACCCTCCATGGTTTATGAGATTATATAAAAGGTAATTGAGAAAATGTACGTAAAGTTGCTGCAACAACTGTCAAGTGTCTCACATGTGTAAAGACAGATTTTGAGTCAATACTGTTTGAATCTTATTTTGGCAAAATGTAGTCCATTTCTCTCCAATTAATTATAGTCTCAGTATAAATCCAAAGTTCTTTTGGATTCAGGCATAGCTTTTACCCTGAGACTTCATATTAAAATAACCACTTGGGTTTTAATGAGAACTCTGGGGGCTCCTTCCTTTCTAACATACATCATGAAGTACATTTGCCTCGGCAAGAGAAGGTGTATATGTCTTTATCCACTTGCTCTTCTTGTAACCTTTACCTTCTCCTTCAGAGAATAAAAAGAAAATGTATTTTCTGCCTTTTTAATACCATTTTCCAAACAGAGTCCAGTGTGATGAGAATTGAGGAAATCAACACTTCTTTCCCTTGGGATGGTGACTCTCATCGCTTTTATGTCTGTGGGCATTGCATTGATTGCCCATGTCATCAGCAGTTGTAACTGACTGTCTCCCAACTCCCTCTCCCCAACCACCCAAGAAAACATTTGCTGTGTAGAATTCATTAAGATGTCAGTACATTTTCACTGGACCAGTCATTATTATGAATGAAGGAAATGAACAAAGTTGGCCTTGTGAGTAAGAGGAATCAATGGCGCCTGAGTGGAATAACTTTTGAGATAATTTTCTCTGTCCCAAAATTGCACCAGCATCACTTGTGCTGGACCTTCCACCACCAGATCACTCCTGCTATAGGTTAATCTTTGTCGTTTCTGCTGTCCACTATGAAAAGAAAGCACCAGTTACGACCTACCTCCTCGTGTGGATTAGATTTGGACTAGAGCAAGGTTTCCTGGAGCAGTGTGCCAGCTCCAGTTAACACTTAAGACACGTTGAGGCAAAATATTTAAAAAATCTTTTTAAGGCCCAGAAAGGGACTGTGGTGGGCATCAGACTCTAGCCTCTTGCCTACTTTATGAAACACTATCACTGGCCTTAGAACTGGTACCATAATTGGCAGTGTCCAGTCTTGCAGTAAAAATGCACCTATTATCCTCCCCTTTCTTAAGATCCTCTAATGGTGAACTTAAAGGCAGAGGACTCCACTTGCAAACAAAGGCTTGAGGAGTAACTATGAGCTTGTTGCCCATGTGACCACAGTGCTTCAGTGTCCCTGTGCTGAAATCGCACAGTCTGGGCAAAGCAGGGCAAAGGGCGAGTAGGCTGGGCCCAGACAGGAGACTGCCACCTCAATTGCCCAGGTGGGACTATTCTTACATGTACCAGGAAAACCCCCCTAAGGTTAGTGCAGCTGGTTCACTCACTTAAGTCTGCTGTGCTCCATAAGCTTTCATGTTTCACCAGATGACAATAGGCATTTTTTCACAGCTGCAAGGAATAAGTGTCCAAGACAGCAGAGCATGGACTTTTACTGGGGCTGGGTGGAGGAAAGATCTTCCCTTCTGATGTGAAAGATGACCAGTGAGGGTCTGTTTGATCCTTATTATTTCCGGACACGTGTCTGTCACCAGACAAGTTCACCAAGTCACAAAGCCACTGACTAGGTACAGCCACTTTTATCCACAGCTGCAATAGTAGCTGAAGATCCTGCCTCCTAGAGAGGTGCAGTGGCTCACCCAATGTCACGCAGCAAAATAACAACAGTCCTAGAGGTAACATCTAGTCCTTGGGATCCCTATTCTAGTTTTTCTAGGAATTACATGGATGTGAGGAGACCTAGACCAGGAAAGGTGTCCCCAGGGCAAGAAATTTTGAGAGTCCTGTGCACCACTATGGCTTCTATAGAGGGTGAGTCCAGAAGACCAATAACCCAGCTTAAAGGAACAAGTTAACAGTTCACCCCTAATTCTGAGAGCTACAACTTCGATGGCAGTGCCTGACTCTGTTGCAAAGCACCTTTACTGTTTTTGCTCAAAACCAGAACTCCGAGGGTCTCTTTGGCAGTAGAAATTAACATCCTCCTCTACCGTCTTATCTGATGTTTTGTATAACTTGTTCCAGTCGGTCTGCCTCATCTCAGCATTATTCCCAATTCCCAAACTCCTGGAGGGCAGAAATCACTTCTTTATTTCTTGGTTTCCTGTGTCCTTGTCCTTGTGCCTTGCTCTTAGCAGCTGTTTCCTTTTGAATGATGGCAATTGGAGAGAGCTGGTCAGCTTGGAAGAAGTGTCCCACGCTGTCCTAGAAGTTTGCCATGGCAGAACCTGAGTCAGGGGCAAGACTGGGCCCTTTCAGCCTGTGGAAGAGGAGCATGCAAACCTGCAGGATTGTGAGCCACAGGAGGAGATGCATTTTATTTTATTTTTTATTTATTTATTTTATTTTAATTAATTGAGACAGAGGTCTTATGATGTTGCCTGGGCTGGTCTTGATCTCCTGGCCTCAAAAGATCCTCCTGCTTCGACCTCCCAAAGTGTTGGAATTACAGGCATAAGTCACCATACCCAGCTGGAAATAGATTTTATATCATTGTGTGTGTGTCCCCAAAACCTAATGACACCATACCATTCCTGTATGTGATGTACTGACACTTCTATTCCATTCTATTTTGTTAAAACAATTGCTATTTGTGACCTGGTAAATTGATTTTATGTTGCACTGACAGGTCACAGCCATGCAATTTGAGAAACACTGCCACGGAGAACACACCTTCAGCTCCCCTGAAGGGATATGGGGAAGTGTGGGAGGCTGTTAAGGGGAGAGGCTGCAGTTTAGACAGCCCAGGCGGGCTGCTTCAGGGGCTCTGGAGCCAGCAGCACATGGAAGGAATAGTACAGGGGCTTTTGCATTGGCCAATGTCCTTGTTATGTGGATAAACAGAAGACACCAGCCTTCAGTGCCTGCAATCTGCTACCTTTCAAGAGCTTTCCAACTCAGCCTGAGAGAGGAAGGAAGGAAGGCTTGATGAGAAAGAAGACAGCCACCTCCTCTGCCCGACATGCCTTCAGCTCTGCAGGCTGGATGTGGCTGAAGCTTTCTTTTGCCAACAGGAAGCCTGTTAAGAGCAAGACATCTTGCAGAAGGGCCAGGATGGAGGATGAATGATTTGGTGGCGCTTGGCCCCCAGGCAGCCGTCCTCCCTAGCTGGTGCCTCCCTCCATCACCGTGTGTTCCGCAGAACGCGCCATCTGGGGGCCTTGCTGCAGGAGGTGGCTGGGACTTTGCAAGCCAGCTGAGCTGCTGCTAAGACAGAATGTGTCCCTGTGAGAATGTACACCGAGTCCAGGGGGAGGCATCCAGCCTGCTTCCCTTTGAGAAGGCTCTGCCAGTCTCCATGGGGACTTGAGAGACCGATTCCCTACAGGGGGTAGCTGGCAGAGGTTGGGGGAAAGCATGCCTCCTTAGTGACTGTTCTAGGGGAGGGGTAGGTAGAGAAAATGATTTCTAAAAGGAAGGCCAGCCAGTTGACCAACTCTAGTTCTCCACCCAAAGTGGGCAAAGCCCCTTGTGGGACAGGTGCTTGAATGAATCCTTTTGTACTGTGTGTCCCTTCTCCTCTCTCACAGCAGTACGCTGGAGTTTGGGAAAGGGCATGATTGGGAAGGCGGTGTAAGCAAAGTGCAAGGCATGGCCCCAGCTTCTAAGGAGCTTACACTCAAATCAGAAAAAGGATATTAAAAACAGGAAGCTATTAGTGCACAGTACATGAGAGAATGTAAGCAAATGCTGTGCTAAGTGGGGCAGAATGTAAATGCTGCAGATCAGGAAGAGGAGGTCTGTGGGGGCTGAGCCGGTCAGGCGCTTCTTGCAGAGGCATTGGTGGGAAGGAGGGAGGCCATCTAAGGGCAGGGCAGGGCAGCAGAGGCCTGGAGCTGGAGTCCAGAGGATGAGAAGCCTGCTGTGCTGGGCACTGCTGATACATGACAGGGAGTAAAGAGGTGTTGGGCCGGAGGTCAAAGCAGTTGCTGGAGACCCTTGATGCCCAACTGATAAATGTCCTTAAGGAATTTAAAATCCAGAGCCTAGCTGAGCATGGTGCTATGTTCCTGTAGTCCTAGCTACTTGGGAGGCTGAGGTGAGAGGATTGCTTGAGCCCAGGAGTTTGAGGCCAACCTGGCAACATAGTGAGACCCTGTCTCTAAAAAATAATAAAATCCAGAGCTAGGTAACATAGTGGCGTATATGGCACACACAACAGGTATACATAGCATAGCATGAAGTGGGTATCCAGGGTGGGCAGGGGATACCTGTGGCAGGAAAGCTACTGTAGGAAATCTGATGGGACTGGGATAAACTTCCAGAGGCTCAGGGCATTGAGAGCACCTGACCCAGAAGGGCAGATCTGTGAGCAGCAGCAGGGCATGATAAAGAGACCATGGGTTCTGGAGGCAGAAAGGCCTGCATTCATATCCCTGCGCTGCCAGTTTTGAGCTGTGGGACGTTGTTAACCTCTGTGGAGCTCAGTGTCCTCATTGGTAAGAAGGGACGCAGCACAATAACTCATGTGAATCACCTATCACATGTCAATATGACAGGTCTGACACATTCTTAGGATAACTTCTGTTATTTTACTACTGCATTTCTGTTTCTTTAGCCTGGCCCCTATCTCCTAAGACAAAATTACAGGCTGCTATCAAGTTCACTCTTTCTGGCAGTCAACCAGGGCTATGTCACATGGGATCACTACGTGGTGGCTACTTGGCATAATTTACCTTCTGTGCTGGCAGGTGGGGGGTGTCACCACATCTGATGACAACCATATTCTGCCAGGTCCCACTGCCAGGCACCAGAAATGGGCCCCACTAAAGTCAATTGTGTTTGCTTTAGCCAAATGTATGTAACTGACACCAGGGATAGGAGAGGCCATGTGAGGCATTGACCTGGATGTGGAGATGGAAGGAGGGACATCAACCTGGCCTTATTCTGTTAATTTGAAATGTATTAAGGGCCTTCTCCAGCTTAGAATGGTGCTACCTATGTACTGCTGTATTGGGGACACAAGCCATTTACCCATCAGATAGTTAAACATTGGAAGCTTATTATGAGTGGGTTATGAAAGCATAAATGCTTTAGATAATCCATGAAAGAGGATTTTATTTTTAAGGGGAATGTTGAGTAGAAGACTCACATGCTCTTGTGAGAGAGGAAAGTATGTCCCTCAGTAGGGACATACTTTCCTTACCCACAGGCATTGTTGGTACCTGCACCATCCTCACTTCTGAGGGACCTGTTGAGTGGCTGTTGATAGTGCTGACCACTTGGTTCACGAGAACAAAGGCATTTCACTATCCTAAAGCCGAGGATGGAAGGAAAGAGATACTCTAAAGAATGAGATTTTTTCTTATTGCTCTAACTCTATGTCTCCATCAAGGAGATTTAGACAGAGGGGTCTTCTCAGAATGAAAAATGTGAGAGGGGTTGAAAATTAGGGAATTGCTATCTGCAGCCTTGTTTCTTTGGGGAATTGGTTCTTCCTTGTGATTTATTTTCCACTTTGATATATTTCATTCATTCATCCCACAATTCATTTATGACATTTCATCAACATGCCACTGTGAAAAACTGGCTAACTTAATTTTTTTTTTCTTTAGCACTTAAAAAATTTCCCCAAGTTGTTACATGAGGTTGTTTTCCCTTCCAAAAAGTGTTTCTTTATTTGAAATGGATTGTAAAAAACAATAAACTGGAGGAGAGGAAAAAAAAGAGCTCTACAATGATCCCACTGTAACTTACACTTAGTTAGCAGCATGAACAATATCAAAACAGTGTGCCCGATCATACCCACAACTCCTTTGAGAACACTGAATGAGATCACGTGCATAAAAGCACTTTGGCAAGTATGGAATGCTCAGGAGGGGATTTTCAGGGAGCAAAATGGGAAGCTCTCAGGCTCAGGGGTCAGACACCTGGGTTGAAATCCTGACTTCATTACTTACTGACCCTGTGACTTTTAGGAAGTTATATATTCCTATAAGTTGGGCGTTATGCATGTAGTGAGGTATTTAGGATACTGTGGGTGCAGTGAATGGTAACCATTATTATGCAAAGGCAAGGCATTACTATAATCACTAGAATGATTATTATTATTTTTATTCAGCCTTGGAATGAGTCATGTGGCCTTTCTGCAACCTTCTTAATGATATTTCATTTGGGTTAATATCAGAATGAGATGGTATTCCAGGACTACTGATGTTAGTGGGTGGTAAGGTCAAGGAGTGCAAAGTGTCAAGAGGCAGTTCTTCAAGGTTAAACCTTGGCAGGGGAAAATGGCTGAAGTGGCCCAAAATTTAATTTTTCTGTAATTGAAAACCCTTATGGTGAGTTGACTTTAGTTCATAAAAATTTGTATCACTTGCTATATACCAGGTTGGAGGGATACAAAAAATAAACATCAAGAGGTACCTGACCAGAGGAGGTAGATGAGTAATCACAGAATAATGTGGGGAGTGCAGTGATCGTGAGACACACATGGCTTGAGTAGAAGAGAGCAAGGACATATAAATCCACAATAGTATGTTCTTGGTCACTAGTCACAGAAAACTTGAGTAAAGATCGCTTAAACAATAAAGAGATGTATTATCTTCCATGGAAAGAAACTCTAATTTAGGAAAGCTCAGAGTTGATTAGTGACTCAACAAAGACCCAGGTTCTTTTTATCTTCACTCTGCCATCCTCACTCAGAATGCTCAGAATGTTATCCAGATCTTCTCAGGATCACAAGAAGGCTGCAGTAGCTCCAGGGATCACATAACAACTGATTAACATTCCAAGGACAGATAAAGGCCTGTATCTCTCATGTGCATCTCTTTTTAAGAGTGAAGAAAACTTTCCTAGAAGTGCCTACTCTACACAGCAGACTTCTCCAAACATTTCTGAATCAAGTTACCTGGCTGCTTATAAAAAATAACAGCAAAGGGAAGGACAACACCAAGAATTGCATTTACATCTATTAAAATCCATGCATGCCATTGGGGGCAAGAGGAGACCTTAAAGTAAAACTGGAGCTTTGCCAGCACTAAAGAAAATAAATGTGGGCTTTTAGATAGGTAGCCGAGAGAGTCTGCAACAGCATTTCACTGATTCAGCCTTGGAGACAGTGGGGATTAGGAAGGTCTCAGGAGGAGGTAATACCCGAGGTGAGACTAAAGGCTTGCTACTCAAGGTGTGGCCTATAGGCCAATACCAACGGCATAACCTGGGAGCTTGCTAGGAATGCATATTTCAGATCTGTCCCAGACCTGTTGACTCAGCATCTGCTTTTTTGCAAAATATCCAGGTGAACCATATATGCATTGACATTTGAGAAAATGATATAAAGCATGAATGGAAGGCAACCAGGTGAAAGAATCTGAAAAATAGAATGGAGGTAGGAAATAGAAG
Organism: Mandrillus leucophaeus; assembly: GCF_000951045.1. Lineage (NCBI taxonomy): Eukaryota > Metazoa > Chordata > Mammalia > Primates > Cercopithecidae > Mandrillus > Mandrillus leucophaeus. The sequence continues at coordinate 839,585 of NW_012105399.1, forward strand.
AGAGAACTACATGAATAGAAGTAGTAGAGGGAAAAGTAATATAGTACTTGGAGTTAACCACAATGAGCTTAGGGTTGTGAATTTTTAGATGTAGTTTCCAATTTTTTAAATGTTCAGAAAATTTAATCCATCTAATATTACCAATATGAGTATAGCACTAAGTAAGTAGAAGAACTAACATTGACTGCCTACTGTGTTCCAGTCACTATCCTGATGTTCTGTTTGGTTGTCATCTATAGTGCTGTATAGGTTGTTCCATTTGTGTATGGCTGCTTAACAAACTACTTTAAAACTCTGTATGTTAAAACAACCACAATTTTATTATATTTCCCCGATATTATGGGCCAGAAGTTTAGGCAGGGCTCTGCTGGGTGTTTCTTCAGCTTTACATTGGGGTCACTCAGTGTTTTCCAGCTGGTAGATGGGCTGGTTTCTGGGGTCCAAAGTGGCTTGACTCACATACCTTGGTACCTTGGTAGAGGGACTGGAAGCCTGTGTTCAGTGGTGCCCCCACTTCTCTTGTGGTCTCATTGCCTCTCCATGTGGCTTCTCTACTGAAGAAATCAATCTTCTTGGCTCAGGGCTCCAAGAGACTAAGATAGAAACTTCCAGTTCTCTTCAAGGGTGGGCCCAGAACTGGCAAATTTCACTTCTGCCCCACTCTACTAGCCAAAGTTATAACAGGCTAGCCCAGAATTAAGAGGAGGAGAGAATAAAATCCCACCTCTCAATGGAAGGAATGTCAATGAATTTGGAGCCATCTTCGATTCACCACATAGACACTAATTCATTTATTCTCCCAATAACCCTGACGTAGTTGTTACATTTTTAGTTTGCATGTAAAGAAATGGAGACACAGCATGGTTAAGTAATTTCCCCAAGGTCAATGATTAGTAAAAGAAAGTCAAGGTTGGAATCCAGCTCGTTTGACTCCACCATACCTAACCACTGTACCATTACTGCCTCTCCGTAGGGAGGCTGTACTTACTAAAGAATTAGAGTGTATTTCTATAGTTTTGAACCACAGGGAAGAGCCACTTCACAGCCTCCCATTGGCTAACTCATTGTCCACAACACATGTGTTGAATAGCACACTTACACTCTTAGTACCCTGGTTTGGGCCTCACATTTTTAAAGAGCTTTTGATCTCTTCTTTCTGTGTCCAGTAAGTAACCCTAGCCCAGGTGCAGAGGATCCAGCAGCAGATTAAATGCATTTCAAATAATGAGGAGACAAAACCCTGCCTTCTCTGCCCCCACTACTCTCCTGGATTGTTGAAGGATTATTTACTGTGTTTGCCTTGACTTGAGCTATTTAATTTTTCCAAAACAGATGCAGCTGATTGATTAATGGCATTGCCCACTATAAGTCAGAAATGTCAGAAAGATGCGGAGAAGCCAGTGTCGTTCTGGATTAGAACAATAGATATGGCTGAGAAACAGGGACCCGTGCCAAGTATTCTTGAGGCTAGGAGGTCATGTGCCTCTCTTCTGCTAAGAGACAGATATATACAAGGGCAAGGAAAGCAGGAGTTTGTCGGTGGCAGGTGGGTTGGGGATGGCTAGGCATGTGCTAATAATTGGATGGATCACATGATACCTAAGTCACCTCAAAAGAGGCTTAGTTGGTGAAGGTGAATTAAAGTGTTCGGAATTAAGGACATTTCTTCAAATATTCCCTGATGTGTAAAAATAGACTGAAGGAACTAATATGTATGATGAAGAGAGAATTGTGAGGTTAGACTGACCTCTGTTCAGAGGGCTTTTGTGATTTGCTAGGGAATAGTTAAGAGCAGGACCAGCTATATAATTTGTAGGGCCTAATGCAAAGTGAAAATGTGGGGCCCTTAATCCAAAAATATAAGGTATTTTAAGACAGCAACTGCAGAGCATTAAAGTGTGGGCCCTTCTGAACACAAGCCCTAGGTAACTGCGCAGGTGCCACACCCTGAAGCCGGTGCTGGTTAGGAGAACGTGATGTCCTATTTCTTTTAAGGATGGTGCAGCAATGAATGAATCTGACGAGGATCTGAAGGGCTGGCCCCGGGTAAAACTGTGGAAGGGACAGCCTGTTTGGGATCAGTGTGTTAGCTCTGTCTACGCCCCTTCCTCTGCCCCTCTAAGCCTCTTCCTTCTTGTTACCTGGAGTTCCCCAACTCTCTCACCTCCTCCATCTCTTCCCCTCAGAAAACCTGCCCATAGGACAGGATCTAAAAAGGTTCCAGACACTGAGGTGTACATGACGAAACATTTGAAGTGTTCCCCCTACGTATTTGTACTTTCACCGATATTTAAGCCTCAGGAAAAAGCAATAATGGAATTTTAGGCATCACCCTGCTCAGGGACAAGTAATGTCTTTTTTTAAGCTCTGAAGTTTGTGCAGCACCCTTGAGATCACACTGTTATAGGCATGTACTTATTTTCCCAGTTGTGGAGGCCAGTGGCTTTCTGCTATCGGGGGCGTTTATCCCTGAGAATGTAAGTTGCAGCCTCCTCTTTTGTGAATTGGAACTGGCAAGACCCTTTCTCCCATGTCAGTAGGCTGGACAGTAGGGCATGCTTAAACAATTCCACAGGAAGTATCTACAGACTAAATTCCATTTGGTTGCACATTTGTAGTCTCAGTGTCTCCCTCCATCCCTGCCCCTCCCGCCCCAGTGCCCACTCAGCTGTTTCACAGTGCACAGCTCACGACTCCTGAGCTGCCCTTTCCTTGACACTCTCTCTGAATACCAGCGGCACCCCTGCAGTCAGCTGCACATATGTCCCTGGGCATTCCCTCCCCCTGACCCCTATAGGCACTTGATCCTGTGGGGGTCTTGCTGCTAGAAGGGACGGGGCTGGGAAGTCACCTCTGGTCACCCCAAACTAGGCTTTGCTCCCTTTCTCTTGAACCTGCTGTGGCTTGCTTGTCCTTTCCCGGGCTTAATGTCAAAGGAAACGCCTTCTAAAACCACAAACCACTAGGGCCTCCCTTATTTCTCAGATTGACTTGGCTTCTAGGCAGTGGTTGTGGCCTACAAAGCCACGGCGTGAGTCCAGGAGAAAATCATTTCAGTCGCATAAGGCCAGACAGCAGCTCAGCCTCACAGAGGAGGTTAATAATAGGGCCCGTCCTAGAGGCAGTCCAGGAAAGCCTTTGGAACTTTCTATCTTCAGATATGCCTCGATCGATCCATTCAGAAGCATTTTGTTCTCTAGGCCCTATCTCTGTGGCAACCTGGCTGTAGAAGGAAGACGATTGCTGTTCTGGTTTTGAAACATCGGGCATGACTGTTTTAGGGTTTGAAGCCAAAACACATGGAGTAAATGAAAACCTCTGACTCACCAGGAATCACTCTTCGTTTTCAAACACATCAATCAGTCTGTCAACAGCATTGACTGAAGGTCTATTCTGTGAAGAACCATGGATGGGCACTGTGGGGAGATTTGCAGAACCGTGTATTAATAGTTTCATTCATCCATCCATTTATCTCGCCATTTAACTCAATTTAGTGAATTGAGTCAATCAGAAATACCCACTGAGCCTTACTAGCCACAAAACCCTGCCCTCGAGGGATGCCAGAAATATAAAGAGAGATAGCAATGTATAAAAAGTCACCCATAAGCGCTTACAGTCTAATGAGGGACTGGTGGCAAAGGCAAATACATAAATAGATAAGACCAGGCAAACTATGACAAATATAACAAGAGAAGTTGACCAGCAGTATTTCAGAGATTCAGAAAGGGAGTTGTCATACTGAGTTGGAAGAATTACAAAATGCAGTTCCTTATTAGGGACTCATTATTAGGCATATTAGCTATTCAGTAAGTGTATGTTGAAAATTGTCAAATAAAATAGGCTTGGATATGGGTTTTAGAGGTCTACCAGGAAATTAATAGGCAGAGGCAAGGGCAAGGCAGAGGCACAGTAGGTGGCAGACTGCTAGCAACACATCCGCTGAGGTCTGTGGAGGGCAGCAAGGTGCTGTGTGTATTCACCTGTCATCTTTCCTTCCATCCACCCGCCCGAGATGTCTCACTGGGCAGTGAGGGGCAAAACCAGGGTTTCTGATGGACACTGAAGAAGCAGTGAGGTTCTAGAAAATATTTGCAAGCTAAGAAGCAGCATTGTGTGTGGGGAGGCAACAGAATCGAAGTGTGATGGTTCACTGGAGATTTCATTACAGATGGGGAAGTGGTCAGAGGTAGAACGAAAACCTCAGGGCAGAGCCAGAGCCTGGGTAAGCAGACAAGGAGGTTGGATATCGATGCTGAGAGGCGACTACTGAGGCTCTGTGACCTAACCTCCAGACAGGCACTTGGGCATGGCACTAACTTTAAAGGGCTGGCATATGATGCTACCTACATACTAAGCACTTGCTGTGTACTCAGCATTGTGCCAGGTGAGAAAAAGATCATTTCATATTTGGAGTAAATGCAATGTATGAAATGTTTGTATGAAATGATCTTTGTCCTGACAGAGCTTAGAATCCAGTTGAGCAAGCTAGGATGAGTAGAAAGGAAACAAGAAGAGGAGTCTATGAAAGCGATTGCCAGAGTGTACACGGAAGGGCTGAATGAGTTGCGGGACTTGAAAGGATTAACTGCAGTCCAAACTCACTTCATAAATATTGAAGGGCTTCCTGGTTGCAAAAGCACTCATGGAGAGAGCTTGTTGGAGGAGGTGAGATTTGAACCAGCCTTTCAGTAGTGGCTAGTCAGGGATGTCCAGGCCGGATGGTCAGGCCCGGCTGGGGAACTCTGCCTCAGCCTACAGCACTGCCCATAGGCCCAGACACCCACTGCGCTTAATAGCCAGGAGACTGAGCAGGTCTAAGGAGGCTTCTGGACCTGTGGTGCACAGGATCCCTCTTTTTGCTGTGTTCTCACTTGGTGGAAGGGGCGAAGGAGCTCTCTGGGGTCTCTTTTATAAGGGCAGTAATCCCATTCATGAGGTCTCTGACTTCAAGACCTAATTGCCTTCCAAAACCTCACCTCCAAATACCATTACATTGGGGATTAGTTTCCAACATGTGAATTTCAGGGGGGACATAAACATTCAGTCTATAGCATAGATTAAGTATGTTCCCTCTTAAAAGTTATTTATTTTTTATTTTGTTTTGTTTTTTCCAAGACAGGGTCTCACTCTGTCACCCAGGCTGGAGTGCAGTGGTGCGATCTCCATCACTGCAAACTTCCGCCTCCCAGGTTCAAGTGATTCTCCCACCTCAGCCTCCCGAGTAGCCCGCCTTGGCCTCCCAAAGTGCTAGGATTACAGGTGTGAGCCACCATACCTGGCCAAAGGTTATTTATTTTTAAAATACAAGTAATATAGTAATAACATTTCAGTGTAAAAAAAGAAAAAGAAAAAAAGCAGTTTCTTTAGATGCTTTCTATTCCACCTATTCTCACAGAAAGTCCTGTTCCTGATTCATTGTATGTCTTAGAGACTTTGTACTACATTCTCATATGTGTGTACGTATGCAATATTCTTTTTAATATATAAATGGTAACATGCAGTATGGAATGATTTGCAATTTGCTTTTGTTTCCCCATTTACAAGTACGTCTTGGGGCTCCTTCTATGCCAAAAATAAATAAATAAATAAATAGATTTGCTGTATTCCTCTTACAGGGTGTATTGTATTCTAGTGAATAGGTATATTTTCTTGGCTGTTCCTTTACTGATGAACTTTAGGATGTTTACAATTTTTTTGTGATGACAAACAATGTCAGAATGAAGATTCCTGTAAAAACCTCATTGAATATGTATATGAATGTTTTTCTACACAAAAATTATAATCACTGGGCCATGAAGTATATTTAATATTCTAATAGGAAAATTTTCTTTTTAAATGACTTACCAATTTAGTCTTCCACCAGTAGCCTTCTAGTGCATTGATTTTCCCCAAAATCTTGTCTTGATAAGTGTGTTGATTTTTGCTAATCTAATGGGTATAAAAATGGGGCTTCTCTGTTTTTGTTTTAAGTTAAAATATAAAATTATTTTTTTAAAAAGGGTCTTTTTGCCATACAAAATTATATTTTAAAAGTATTATACAGTAAAGTTAGCTGTTTTCTTTTTGATGTACAGTTCTAGAAACTTTAACACATGGACAATTAGGACTCTCTCTCCCCATTTCCAACCCCTAGCAAACACTGATCTCTTCTCCATCATTATAGTGTTATCCTTCTGAAAATGTCACATAAATAGAATCATACAGTATGTAATCTTTTAAGGTTTGCTTCTTTTATTCAGCATAATGCTTTAGAGATTCATGAGACTTGTTCGATAATATCAAGAGGTTTTTTCCTTTTTGTTGCCTAGTAATATTCCACCATACACTTTTATCAGCATTTATTTATTTATTCACCCAAGGAAGGACATTTGGGGTGTTTCTAGTTTTTGAAATTGTGGATATAGCTGCTGCAAACATTTGTGTCAGGTTTTTATGTGAACATACATTTTCATTTCCCTAGAGAAAATACCAAGGAGTATCCCCATTCCAAGATGGCCAAATAGGAACAGCTCCGGTCTACAGCTCCCAGTGTGATTGACGCAGAAGATGGGTGATTTCTGCATTTCCAACTGAGCCTCCTCCACTGGTGATACCCAGACAAACAGGGTCTGGAGTGGACCTCCAGCAAACTCCAACAGACCTGCAGCTGAGGGACCTGACCGTTAGAAGGAAAACTAACAAACAAAAAGGAATGGCATCAACATCAACAAAAAGGACATCTACACCAAAAGCCCATCTGTAGGTCACTAGCATCAAAGACCAAAAGTAGATAAAACCACAAAAATAAGGAGAAACCAGAGCAGAAAAGCTGAAAATTCTAAGAACCAGAGCGCCTCTTCTCCTCCAAAGATTGCAGCTCCTCGCCAACAACGGAACAAAGCTGGATGGAGAATGACTTTGATGAGCTGACAGAAGTAGGCTTCAGAAGGTTGGTAATAATGAACTTCTCTGAGCTAAAGGAGGATGTTCAAACCCATCACAAGGAAGCTAAAAACCTTGAAAAAAGATTTGACGAGTGGCTAACTATAATAAACAGCGTAGAGAAGACCTTAAATGACCTGATGGAGCTGAAAATCATGGCACGAGAACTACGTGATGCATGCACAAGCTTCAATAACCAATTTGATCAAGTGGAAGAAAGGCTATCAATGACTGAAGATCAAATCAATGAAATAAAGCGAGAAGAGAAGTTTAGAGAAAAAGAGTAAAAAGAAATGAACAAAGCCTCCAAGAAATATGGGACTATGTGAAAAGACCAAATCTACGTTTGATTGGTGTACCTGAAAGTGACAGGGAGAATGGAACAAAGTTAGAAAACACTCTTCAGGATATTATTCAGGAGAACTTGCCCAGCCTAGCAAGGCAGGCCAACATTCAAATTCAGGAAATACAGAGAACACTGCAAAGATACTCCTTGAGAAGAGGAACCCCAAGACACATAATTTTCAGATTCACCAAGGTTGAAATGAAGGAAAAAATGTTAAGGACAGCCAGAGAGAAAGGTCAGGTTACCCACAAAGGGAAGCCCATCAGACTACCAGTGGATCTCTCGGCAGAAACTCTACAAGCCAGAAGAGAGTGGGGGCCAATACTCAACATATGTAAAGAAAAGAAATTTCAACCTAGAATTTCATATCCAGCCAAACTAAGCTTCATAAGTGAAGGAGAAATAAAATTCTTTACAGACAAGCAAACCCAGAGAGATTTTGTCACTACCAGGCCTGCCTTACAAGTGCTGCTGAAGGAAGCACTAAACATGGAAAGGAACAACTGGTACCAGTCACTGCAAAAGCATGCCAAAATGTAAGACCATCAATACTAGGAAGAAACCGCATCAACTAATGGGCAAAATAACCAGCTAATATCATAATGGCAGGATCAAATTCACATGTAACAATATTAACCTTAAATGTAAATGGGCTAACTGCCCGAACTAAAAGACACAGACTGGCAAATTGTATAAAGAGTCAAGACCCATCAGTGTGCTGTATTCAGGAGACCCATCTTAAGTGCAGAGACACACATAGGCTCAAAATAAAGGGATGGAGGAAGATCTACCAAGCAAATGGAAAGCAAAAAAAGAAGAAGAAGAAAAAAGCAGGGGTTGCAATCCTAGTCTCTGATAAAACAGACTTTAAACCAACAAAGATCAAAAGAAGCAAAGAAGGCCATTATATAATGGTAAAGGGATCAATTCAACCAGAAGAGCTAACTATCCTAAATATATATGCACCCAATACAGGAGCATCCAGATTCATAAAGCAAGTCCTAAGAGACCTACAAAAGACTTAGTCTCACACACAATAATAATTGGAGACTTTAATACCCCACTGTCAATATTAGACAGATCAGTAAGACAGAAGGTTAAAAATGATATCCAGGACTTGAACTCAGCTCTGCACCAAGCAGACCTAATAGACATCTACAGAACTCTCCACCCCAAATCAACAGAATATACATTCTTCTCAGCACCACATCATACTTATTCCAAAATTGACCACATATTTGGAAGTAAAGCACTCCTCAGCAAATGAAAAAGAACAGAAATCACAACAAACTGTCTCTCAGACCACAGTGCAATCAAACTAGAAATCAGGACTAAGAAACTCACTCAAAACTGCACAACTACATGGAAACTGAACAACCTGCTCCTGACTCACTACTGAGTGAATCATGAAATGAAGGCAGAAATAAAGATGTTCTTTGAAACCAATGAGAACAAAGATACAACATACCAGAATCTCTGGGACACATTCAAAGCCATGTGTAGAGGGAAATTTATAGCACTAAATGCCCATAAGAGAAAGCAGGAAAGATCTAAAAATTGACACCCTGACATTACAATTAAAAGAACTAGAGACGCAAGAGCAAACACATTCAAAAGCTAGCAGAAGGCAAGAAATAACTAAGATCAGAGCAGACCTGAAAGAGATACAGACACAAAAAACCCTTCAAAAAAATCAATGAATCCAGAAGGTGGTTTTTTGAAAAGATCAGCAAAATTGATAGACTGCTAGCAAGACTAATAAAGAAGAAAAGAGAGAAGAAACAACTAGATGCAATAAAAAATGATAAAGGGGATATCACCATGAATCCCACAGAAATACAAACTACCATCAGAGAATACTATAAATACCTCTATGCAGATAAACTAGAAAATCTGGAAGAAATGGATAAATTCCTGGACACATGCACCCTCCCAAGACTAAACCAGGAAGATGTTGAATCTCTGAACAGACCAATAACAGGCTCTGAATTGGAGGCAATAATTAATAGCCTACCAACCAAAAAACGTCCAGGACCAGACAGATTCACAGCCAAATTCTACCAGAGGTATAAAGAGGAGCTGGTACCATTCCTTCTGAAACTATTCTAATCAATAGAAAAAGAGGGAGTCCTACTTAACTCATTTTATGAGGCCAGCATTATCCTGACACCAAAGCATGGCAGAAACACAACAAAAAGAGAGAATTTTCCACCAATATCCCTGATGAACATTGATGCAAAAATCCTCGATAAAATACTGGCAAACTGAATCCAGCAGCACATCAAAAAAGCTTATCCACCACAATCAAGTTTGCTTCCTGGGATGCAAGGCTGGTTTAACATATGCAAATCAATAAACATAATCCATCACATAAACAGAACCAACAGCAAAAACCACATGATTATCTTAATAGATGCAGAAAAGGCCTTTGACAAAATTCAACAGCTCTTCATGCTAAAAACTCTCAATAAACTAGGTATCAATGGAATGTATCTCAAAATAATAAGAGCTATTTATGACAAACCCACAGTCAATATCATACTGAATGGGCAAAAACTGGAAGCATTCTCTTTGAAAACTGGCACAAGA
>NW_012105399.1:849490-849746 GCF_000951045.1 Mandrillus leucophaeus
TCTTTTAAGGTCTTCTCTGCATTGATTATTCTAGTTATCCATTCTTCCATTCTTTTTTTCAAGGATTTTAGTTTCTTTGCACTGGTTATGTAGTTCCTCCTTTAGCTCTGAGAAGTTTGATTGACTGAAGCCTTCTTCTCTCAACTCGTCAAAGGCATTCCCCATCCAGCTTTGTTCTATTGCTGGCAATGAGCTGCATTCCTTTGGAGGGGGAAATGTGCTCTGATTTTTTGAATTTTCAGCTTTTCTGCCCTGC
>NW_012105399.1:849796-853816 GCF_000951045.1 Mandrillus leucophaeus
ACTTCTCAAAAGAAGACATTCATACAGCCAACAGACACATGAAAAAATGCTCATCATCACTGGTCATCAGAGAAATGCAAATCAAAACCACAATGTGATACCATCTCACATCAGTTAGAAAGGTGATCATTAAAAAGTCAGGAAACAACAGATGCTGGAGGGGATGTGGAGAAATAGGAACACTTTTACACTCTTGGTGGGAGTGTAAACTAGTTCAACCATTGTGGAAGACAGTGTGGCGATTTCTCAAGGATCTAGAACTAGAAATATCATTTGACCCAGCGATTCCATTACTGGGTATATACCCAGAGGATTATAAATCATGCTATATAAAGACACATGCACACGTATGTTTATTGTGGCACTATTCACAATAGCAAAGACTTGGAATCAACTCAAATGTCCATCAATGATAGACTGGATTAAGAAAATGTGGCACGTATGCACCATGGAATACTATGCAGTCATAAAAAAGGATGAGTCCACGTCCTTTGCAGGGACATGGATGCAGCTGGAGACCATCATTCTGAGCAAACTATCACAGAGACAGAAAACCAAGCACTACATGTTCTTACTCATGGGTGGGAGTTGAATGATGAGAGCACTTGCGCACGGGGCCGGGGAACATCACACCGCAGGGTCTGTCGTGGGGTGGGGGGCAGGGAGAGGGATAGCACTGGGAGAAATACTAATGTGGGTGAGAAGTTGATGGGTGCAGCAAACCAACATGGCGCATGTATATCTATATAACAGGCCTGCATGTTGTGCACATGTACCCTAGAACTTAAAGTATAATAATTTTAAAAAAATAGAAAATACCAAGGGATAGAGCAGGATTACTGGTTGAAATGACAAATGTATATTTAACTATAAGAAACCGTGAAACTATTTTCCAGAGTAGCTGTGCAATATTGCATTCCCACAAGCAATGTAGGAGACTTTCAGTTGCTCTACATCCTCACCACCTAGCACTTGGTAATGCCAGTACTTTTTATTTTAGCCATTCTAATAAGCATGTAGTGGTATCTCATTGTGGCTCTTTTTTTTTTTTTTTGATAGGGTCTCACTCTTTTGCCTAGACTGGAGTGCAGTGTTATGGGCTTACTAAAGCCTTGACCTCCTGGACTCAAGTGATCCTCCCTCTTCAGCCTCCCAAGTAGCTGGGACTATAGCTGTGCACCATCACACCTGGCTAATGTTAAAAATTTTTTGTAGAAATAGGGCCTTGCTATATTGCCCAGGCTGGTCTACAACTCGTGGGCTCAAGCAGTCCTCCTACCTTGGCCTCCCAAAGTGCTAGAATTACAGGTGTGAGCCACTGTGCTTCGCCTCATTGTGGATTTAATTTACATTCCCCCAATAGGTAATGATGTTAAGCATCTTTTATTCACCCTATGGATACCTTCTTTGATGATATATTGTTCAAATTTTTACCGACTTTTTAGCTGGATTTTTTTTTTCTTACCGTTGAGTTTTGAAAATTATTTAAATGTTTTGTTTGAACTGTTATTTGCAAATATTTTCTCCCAGTTTGTAGTTTGTCATTTCATTCTCAGAGCAAAAGTCCTAAATTTTGATAAACTCTAATCTTTCAGTTTTTCTTTTATGGATTATCCTTTAGTTTTCGTGTCTAAGAGGTCTTCACATAATTCAGGTCATGAAGATTTTCTCCTACGTTTTCTTCTGAGAAGTTTTGCATTTTAGATTTAAATCTATGATTCACTTTTAGTTACATTTTATATAAGGTTGAGGTATAGGACAAGATTGTTTTGGGTTTTTTTTTTTTTTTTTTTGCATATGAGTGATTAATTGGTTCAAAACCATTTGTTGGAAATACTATTTTTTCTTTATTAAATTGCTTTTACACTTTTGTCACGTATTAGATGGGTAAATTGGTATGGGCCTGTTTCTGGTCTCTATTATGTTCCATTGATCTATTTGGCATCCTTTACCAATACCATGTGTTTTGAATACTATAACTTTATAGTAAGTATTGAGATCATGTAGTTAGATTTCCTCAACTTTATTCTTTTCCCAAGTTGCTTTGCCCATTCTGGGTCCTTTTCATTTCTATATGTATTTTAGAATCTGCCTACCAATTTCTGCAAAAAGGCATACTGGGATTTGGTTGGTACTTGATTAAATCTATATGTCAATTTAGGGAAAGTCAGTATCTTTAGTATGCTGAGTCTTTCATGTCATGGATATTTTGTCCCTCCATTTATTTAGGTCTTCTTTGATTTCTTTCATCAGCATACAGTTTTCAGCATATATACTCTGTACATGTTTTGTAAGGCTTATACCTAAGTATTTCATTTTGTTTGAGCTATTGTAAATGGTATGGTTTAATTTCAGTTTCCAATTGTATGTCATTACTATATAGAAATACAATAGACACTTTTGTGTTGACATTGTATCCTGTAACCTTGCTGAACTCACTTTTCTCTAGGAGGTTTATGGTAGAGCCCTGAGATTTTCTATGCAGGTGATCATGTCATCTGTGCATAGAAACGGCTTTATTGACTTTAAAATCTATCTGCCTTTTATTTCTTTTACTTGCATTATTGCACTGGATAAGACTTCCAGTATGATGTTGAATGAGAGTATTAAGAATGGATCTCCTAGATGGACATCCTAGTTTTCTTTTCAATCTAGGGAGAAAGGTTTTTGTTGGCAAGGGCTGGCTGGGGTGGAGCAGGGAGGGAGGAGAATCTTTTACCATTAAGTATCAAGTTAGCTGAAGAGTTTTTTGGGGATTTTTTGGTAGATATTCCTTATCATGTTAAGGAAGTTCCCTTCTCTTGTTACTTTACTGAGGGTGTCTATTATAAATGGATGTTGTATCTTTCCTGCATCTATTGATAAGATCACATGATTTTTCTTCTTTAGATTGTCAATATGGTAATTATCATGACTTATTTATGAATATTGAATCAGCTTTGCATTCCTGGAATAAACTCTACTTAATCGTGGTGATTTTTTAAAAAAGATATTGCTCTATTCCATTTGCTAATATTTTGTTGAGATTTTTTTCATCTCTGTTCATGAGGAATATTGGTCTATAGTTTTTTTCTTCTTGTACTGTCTTTTTGTGGTTTGGTATTAGTATAATATTGGTCTTGTAAAATGAGTTGGAAAGTATTCCCCTTCTATTTTCTGCAAAAGACACTGTAGAATTGGTGTTATTTTTTCTTTATTATCTTGTAAAATTTTCCAGTGAATTACATCTGGATCTGGAGATACTTTTCTGAAAGGCTTTTAACTACAAATTCAATTTCTTTGATAGTTGCAGGATTTTTGGGGATATCTACTGTTACCTACTTCATCTTGAGTGAGTTGTAGTAGTTTGTGGTTGGTAAAGAATTGGCCCATTTAATCTACATTGTCAGATTATCGTGCATAGAGTTGCTTCTGTATTTCGTTATTTCCTTTTAATGCCTGTGAGGTCTGCAGTGATATCCCCTATTTCATTCCTGATATTGGTAATTTGTGTCTTCTCTCTCTCTCTCTCTCCCTCTCTCTCTCTGTCAGTCTTCCTAGATGCTTATCCATTTTAGTGATTTTTTTTCTAACAGTATGCTGTTAGTTTGATTGATTTTTCTCTATTATATTTCTGTTTTCAGTTTCATTGATTTACTCCCTTGCCTTTGTTATTTACTTTCTTCTGCTTGATTTGTGTTCATTTTTTTTTTTTTTTGCTAGTTTCCTCAAGTGGAAGCTTAGATGATTTATTTGATACTTTTTTGTCTTTCTAATACCATATAGGCATTGCAGTGCTATACATTTCCCTCTAAACACAACTTTAGGTTTGTCCCCTAGATTTTCATGTGTTGCATTTGCCTTTTCATGCTGTGTCACTGAGACTTCCTTTTTGACCTACAGATTATTTTTAAGTGTTTTACCTTGCCAAGTGTTTGGAGATTTTCCTGTTACCTTTCTTTTTTTTTTTTTTTTTTTTTTTTTTTTTTCTTTTTTTTTTATTATAAATCTCCCTCCCTATCTCTCTCTCTCTCTCTCTCT
>NW_012105399.1:857966-914508 GCF_000951045.1 Mandrillus leucophaeus
TTGATGGTGTCAATTAGCTCTTCATTATCCTTGCTATTTTTGAAGTTGCAACTATAATTACTAATTTGCTTATTTCTTCTTTGATTTCTGTCTGGTTTTGCTTCATTATTTGGGAGCTCTATTGTTAGGTATATACCCATTTAGAATTGTTATGTCTTTTTGGTGAATCGACACTGTTAGAAAAATGTAATGTCTCTCTTTTCAAATTTTTTTTTTAAACCTGACATCTACTTTGATATTCTTTCTCTTTTACCATTTGTTTCTAGAGTGTTTGTATTGCTCTTTCAAGCACTTTCATAATTGCTTTCAGCTCTTTGTTAGATGATCTAATATCTGCATTTTCATCTCCTTGGTGTCTATTGTCTTTTTCTATATTAGTTAATAATTTTATGGTTTGTCATATACTGAGTAATTTTGGATTGTATTTGTAGTATTTTGAATATTAAGTTATGAAAGGCTGAGCTTTGTTTGAATTGTATTAGTGTTGTTAATATTTTTGTTTTAGTAGGTAAATTGGTTATTAGAGTTAGACCTGAAGTTTCAATCTGCCTTCTGTAGATTGTGGTTACAATGTCAGTTCTACTTTTAGTTTTGCAGTGCTACTCAGTTCTGTCCCGTGTCTGTACTACCAAGTGGTCATTCTGGGACCTGGGTAAAGGTCTACTCATTAGCTCAGTTTTCAACGTCTTCAATATATTTTCTTAGGATTAAATCCAAGCATTTGTGGGTTGAAGCTTAAAGATTTATTAGGTCACTGTCCTGAGTTTCTCCCTCTCTGTGATCTCCTCAGTACATCCCAGTTCTCTAGGGTGTCCATTTTGGTCCCCCATTCAGAAACCATTCACTTCTACAGTCACAGTGTGTCTGAGGCAAAGTGATAGAAGGACATCACCACTGCCCCACCTACCCCTACCCCCTGCAAAGATAAATAAATAAAGCAATGAAATTTGTCCTTATCTTCATGGAACTTCTGCTCCACTAAATAAAGAAGAAAGTTATCCTCCCTTTGAGTTTTGGCTCCTGAAGGCTACCATTGCTGCTATGACTGGGGGCTAGGGCCACCACCACAGGAATGTCTGGTGGGTGTGCAAGAGAATGAAGCAAAAGGAAAGAGAAATATAAGAGTTTACCCCACTCTCTCTGAGCTTTAGAACTCCCCTGACTCCTTGGGTGAAGACTAGAGGGTTTCTCCTAAAGCTCTTCCTACCTAGCACAGTGCTCATTTCAGATTTTCCAGCTCAGTTAGGCCAGGTGAACACAAGGGACAAAAACTGATGAACTTATTGCTAGTTTGATAGTACTTTCATTTTTGGTGCCCATCCCTGGTCCACCAACTGCTATTTATTTTACAGAGTCCTCTAGTGGGCCAGACATTCTGTCCAGGTTTTAGAGTTGCATTCAATTGAAGGAAAAACATGGTGTGTATTTGCTTTATCTTACCTGGAACCAGGTTTCTTACTTTGTTTTAAGGTATACTTTTCTGATTACCAGTGAGATTGAGCATCTTTTATTATTTAATATCATGCATTCTTTTCTGTAAATTATACTTATATTTTTGCATATTTTATTATTATTATTTCCAGGAAAGTACTAAGAAGAAAGTGCCTATTTTAATGCCTGCATTGTTTGCTTTTTTCTTATGAATTGTAGGAGGTTTTTAATCCTGAATATCAAGCCTTTGATTATTATCTATGTGACAAATAGTTTTTACCATTATTTGTTTGTTTGTTTTGGACTTAAATTGTTATTTGTTAGTGTACTTTATTGTAATGAAGAATGTAAGTTTGATAAATTAATCAAATTTATCAAGTTTTTTGGCTTCTGCTTTTGTAACTTTATTAGAACAGACTTTTTAACTCTAAGTTCACAATCATATTCATCTGTTGTTTGTAATACTCTTAACTTTATTTTCTCACACTTAGAAATTTTCTGCATTAGAATTTATTTTTGTGAATGATGTATGGTACGGAGATAGCTTATTTTTTTCCCAAAACATTTCATCATTTTTCCAACACCATTTATTGTGTATCTTTCATCTGCTGATTTTATCAAATACTAAATTCCCATATATATAGTGCTCAGTTTTAGAACTATATTTTATTTCACTGATGTATTCATCTATTCTTTCAAAAATATATTATTTTAATAAATATGGTTTTCTAACCTAATTTAATAACTAATGGGTCAAGGACTTCTTTGGCAATTTTTCTTTCTCAAAATTATCCTAACTATTCTTGGTATTTAATATTCTCTCATATGAATTTTAGAGTCAATTTGTCAAGCTACATAAACAAATCTTTGGGAATTTGACTAGAACTGTATTAAATTTACAAATTAATTTGAATCTTCTCATCCATGAACACTTTTATGTATTCAAGTTTCTTTTTATGTTCTTCAGGAAAGAAAGCTTTATAGTTCTTTTTTTTATGAAGGTTTTGCATACAATTTATAAGGTATCTACCTAGATATCTGATAGTTTCATTAGTATTTTGAAGGGTATTATTTCTGTTTTGTTTTATGTTTGGTTATTGTAAATACATGGGAATGTTGTTGATTTTTGTTCGTGCTTATCTGGTATCCAGAATATTACTAAATGTACTTAGGAGTTTCAGCAATTTTCAGTTAAATCTTTTAGATTGCTTTGATGTTTGATTATATTTTCATAAGTAATGACTGTTTTTATTTCTTTTAGTATTCCCCTCCCTCCCTCAACCCCCTTTTCTTATTTTGTTGTGTTGACTAGAATATCAGTATAGTGTTAAATGAAGTTAGGAGAGAAAAGGCCTTTGTTTTATTCCAATTTTGTTGGAAGTTCTTCTAAGTTTTACCAGTAAGTATGATGCTTGCTATAGATTTCTAGTAGGTAGCATTAATCAAGTTCAGTAAGGTCTTTTGCATTTGTGTTAGCTAATAATTATCAAAAATAGATATTAAATATAATAGAATGATTGTTCAGGATTTATTCAGATGGTTGTAATTTTTAAACCCATTGATTATTTTCTAATAATGAACCATCCTTGCTTTCCTAGGATAAACCATACCATGTCATGATGAATTTCTTTTATACAAAGCAAGATTCAATTTGTTAGTCTTTTATTTAGAAGTTTTGCATCTATATTCATAAATGAGACTGGTTTATAAATGTTTCTTATAAGGCTTTTATCTAATATTGATGTGGGATTTTGTCTCACTACAGGGCATAAATATTTTCAGTTTTATATATATCCATCTAAAAACATTTTAAGTACATGCAAGCAAAACCATATATGGATATTTTAAAATATACTTTATCTTTTAAAGCAGTTGTATATTCACAGTAAAACTGAGCAAAAGGCACAGATTTCCAATATTCCCCCATTCTCACATATACGTGGTCTTCCCCATTATCAACCTCCCCCAATAGAGTGGTACATTTGTTATTATCAATGAACCCACGTTGATACATCATCATCACCCAAAGTCCATAGTTCACATTAGGGTTCCACCTTGGTAATGCACTTTCTATGGGTTTGCAAAAATGTATCATGACACATATCCACCATTACAGTATCATACAGAGTAGTTTCACTGCCCTAAAAATCCTCTGTGTTTTGTCTGTTCATCCCTCCCACTCCCCATACCCTGGCAACTACTAATCCTTTTACTGTCGCCATCCTTTGCCTTTTCCAGAATGTCATATAGTTGGAATTATAAAGAATGTAGCCTTTTGAGCTTGGCTCCTTTCATTTAGTAATATGCATTGAAGTTTCCTCCATGTCTTTTCATGACTTGACAGCAAATTTCCTAGGAGTGGAATTGCTCAGTCAAAGGGCATATGCACTTGGGATTTGGATAGATTTTGCTAAATTACTCTTCATAGAAGTCATACAAATGTACACTCCCACAGGAGTTTTTAAGATCTTTTTACTCATACGCTTTCCAACGCAGAGTTATCAAACCTTTTGATTTTTGGCAATCTGATCAGTACAGAAAGGAGGTACTTCGGTGTAATTTTAATTTGCATTCCTTTTATTGAAGGGCATTATTACTAGCTAAAATTAGACATTTTGCAGAATCCCTTTGAGACAGAGGGTGACAATGTGGTATTTTTCTGCCAACGAAAGGTAAGAAAAAGTGATTGGGTATAGCTTCCAAGAAAGTAATTTAAGAGGAAGGGAGGTTGTAGACTCATCCTAGCAACTGCCTTTTTGGCTTTCCTCTCTTCCCTCCTTCCTGTCTGGGATGTAGTAAACACAGTGCTGATGGTGATGAGCACAGGCTGAAGATGATGGAGCAGAAAGAGGTGGGTTGCTGAGTATGCCAAAGAGAACATTTTTGTTTTTTGTTTTCGATCTTGTGTTTTTGCCATACCAATTCTATTCCCAGTGCTCTGAGAGCCAAGGTGTATTTTGGGCAAGCAGAAGGTGACAAGGTAAACAAAAACCATTACAGGTGAGAAATTCATTGGCAAGTATTTCATAAAATCATCCTGACCCACAGGGATAATGACACTAGTTACCCGCTAGGGCTGTTGCAAGAATTAAGACTGTGTATGTAAAGGTGTCCGAGCCAGACAGAGGATCCTTAAAATGTAGCCACTATTACCATCATTAGCTGTTGTCTCTGGGGTTGTAATTCCCCTACCCCATGTCACCTGCTTGTCCTGGGTAGGGTCTGTACCTCTCCTGAATTATATATGAATAGCGATGATGAAGTGTTAGAGACAGAGGGAGGTGCAGGAAGTCTCAGGTTCATGGCAATAGCTCCATTTTCTTAAAGGCTTTGATGCAAAGCCTCTGATACAATTTGTTAGTCCACCCAACCCTGCAAATCAGAAATTGAGTTTGTATTTGATCAGTTTGGCTGGTCCACTGAAGCTTCATGTGTCAACAGCAGCACTGAATATCGTCATAAAGCTCTCAGATGCCCAACCCCCCGCTCCAGCTTCTGGTTCATACCTCCCAGGATCTTGAACTGGAAAGAAATCAGGCTACACTTCTGGAGGTTGTTTCTCGGTCTGAAATTGTCATAGACAACCTGGTCATTCTTTGGAAACAGTAACCCTGGTAACTTGAGAGACAGAGAGACAAATATAGCAGCATTTGCCGCTGAAGTTTTTAAAAATCAGTTTGTTTTGCATACATTTTCTGTTAGCATATAAACCATAACGTAAAATGTTGTGTATATTTTAAAGCAGACCTGAAGTTTTATAGCTTGTGGTAAACAGTAAGAAAGGGCAGCCCCCCCGAAAGGGATATAGATACCTTGGTTAGTTTGGAGAGGTCTATTTAGTTGTGAGAAGCTAGGCTTTGGGGCTAGTGTAGTGTGTTGAAACAAAAAGGAATTAAATTATCTAATTATCAAAGTGAGAGCAATTTGGAAATTTCTGCCTGGGGTTGGGAGTTAGACTTTGGAAGAAGAGATGGAAGAAATAGTCTAGAGACAGGAGTGTGGCCTGTAGAAGAGGATAGAAAGTAGAGCCTGAAGGCCAATGGCTACTGAGAAGTATCTTGTGGGGAGAAATGCCTAGTGCAATTTTCAGACAGGGATTCCTAGTGTTTAAATTTAAGTTGATTCCTGTTATGTGCGGTGCCATCAGCCCCTTACTATTAGTCTAGGTTAGATACAGCTGTTTTCCTGCGGAATTAACTTAGAAGAATTGCACTCTACACTTGGGACCACCTGGAACAGACAGAGGCAAGAAAGAAACACTGTGGGAGGCAAGATGCAGAGAGCGAGCAGCCATTGACCCCTGCAGGGCAGGACGAAGGAGCAAGAGGAAGGAAATAGAGCACCCCCTAGCCTGCTGCCTCCCTGAGCTCCCCTGAGGTTATCGGGGGTCCTGGGGAAGGCACTGAATCCCCCTCAGCACATGGGATAGAATCTGGAGTTAGTTCACCTGGTTATAAAAAGTGACTCCTGAATAACGTGTTTGCATCATATATATATATATATATATTTTTTTTTTTTTAGACAGAGTCTTGCTTTGTTGCCCAGGCTGGAGTGCAGTTACATGATCTCGGCTCATTGCAACCTCCACCTCCCAGGTTCAAGCGATTCTCCTTCCTCAGCCTGCTGAGTAGCTGGGATTACAGTCATTCATCAGTACCGCCCATAATACACGCCAGCTAATTTTTGTATTTTTAGTGGAGGCGGGGTTTCACCCTGTTGGTCAGGCTGGTATTGAACTCCTGACCTCAAGTAATCTACCAGCTTCGGCCTCCCAAAGTGCTGGGATTACAGGTGTGAGCCACCACTCCTGGTCAGCATCACAATATTTTTGAATCATGATTTGAAGGAGGCTGACTTTACTTACGGGGTCCTTGCATTGTGACAACAAGTGAAAATGTGTCATAAATGGCCAAATCCCAATAGTGGCTCACATCAAGAGGGAATGGCTAGAATTTGTTCTTCACTTCTGTAAATAAGGTTTTTGGGAGAAAATACATTAATCCTTAAATTACTATTATTCCAGAAATAACATGAGTGAATTAGGCTACTTATTTTCAACTGAAGCGATCCTTAGACAGAAAGTATTGAGACCTGTGTACCGATTCTTGTTCTACCAACAACTGATGACCCTAGACAAGGCTCTGTAACCTAGCTGAGCTATGTCCTCTGTAAAATGACAGCAGTTATTCTAAATAATCCTGAGGTTCCTTTCAGCTCTCACTTTCTAGGATTTAAAAACATTATAGCAGAAACCTAAGTTTGGGTAATCCATTAATCCAAAGGCTCCCAAACATTTTCTGTTCACAGTGTCCCTCGTGCCTTAGGTACTTTTCTTTCATAGCACTCCTCAGCCAAAAGAAATACCCCAAAGTTCCATTTGTTAAGTGACTAGGTCCTATGTCCTAATAATTTAGTAGCCATTTGAAGACACAATACATGACAACAGAAGGAAAAAGTGATCATTTTATTTCATTCCTTTATAAGCATGTTTATTTACTTGTGGATGGGTATATCTGTTGAGCACTGCACAACTTCTCCAACCTTGGAGTCAACCTGGACCCCACTCCTCTCATTCCCTGCTCCACACTGACATTCACTGGATACTTGCATGTTACCATGGCAACCACCAACAACTTAGCTTTGAAAAAGATATGATGTCATTGAAAATAATGTAGTACCATTTATTACTTTTTTTTCTGTATCACAAGTCATCAAGCAAAGCACCATTTATTTTGAAACCATGAACTACCTCAAATAGTTTGTGTTGTGTCTGACAGGTGCTGCGGTGCTTCCCTAAAAAGTTAAAACTATCCCACAGCACCCTGTGAGTCCACTGCACTGTCCTTGAGTGCCTGGGTACATTTTGGGAACTATGGCTTTAAGCAAAGTATGGGGCGTCCGTCCCGTTTTTTAATAGAGCCATGTGCACCTCCCTGTTGCAGACATTTTCAGACTCTCTAGACCAACCACAGAGTAAGATAGTTTGCATAATCTTGGTGCAATGTCTGCTGAATTCTGGCCTCCTAATGAGTAATATAATCATCCAGGTGATGACCTACCTGTGCCCCAGTGTCAAGTTTCCTGGTGACATTCCAGAGACCAGAGAGATTCATCCTAACTCCACTGCACCCACAAATCCCAGACCACCCACTGGGCTTTGTAAGCCCTTGGAGCTCACCATCACCCTCATCTGAAACCCTAGGGTCTGAATCTGCAGTCACCCCCTCCTACCTATCAGTAGGCCAGTCCCTTGCTCCCATCTGACTTGCTGTTTGACCTCATGGGGATGGGCCATCTCCTGACTAATTTTTTTGTTAATGTCCTCAGGAGGCTCCACTTCTCTTGCCAGTCGTATGAGATATCACTGTAGCCTTCTTCTCCCGGGCATCCTCAGTGTCTTCCCATCTTCACATTCTGTCCTCACCATGACAATCCTACACAACTTCATCCTTGGATTAGTCTAACCATTTGCCTCATGCCAACATTCCACAGTTTCTCCACTCTCCTCTCTCATCCCAGCCTCTCTTGCTCAGCAGATAACCTGCCTTATAGCTCATAGAGGAAATTCACGCTCTCAGGAACACGCACTAGGACACGGTCTTCACCTACAAACGCTACCTTTTGTACCAACCCTCTCACTTGCCTCACCTCCGCAGAACTCCAGGCTCGGAGGAAGAGGAAGCATCCTCATGCTGACGGCCCACCATTGCCCTGGGCTCTTGGTCCCATCCCTTTCCATGATCCCCAGACCAGCATCTGGCTCTACCGGGTGATTTCTCTCCCTCCCATATTTCCAACTTCTCCTTTTTTACTGGTTTCTCCTATACAGCCTATGAGCATGTTCAAGTCTCCTACTTAAAAAAAAAAAAAAGAGTCTCCAACAATATCTCTCCAGTAACTAATGCCTGATCGTCTTCCTCCCATTGGCGGACAATTCCCTGAAGAGTCCACACTTGTCTCCTCTGCTTCTCAACAGCCTCTGGGCCCCTGACTCTCCTCTCCAGCCTCAGTCTCTCCTCCACTCCGCCCCCACCTAGCCCTCTGGCCACAGGAGCCACAGGCCATTCTCAGAAGCGGCTGTGCAGTCCTGCTTTGATGCTATTGTTCCCTGCTCTCCCTTTCTCCCTTGCCTACCTGGCAAGCAGCACTTATTTCAAAAGGTCCTCTGGGAAGCCTTTGCGAACCCTCCCTCCCCCGCCCACCAGGTAGAAATGGTTACTCCTCCTTTGTGTTCTCAGCTGTCCTTTGAGTCACCGTGTCTGTGACGGTTGACTTTCCATGTTGTCGTGCTTTTCTCCAACAATTATCATAAGCTCCTTGAGAGCTAGGACTGTGTCTCAATTATACCTGCCTTCCTAGTACCGAGCACACCTGACTCGTCTCAATGACTTGAGTTCAGTGAGGGAGCAAATGAAGCTTGTACAAGCATAGAGAACTCTCGCTATTCATGGTGGCGGCGACAGTGGGAGGATCTGCCTTGTCATGGTCCTTGTAACAGACATTTGATCCCGAGCAATATCTTCTAGATCTCTTGGCATTCACGGGCCCTTTATCTATGCCACCTCATTCTTCCTCACAGCAACTCTGAGTGGGTATTATGACCCCTGTTTTACACATGAGGAAACTGAGGCTCAAAGAGAAGAGGTGAGTTTGGCCTTGTCATACAGCCGATTGTAGTGGACGCAGGAGCCCAGCCCAGGTTTGGTCCCTTTCTATACATCCAGGCACTCCCTACGTTGCCCAGCCAGAGGATGCTTACTGTCTGTCACCTCCATTAATTGTCAACCTTTAGAAACAGGATTAAGATGCTGAGTTAGAAGCAAAAGCAGTAAGTAATGCATTCACACCTCTGTAGACTCACACACACTTGTGTGTTATCAGTGATGATTGGGGCCCTGGATTTGTGCAACAAATATCACCTGTCCAGTGGCTTTATTTCTAATTTAGTAACTACCATGCCTTTAACTAAATAGTCAGGCTTAGTGAGATGCTAGCCTTCAGCAAACTATCAGCAGCGATCCCCTGCAAAGCCTTTTAACACTGCTCATGGAGGCACAAGCTCTCTCCCTCATTTTTCGTGACACACTCACTCAGAGAAAGAAATCTCCTCTAAGTTTACACCATCTGCTAGCCTCTCACCTTTCAGCGTTTGCACCTACATCCCCATCCGGGCCCCCTGTGCCAAGAGTTTCTCTTTTACCAGCTACAGATGAATGGAAACCTGGGGAGGAGAGAACTGTTTGGGATTGGTATCTGTCCCTGCAAGGAAACTTGGGCAAGTCTCCCTTGCCTCCTGAGCCCATCAGCTCATCTTCCCCTCCCCACCCCATTCCGTTTTTGTTTAGTTTGACCTTGGTCACTGATGACAAGGCTTCTTTTCCTGCCAAACCAATCAATAAGCTAAACAGACAGAAGATGAGTATTTAGAATATGGGAAGCCAAACTCAAACACAGATAGGTTATCAGCCTAGCCCAGAGCAGACTTCTGAGCAAATATTTCATTAACAAATTTTTCATGGCAACTTGCATGTTAAAAAAAAGGGGGGGGGAGGGGAGAGGGAGAGAGAAAGAGAAAACATGGTGGGGGGGGGGTGGAGGTGGGGAGAAAGGGAGAGGCTGGCTGAAGCCCAGAAGCTGAATCGCCCTCCTAGGGAGTGTTATTTGGGAGTGTGAGGCAGAGAGTAGGGAGAAAACTGGGATGCAGAGAGAAGACCCCTAGAATGGGGAGCCCTATTTACTTAAGATCTTTCAACTTCAAATCTACCTCTTATTGCAAGGCTGGCCATGTGATTCATCTTCGACCATCTCCACAGGGGTGGGGCAGGCTACATCTCCCCAGTAAAAATCCCAGACAGGCAGTCAGCAACTGGCAGGTAGAGCCTGGGCTGGGCACCTGGTGGGGGAGACTGGGAGGAGAGAGGAGATGTGGTCCCTAGAAAGCCCCACAGAGGAGTTGGAGAGCCACCGTGAACACAAACATAAACAATAATAACAAAGGCAACGGTGTATCAGCCCCCACTGTTTTAGGCACCCTTGAAGGCACTTCAAATATATTGCATCATTTAATCCTCGCAACCAGGCCCAAGACTCTGCAGCCAACACTGGTACAAAATGCCCATGGGTCCATTCTGATGGCTCAATATTTTGAATATCATGCCCTGTTCACAACAACCCTAAAAGAAAGGCACTTTGATTTTAATTTATAGATGAGATGCTTGAGGTTCAGAGAGGTTGAGACACTTGTTGCAGTTTGCACAGCTGGCAAACTGAAGAGGCAGAGTCAGGGCTTAGCCAGCCTGACTCCAAAGGCAAGGAATTTTCTGTTCCTTTGTATTGCTTCCCTAATACTTCCAAGAAAAGGTTGGAAAAACGTGGAATTAGTAAGGTTCAACTCTTGTAAGCAAGTGCTGAGAGCAGGAAAGAAGGAAGAGACTGAATTTTCAGCTACTTGTGTGCCGAGCTCCTTCCCACGTGGCCTGAGCTCCTGCCTTCATTTGGATTCACGTGGGTACCATTCAGGCCTCAGTTCACGGTCACTTCTCAGAGATGCTTCCTGACTCACCCTGTACTATTTGTTCTTATTGCTTTCCATTTTTCCTTCAGCATACTTATGCTAATTAATTGCTTTTAATTTATGCTATTTGTGTAAATTAGCACATATACTAATGAATAGTAATTTTATAATGTCAATTTATAAGTATTGAATACTAATTAATATCTTTTTATGTAATTTATTGATGAATGTCTTCTCGATAGACTGGATTCATAATAATAATGATATTAACAATAACACTAATAGCTAGCCTCCATTCAGTGCATTCTACATATGTGGCACTGTGTTAAGGGCTTTATATATGTTAACTTCTTTAATCCTTTCAGTGGTCCTGTGAGGTGGTGACCATTAGTGTCCCCATTTTACAGATAAAGTAACTGAGGCACACGGAAGTAAGGGAACTTACCTGTGTTTCTTAGCTAATGAGCGAGTGACAGAGCAGGATGTGAATTCAGGTGGTCTTTGGTCCTGGCATCCACACTGTTAACTGTGATACTGGGCAGACTGCAAAACATGGTCACAAATTCATATAAATACACCTTAGAGGTGGAGTCTGCTTTCTCACCTCTGGAATCTGGGATGCTCACGGGATTTGTTTTGACAAGCAAAATAAAACAAAAGTGATGTTACATGAATTCCAAGGCTAGGCCATAGGCTTTGCAGCTTCTGATTCCGTGCTTTCAGAATGCTGTGCTGAGACCACCCTGTGAAGAAGCTGGCCTGGCCTTTGCCTGCATGTGAGACCACATGGAGGAGAACTGAGGTACCCGAGCCAGGAGCCTGTACCAGATGTGTGAGTGCAGCCATCTCAGACTCTGCAGCCCAACCAACCCTCCACCTGAATGCAAGCACATGACTGGGCCAGGCAAAATCGGCAGGGAGACCAGCCAGCCAACCCTCAGGGTCATGAAAATGTAATAAATCATCATTTTCTGAGCCATGAAGTTTTGAGAAGGTTTGTCATGCAGCAAAGGCTAACTCAGCAAGAACTGTCTTATTCATGCTGTATCCCTAGTGCCTAGCAAGATGTCTGGTACATAGCACTTTGACAATAAAAATGTATTGGCTGAGTGAATAAACAGAAAAGAGATTGAACCAGGGAGACACCCTGGAAGATGCTGGCTAACTTTACAATATATCATAGAATACAGTCCATGTGATACATTCTGAAATTCTGGAATAGAAGATAATTTTAAAACACTAGCACTCTAGGCTGGGTGCAGAGGCTTATGCCTGCAATCCCAGCACTTTGGGAGGTCGAGATGGGCAGATAGCTTGAGCCAGGAGTTTGAGACCAGCCTGGGCAACATGGCAAGATCCCATCTCTATTAAAAGTACAAAAAGTTAGCCAGATGTGGTGGCATGAATCTGTAGTCTCAACTACTCAAGAAGTGGAGGTGAGAAGATGACTTGCTCTTGGGAGGTAGAGGATGCAGTGAGCCATGATCATGCCACTGCACTCCACCCTGGGGTGACAGAGAAAGATCCTGTCTCAAAAAAAAAAATTACTAGCATTCTTAATTTTCTGTAGTTTCTTTCAAGTTTGTATCAGCTTAATTTCAGAGTATGTTATAAAGTCATTTGTTGACATTTAAATTTTTCTTTGTGTTCTCTTCTTTCTTAGGCTCTTTAACCTATCATTTATAATTTATAAATTATCTTAATATAATTTATAATTTATCTTGATGTAATTTCATGTTTGTTTGTATAATTAATTGATCAATATCTATCTCCCACCTAGATTGTAAACTCTGAAAGGACAGGGACCCTGTCTGATTTTGCTTATGGTTGTAACCCTTGTTCTGGCTCATAGCAGAATGGACTGAATTTAAAACATGGGTTTCTTTATTTTAATTTCTAGTTTCTTTAGGTTGGTATTAAACTCTAATCTGCATTTTCACATTTTCCTGCTTCAATTTTGAATCAGAGAACGGTAAAGGCGATAGGGACTTGGAACATCTCTTTTCCAGGGAGGTAAAGTTCAAAGGATAGCGTACCACCCGTTGTCACACAGCTAGTTTATAGCAGGGTCAGGACTTGAGGTGATGTCTTCACTGGCCACTGATTTTGCATTCTTTCAAAGTGGGTAGACCCTACAGCCCCCATTGTACAGATGGGCAAACTGCACTAGAGCCGAGGCCAGATGGCAGATTACTTATCTCTCAGCTGAAGGCTGTCTTCATGTGCCCAAGCTGACTCCAGGGTTAAGCTTCTGACAGCTCCAAGTATTTTTTTTCTCTTTTATGTTGCTCTCAAATATATTTCTATCCCTGTTAGACCATCCCCCTTGTTCCCATTTAACCTGAGAAAGTTAAACCCACTTTTGATCATTATGTGAAAATCTGAAGCAAAGTGCTTCCTTCAAGGCAGATGTTTGGAAATGCTTAGCTGCAGGCGTTCAACTTGTCAAGTAACTTTTCAAATGATGAAAAAAGGGGAAATGTAGGTCAGAAAGCAATAAACTATATTCACATCCAATATATCCTTCTGGTTAAGGAGGCGACTTTGAATCTCCACCTTTTACTAAAATGAAACAAAAATCCAAATCCAACCTAAAGCATTACAGCTTTAAGTACTGAAAGTATTTATTGTTTCTATTCAAGTAATCCAAAAGCATAATCTCAAGAACATCCATGCTCTAGGAATGTCTCAAAACACCAGGATTTGATGTGATTCCTTTATCCACATGTTTGTGGAAATGATTCAGAATGGCATGAGGGGAATTAAAGATTTATTTTTAATATCTGAAAAAGTCATATTTCTAAAATGACTAACAGTGAGCCTTAAAAATGTGTCCCCAGTTTTTGTCGCCTCTCTGATTTTTCTCATTATCATTTCTTAAATAACAGCTCTACTCCAAATGATCAGCCTGTAAGTTTCCAAACATAAATATTTAGGTACTGGAAAGATAAAGCGGGTGAGGTACTTTCGTTGTAACACTGATATTCACGTCGCCTTCATTTCAAGAGATGACTTTCACCCACTGAGTAAACTATAAGCAAATCTCACAAAAGATCGCATCTTTTTTTTTTTTTTTTTTTTTAAATTTATGGGGAAGAGATTTATTACAACAATGGGGAGCACAAGTTCTAATTCCAGGACAATTACATAGCCCTCAAAGTCAATATGCGATGCATGAAATGGGGGCAAAATCTCTGACAAACTTTCCAAGTGTCTCAGCCTTGCAGAGTAGTGTGATTTGCCTTTGAAGACCTTGGTGTGTTTCTTTTTTTTGGGAAAAAGTCTCATTCTGTCACCCAGGCTGGAGTGCCATTGTATGATCTCGGCTCACTGCGGCCTCCGCCTCCCAGGCTCAAGTGATTGTCATTCCTCAGCCTCTCGAGTAGCTGGGATCACAGGCGTGTGCCACTTTGCTCAGTTAATTTTTGTACTTTTAGTAGAGACAGGGTTTCACCACATTGGCCAGGTTGGGCTCGAACTCCTGGCCTCAAGTGATCCACCTGTTTTGGCCTCCCAAAGTACTGGGATTACAGGCATGAGCCACCGTTCCTAGCCTATGGTATGTTTCTATCTGTCCCTTAAATCGAGGTGAGTAACACCAAACATTCCACAGTTAATGTGTTCGTTACCCTGTGTTCAGACGTCCAACATAAGATGTTCATGTCAGTCATGAACATCTTATCATTTGAAGGCCTCTCCTTCATCCATTATCCCCTCACTTGTGGAAAAGGATATTCTAGAACATGCTAGATTTTGTGAGTTGACCAAGTTTACCTGATGGAGAAGATACATTTCAGATTCTACTGGCAGAGAGAAATTCAAAATTAGGTCATCTCATGGCTACAAGTTGTATCTGTAACAGAAACTAAAAGGTCTCGGAGATCATACACATTTTCCTGGTGGAGAACCCTCACTTTCAAGGGACCTGCTGTGAAACATTCTTTACACTCAAAATAAAAAATATATATACTGAATATTTCTATGGAAACGGAAGTTTTGATATAAAATAATATACAGTAGCTGGGTTAAATCTAAGATCTGTGCTCCCCCCAGGATGAATATATGTGATTTTAGAGGATGACTGCCTGTGTATTGTGATGTTAAGGAAACTCAGAAGTCCTCCCTAAGCCTCTAAATCTTTCAGTTTGCTGTTTCTTGAAATTGATGTATTAGAATTCAGTCTCTATTTTAAGTTTGGGAGACTTCTGAAATACACATGCTTCTTTTTTTTCTTCGGCTAGCATTTATGTAGTGGTAACTTCTTGCCAGGCATTACTGTAATGCTTTATGGATATTAATTAATCCTCCCAGAAAGCTTCTGACTTAGGTACCAATGTTGTCCCCATTTGCAGATGAGGAACGTGGGCACAGAGAGGCCACGTAACACAAAGAAGGTCACAGAATCATATGTGCACCCAGGCTGGCTGCCTTCCCCAGTACACTGCACTGCCATCTCAGTCTGTGGCAGCACCAGGCAAAATGATTTTAGGAATCTTCCCCCAGCCTAGCACAAGGCTGGGGAGGGAGAAGGGGTTAGAAGATTACAAAACGTGACAACACTGGGCAGAAATAAAGTGGATGGGTAGAAAGAGGTGCCTAAAACAGGATGAAAAGAACAAAAGAGAAGGTGTGAATAATGAAGACAAAATTTGTTTATATCTGAATTACAACAGCAGTGGAGAGAGAATTGTCACAATGATCACCCTTGGAATCACAGGTGGGACCCTTAGTGATAGAGTCCAATCCCTCCTTTTTACAGAAGAGTCAAACAGAGACTGACAGAGCAGACTGAAGACAAAGGAAAGGACGTTTCTGAGATTTCACAGCTGATCAGTAGGCAAGCCAGGACTGTGCTCCATTGCCCTGATTCCGGGTCCAGGGTCCGTTCCTCTGAAAGCATTCTTATGCGCTCCATTTCACTGAGGGACTGGAGGAAGCTCAGCAAAAAGGAACCTTTTTTCTTTCTGTGCTTTGCCTTGTAAATGTTTGCTGCCTGGATGGTATTTGGTTAGACAATGACACAGTGTAAGAGAATGTTCTTCCAACTATTCACAAGAATCATTTCCTTATAGATATATTTTCTGGGAAGAGAGCAGTACCTTCTTCTCTACCTTACATTACTTTTTTGGGAGCAGATAATGCAGCAGAGGCTAGAAGCAGAATTCACACTATCCCATATCAAAAAGATACTATGCGTTTCCGAAGAGCATCAGAGGGGCCAAGTGAAACCATGTGGGCTGAAGAGAGGGAAGAAATGATGAACACAGTTGGAAATGAAAAGTATTCAACTATAAATTAACATAAACCCAGGGGTCATCTTGCATACGGTCCTAGCAATAAGAGACTCCACAATGTGTATGAACAAGTGAAAAAAAGTAATCAAAAGTAAGAAAGAGACATATGTGAGGCATTAAACATCGAGTACAGAGGCGGCCAGGGAAGATTACTGAACAAAGTCCAGGGAGTGTAAAAAAAGATAAGGAAGGCAAAGGTAGTGAATGAAAAGAGATTGCACTGAAGGTTAAGATGAATAATGGGGAAAATTTGAAGTGTATAAGGAACATAGGGGTCTTTGAAGGCGACAGTTGGATGGTGAAGAATTGGAAGGGTAATTTATTTAAAAAGAGATAGATGTAGCTAAAAAAATAAATAATGTAATTATTTAATTATTTTAAAAATTAAATATTTTTTTGCCTTGGAATTCTCAGAAAGATGGGGGACAAATGTTAGAAGCAGACATGCATTTCCTAAAAGAAACCAGAGAAACTAAAGAAACAATGAATAACACGATTACATCACCACAAGAGATCCAGAAATTAAGACTTGGGAAATCAAGTGTCAGAGAATTCAATTCCAGGCAGAACATATGCAAACACAGGTGAATAATGAATAACAGGAACTTAAGAAATGAGAATTTGAAAAACCAAACTTTTGGGGGGAAAACAATTTCATGATAAATGATTGGTGCTATTTTTTGCTGCTGTTATACCACTAGAGTCATCTTCTTAATTTCTCTGCCTCTTTTGCCTCCCAGTTTCCTTTCACAGACATTTATTGAAAGCCTGCTAATTCTAGACATTATGCTATATTTTGGGAGGTACATGGATGAATAAGATATTGTCTATGGCCCTGCCTTGGGGAGTTTGCATTTTGGTAGAGTGGACATACTGTATCAGGAATGTTTGTATGACTCAGCCACATACTGAGGTACTGTGAGGGCTGAGGGGTGCAGGAAATAGAGGCTCTGGAGGTCATTTTGAATTGGGAAAATCAAATTCCACCTGTAGGGAAAAAATGAATGACGTAATGCTTGTGCGAACTGTAAAGAACAGTCCTTCCGGAGAGCTTGGTTTTCTTGTGTTTTGTGTAATGTTTAAAGAGCCAGATATGAGTGGTGTGGGTTACTCAGAGAGAGACAGTCTAGGAACCTGTATCATCATATTCGTTATGTGGGATAACTTCTGCTAATGCTTGGGGGACCTGCTTGTATATGAGCCTGGAGAACTGGTTGTGTTACCGATCCTGAGATCCGGGGAGGGGGTGACATTTGGCCCACAGGGAAAGAGGTGAGGTGGCTGAGTTGAGCACTTTTGCCCTCCTCCAAAGATTAAGGGAAACCCTGCAGGGGTTGAAGAGCAGCACTGAGGGGGCAGAAGGAGGATCAAAGGTGGCCAGTAAGGACAATAAAACTCCAAAGTGCTTGGTTGAAGAGAGGCAGGTAATTTGATTATCCAATTCGGTGTAGTGACAAATAAGGTAATGAGGCTAGGGACAAGAAATCTAGAGGTAAGACAGATCTTCCTTGGTCATGGGCAATAGATTTGAGAGGATAAATCCGAGTGCACAGGTAGATAAAATGTTAATGTCTTTGGCAACAGGTTCTGGAGCAATAAAATAAATCAAACGTTATTCTGGATTGCATAAATAGAGGGACTGTGAACAAGTCCAAGGTAATTAGCTCAGAGTTGTAAAAGGAAATGGTGAGTAGTGTTTGACCAAGGAAACTGGGGGAAATGCTTGCTAAGGCTTTCTCATCCCCTACTTTGCTCTTTCCATTGCTTTTATTCACTGAATTTAACCTTGACTGGGGTTCTCTGCATCTCCAGCCCTCTGCACCTGAAGACAAACATGTATTACATGTGTTAGTAAGACTAACTCATTCTGCTGATTTATTTATTATTATTATTTTTTTGAGACAGAGTCTCCCTCCTGGGTTCAAGCGATTCTCCTGTCACAGCCTCTTGAGTAGCTGGGATTACAGGTGCCCGCCACGACACCTGGCTAGTTTTTGTACTTTGAGACAGCATTTCTCTGTGTTGGCCAGGCTGGTCTTGAACTCCTGACCTCAAGTGATCCACCCGCTTTGGCCTCCCAAAGTGCTGGGATTACAGGTGTGAGCCACCATGCCTGGCCTCAGCTGATATTCTTATAGGGAGGAAGGGCTGGAATGAGAAACTTGGATCACTGAAACCCTGCTCCAGCCTGTTTCTGATACGCTGTCCTAGGAGCCAGGTACCTCATGCCATCCAAGAATCCTTCCTTTATAGCACTTTTCAATGTTATAAAATATAGATTCAAGGAACCAATGATTGATTTCTTATTCACATACTGTCCTCTATGTCTACCAGGTACCAAAGAATATTTTCTCAGAAAGAAAATAGTCATCATCAAGTCAACTAAGTTATTATTTATTAGTGACCAAAAGGGAAGTTGCTACAATGTTTAAATTCAAATAAAAACTAATGACTCTTCCTTCATGGAAGAATTTCTCTTATATTCAGGGTTTTTTTTTTTTTTAACTGCTTACTGGCATAAACGTTCAAGTTTCGATTTGTTACAACGAAACTCTCTTAGCATTTATTCCTCAAACAATAATTATGTGTAAATAGACCAGAGGTGCATATGTGCCTGTAAGTGCATACCGTTCCCAACAGCAGTCAAAAATAAATACCTTTGGATCAATCAGGTTTTAAAAAAAGAAAATGATAGGAAAAAGGGAAGTCGTTTATCTAACCTCAGCCAAGCTATCATCTACATTCCTTGTTTACACCTGATAATACATCCACAATTAAGCATTTAACTTATTCCTTTAAGGTCAGGTTGCAAAGGAGTCAGGGCATCAGGAAAAATTTCACATGGGAAATTCACTTTATACCTACAGCCGCGTGTGTGTCTTGGCTGAGAGAACAAGCTGTCTCAGGTGTGGTGGCCCCTAGGTGTTCTGTTGGAGATATGAGGTTACTGGTTTAATATTAGCTTTGGGCATATTAGCTTGGCTACAGGAGCCCCTAAAGCTACCCTCTCTCTAGGAGGCAAGTTTATTTTGTAATAAATGTGTGAGGGACATGTTTAGATAATTCTTTTAGTTGGAGTGACAGGGAGGAGGAACGGGAAGGGACTGAAATTTTAATGTAAACCAGTATTTCTAGGGAATGTAAAAAATGTCCAAGTTTCATGTCCAGAAGCTGTAGGGGATTTTAATGCCAGTGAGTTCATTTTAGACTCTACCCTCCTCATTGGAAGGCCTCCGGGCACATGTCTGGAATGTAGAAGGAAAGGCAGTGATATGCTTCACCCATGAGTGGAGCTCCAAGATCTCCACATAGAAAAACAAGCCCCAATTCGAAAAACCAAAATCAGTCATTGCTCATGTGCCTAATTTATTTATGTTGTACCTACTATGTGCCAAACCAACTGAAAACATTGTGGAAGATTCTAGGTAGCTCATTTTAAGGAGTATAGAAACACAGATGCATGTATAAAAGTAATTCAAATACACCGAAAGCTATAATATTAATGAAAGAATGGAATGAGAGACTCAAGCCTACAAATTATGGTTTATTTGTCCCTTTATTTACTCTTCATTTTTTCACACACCAATCTTACAACATAACTGTCCCCAAAAATGACAAAGTAGTTTTGCAGAGAAAGCACCATTCTCCCAGTGTATGCAGTAGGGCGATGAAATAATGCAACTGGTTTTATTTGAGCAATGGAACAAATCCTTCCCATTATGATTGTGTCATGTGCAAATTCGCCAGTCGTTGAGTCCTGCAGCTAGATTCTAGAGGTCATTTTGCCTGTAGAGACAAGCCCGGCTAGTGAGGCTGTGTGCTGTATTTTGAATTTTGAGGCTGTGTGCTGTATTTTGAATTTTGACAGCAGAAGTTTCCACAGCCTTCTCGAGTTGTCTAGTTCAGCCTAGAACTATTGTCATCTCAAGAAAAGTGTTTGTATATGGTTGAAGTCCCTCAGCTATTGGTTAATTTTATCTCAGCTTTCAGACCCCAGAGCTTAAGCTGCCTCCTTTTTTTTCCTGCCCTAGCAAATGGGGAATCCTTTGCCAGACATGCAGCCTTTTTTGAAATTACAAATAAGTCGATAACTGTAGGACTGACCCAATTACTGGTGCGTGAACTGGGTGAGCCCAAGCCATGTCCTGTTGTAGAAATCAGGGGCTGGTGTCAGGATCTCAGGTAGAGAGAAGTTAAAAGCAACACACTCAGCTGTGTGCTGGGGCGATCTTGCCTGGAAGTCAGTGGGGTGGAACGGACTGGGCGAGCCTCCTTGTCAGGCCTCCAGCAGCCCTTTTCAGAGTGCGAGCAGACCTTACAAAGAGGCACTGACCTCGCCTTTCAGATGACGAGCATCTCGCCATGATAACTAACCCCAAGGGGATTTCTTTACAGTGATGTATGGTAAAGGTCAGTCTGAATCAGGAGGAAGTCAGAGGCGGGGGAGGAGTTTAAGAAATGCGGTTGTATGACTTTTGAGAGCACACGGTAACTCAAGTACACGAACTGAGTTCTATTTGGTATCGAAAGGACCTCCCTGAATGAAACAATTAAGGATTTATAAAGAAGACACATCAGCCATCTTACACAAATAGTGTTTATAAGGATGAAGGACTTAGATGAAATTATTTTATGCTATTAAATGTGGTAGATATCCCCTTAAAACATTTAAACTTGCAATTTATGCCAGTTTATGAGGCATGAATTTGCTTAAATAAAAGTAAATTTTCTAGATGGTTAGAAGGATCACAAATTCTAAAATAGTGGAGATTGAATGAATGAGATATCACTATTTTCATGTTAAGGTTCTGACTAGCTATATTCAGAAAACCCCTAAAAGATAGATTCTACTGAATTCCTATTAATGTGGCTAGAACTGGACTGAAATTTCTAAGAAAACACTTACCAAATCTCTTACTGGTATAAGTAAGGTATGTTGGAGGGAGAACCCAACATTTCTAGATCTTTCCCGGAACTCCTTCTTATGACCCTCACTCCCCTCAAGACACACTTTAAAGGAATAAATAGTTTCACGGATATGTGAGGAGGGTAAGGGGTAAATAATAAAAGATGGCTCTCAGGTGCTTGGCCTGTGTGCCTAGGAAATAAAAAATAGCAAAATCTGAAATACCAGAGTAAACTTTTCCTTTTTCTTTTCTTTTTTGAGACAGGATCTTGCCACGTCACCCAGGCTGGAGTGCAGTGGCACGATCTCCTGCAACCTCTGCCTCCCAGGTTCAAGCAATCCTCCAACTTCAGCCTCCAGAGTAGCCAGAATTACAGGCATGTGCCGTCACACCTGGCTATGTCTTTTTTTTTTTTTTTGTATTTTTAGTAGAGATGGGGTTTCACCATGTGGGCCATTCTGGGTCTTGAACTCCTGGCCTCAAGTGATCCACTCGCTTCAGCCTCCCAAAGAGCTGGGATTACAGGCATGAGCCACTGCACCTGGCCCAGAGTTAACTTTTCTAAAGCATGACTTTAATCATCTCTCACCTGCACACAGATGTTCTATCGCTCAAGATTCCCCACCAAATAGAGTGAAACCGTCAGCCTGGGTCTCTTCATTTCCCATCTCATCAGCCTCCTGCTCCCTTTAAGTAACCTCAACTCCAACCAAACTGGTCTATTTCCCAATGCCCAAGCTCACTATGGTCTTTTCCATCACAGCCCTTTTACTAATGATCCGCCTCTATTTTTGCCTGTCAAAATCTTTGCTTTCAATCCGATTCAATTTGATTCCTTCGTTTAGTCACTTATTCAATCCTGTTCATTCAGAAACCCTTCCATGAGTAGCCACCAACTGGTGAGTTACAGCGTCTGAGGAGCATTCCCTGAATTTCCCAGCTGGAAGTAGCCTGTCCACCTCGCTAATATGTTAGTGTTTTATACCACTCCGAGGTTTATTATAGGCTGCAAGGCAGGTCCTAGCTCTGCCTAGTGCGCTGTCTAAACCTCTGTTGCCCCATCTGTAAACTACTGGTTCCTTTCTCATGGGATTATTGGGTTCTTGTGAGGATTAAATGTATGCAAAGTGCTTAGCATGACATCA
Organism: Mandrillus leucophaeus; assembly: GCF_000951045.1. NCBI lineage: Eukaryota > Metazoa > Chordata > Mammalia > Primates > Cercopithecidae > Mandrillus > Mandrillus leucophaeus. The sequence goes on from NW_012105399.1 coordinate 880,258, forward strand.
GTGCTCTTTGGGTTACCTGTTATTGTTCTTACTATTACTAGTTATTGTGTTTTTATACCTCATTGAAATCTCATTGAGACAAAAGCTGTGACTTACAAACCTCTGTATCCCCTCTAGAACCTGTCTCTCAGAGAATGTTTACTTCAATCATTTAAGCAAGTTTGTTTGGTTGCAAGATGCAGAGACCCTCTTCCATTACCTCAAGAGATGAGTGTTGATTCTAAGACACCCCTGGACTGGAATTGAGAACTCATCAGGTTCCTGGGCTACCTCTTGCTCTTGCAGTATTTCAGTTTCTCTCTCTGCATCTATTCTGTTTTCTTTTCCCTATGAACGACTTCTGCTGGTGACTTAGAGTCAAGACGCCCTAGATGATTTTCTAGGTCCACTGCTAATATGAAGGGTCCCTTGTTCAAAAAGCAGAAAAAGCCACCATTAAAGTTATTAAATTTTCTTTCTTTATCCCTCTCTGTCTCTTTCTGTCTCCACCTATTTGCTATTCAATATTTTCCTTCCTCGGGCATGGAAATACTCACAGGGCAGGTGCAGACTCTCATAGGTGCCTAGGCGCCTGGCCCTGAGACTTGGCACTCACAGCTGGGTTCTCCTTTCTTGCCAGGCACCAGACAGAAGCCATTCTGCACTAAGGGGTGAGGAAGTCAAGCCAGGCATCCCTCCTTCCCATGAGCCCACAGCTGCAGTCCAAGGCAGACAGGCAATCCCCAGGACCCAACGGAATTGCAACTTACACGCATGGTGCAATAGGTACATAGATCAGGGGAGGGCCAAAGACCTGTTCCACTGAATCTCCTACCAAATGAGCCGTGATGTGGCAGCCTAGGGCAGGGACAGCAGCCACCTCATGCATGTGTAGATGCCGCAGGTCACAACAGCCCGACCTTCTCTGGCCTGCACCGAGCTCCCTACAGCACACAGGGCAACTCCCCACAGCACACTGATTGCTGGGTGGTGTGGGGAGAGGCAGGGGAGGAGAAGGTAGAAAGAAATGAGGGGGAGCCACTCTGAGAACATGGGGCAACAGGGGGCAGCGGGAGGCAGGACTGCGGCTGCTGAGACTCCAGCCTCAGGGAGCATGTTCCATTGTCACATGGAATTCACTAACAAAACCCACGTTTAAAAATAAAAGAAAGCATTAAATCCAAGCCTGGGGCCCTTGTAAACACAGGCCCTTATTTGACCACTGGTCTCATGCCCATGAAGCTGGACTTTTTTAAATGGCAGCATACACATGAAAGAGCATTAATGTCTCAGCCTAGCTCTCTCTACTATGCCCCTTCTGCTGCAGCTGCTACTGCTAACAGGTTTATTCTATCAGTTTCCAAACAACAGGTAACTAAAGAAGAAATCTGATTGGCCCAACTCTTGTTCATTAGTTTTTTGTTTTGTTTTAATAAACTACATAGGCCATAGGTTGCTGGACAGCCAATGGGCTGGCTACTGTGGAATCGGTGCCTCTGCCTGGCCCAGTCACAAGAAGCCTGGACTGCAGATTCATGTTGCATGGCCTCCTTGGTCCACTACTTTGTGGGGCTGATGAAAGGATAGCAACAATTAAGATCTTTAGTATGGTGTTGAATAAATATATTTGAAACAGTGATTCTGATTTTGTAAAAAATGAATGAGACCTGTAAGTAGCAATGTTTTGTTGCTGAATTCATAGTTATGCTTTATATATGAAAGATCTTATATATATGAAAAGGATGAAATGTTTTTGTTAAAATGAATACTTCGATAAACATTGTATTCAGTCATTTATACTGGCTGCCATGGATTTTGTCTGAATTAATGAGGTTTTGGATCATGTGAAATCATGGGTTTTATAGAACATACTTTAGAGATTATCGTATTCAATTCTTATCATTTTACAGATATAGAATGCATTAATTAGGATATGACAGAATAGGGCAATTAAAGCATAATGCCAAAGCCAGGAAGAATAAAGGAACATCTTAATAAATAAAACTGTGGAAACAAGCAAAAAAACAAAAACAAAAACAAACAAAAAAACACATTTTTCTACGTAAAAATAAATAAAAATCTAACAAAAGTATCCAAAAAGTAGATAAAGAGGTTAAGATCCTTAATGTAGAAAATATTCAAATAAGCAATAAGGGAAAAAAAGTCAATAGGAAGGTGGACAACAGGCATAGACAATTTACACACACACACACACACACACACACACACACACACACACACACACCCCCATGAATACAAATTGCCAGTAAAATGTTCAACTTCATTAAAAAAAGAAATTAGAATATAATTTCTATTAAAAATAAATTAAAATTAAAACAACAATAGGCATAATTTTTCTCTCTGTTGGCAAAGATGAAAAAGAATTATAAAATCCAATCTGATCTATATGTTTATATGAAACAGAATTACTCGTGTGTGCGAAAGGATATTTTGGAGCAGCCTTTTGAAGATCAACTTAACAATATTTATCAAAATACAAAAAATACATGAGTTTGACCCTAAATGTTTTCTTCTAGGTTTGACGCTAAATAAACCCATATATATGTGAACAATGGTATAGGTACACAAGGTTTCACTACACTGTTGTTTTTAAGAGTGACAAATCTGAAAATCTAACAATCCATTAATAGAAGGAAGGTTAATTCATGGTACTTTATTCCATGCTATAAAATACGTGTAGTAAATACAAAGAATAAGAAAGACTAGTATGTACCATCATGGTAAGACATCCAAGTTATATTGTTAAATTTAAAGAAGATAAAAAAACCACTATACTGTAAACCCATCATATTAAAACTTTTAATATATAACTATATATTTATTAAATATTATATACAATAATGTAAAATATATAATGTTATGCTACAATTTTATAAGATAGGAATATTAGCCACGACCCCTTCTCGGCAGTGGGGTGTGAGGGTAGCAGCAGATAGTCCCTGCTCTCAAGAGCTTACAGTCTAAGAGAGAAAATGAAGCTGGCTGGGACCTCAAAGGATAAACAATATGGTCCAGGGTGTTCTTAGGTACTTATTGAATGAAGCATTTCCATGCTCACAAAAACTCTCAGAAGTAAATATTTTATTCCCATTTATCAGATGACCAAACTGAGATCTGTCTAGAAACACAAGGTGGTGCTAAGTACATGACCAATTATCTCCCCAAGTCCTTAGCCAGCCAGAATTTCACATCTTCCACATTGCATGGTCCTGGCAGCAGCAGTCCATCACCCCCCTCAATGCAAAAGTATCCCAGACATATTCTAATTACAGACAGTATTTGCAGTTTTCCAATATTATCTGATGGATAAAAGCTCTAACAATGGAATTCCTGGGACAAATGATGACATATTTAAAGGCATTTGATATATACTAATGTTTACTTATCTAATTATATTTTATAAAAACCAGTTTTTCTGTACATTTTGCCAGCCAATATATATTTTGTCAAGTTACAATGTACCTGGAGTTCCCAAAGGGCATTTTTCTAAGTGAATGCCAATTTGCATGATCACCAAATACACAAAAGCAGGAGAAATAAATCCAGGGGTGGCACAAGCTAAGGAAAAACCAAAACAAGCCTGTTCTTGCGGCAAAGTAGTTAAACTGTCTTCTTAAGCTCACTCTAGCAGAGTTATTGCTGCTTATTCATAAGGGCACTGGCAACAGCTGTTCACCTGGCCAACCAGGCTCTCCAAAGGAAGATCTCCATATGTTGCAGGGAGAGGCACGTGAGCTGGTTCTTAGTGAGACGTGTCCTTGTTTCCCAGTTCGTGAGTGATGGGAAGAGAAAAGCCCAGACGCAAGACGTATGGAGGAGAAGCCTCTTCTTTGTTTTCCAGGGTTCAAAGGGCTCACTCCTACGTGGTTTCATCAGTGAGGTGGCCAAACAAAACGGGTTTGTAAGTTACACTTTCATTGTTGGGCTTGCCCAAGTCCCAGAAGCAACAAGTGACAGAACTGGGGCTGGAACCCAGGGCTTCCTGAAGGATCTTGTTGCTGTACGTGTTGGGTAAAATACAAAAGAAAAAAAGAAGTTCTGTGAAGTTACAGCAGAGAGAAAATGGGAGGGAGTACAAATTATCCTGATTTTTTGCAAATTTTTATATATAGGCATACCTCAAAGACATTGCAAGTTTGGTTCCAGACCACAACAATAAGGTGAATATCATATTAAAGGGAATCACGCATAGTTTTTGGCTTCCCAGTACATATAAAAGTTACGTTTACACTATACTGTAGTCTATTAAGTACGACTTAATAGGAATAAGGCATTGTGTTTTTAAAAAATGTACATACCTTAATTAAAAATAATTTATTGCTAAAAATTGCTAATGATCCTCTGAACCCTCAGAAGGTGGGAATCTTTTTGCTGGTGGAAGGTCTTGCCTTGATGTTGATGGCTGTTGACTGACCAGGGTGGTGGTTGCTGAAGGTTAGGGTGGCTGTAGCAATTTCTTAAAATAATACAATGACGTTTACCACATCTATTGACTCTCTCTTTCACAAAAGCTTTCTCTGTGGCATGTGATGCTGTTTGATAGCATTTTTCCCACAGTAGAACTTCTGTCAAATTGGAGTCAGTCCTCTCAGACTCTGTTGCTGCTTTATCGACTATAATAAGTTTATAGAATATTATAAATCTTTTTTCATCATTTTAACAATGTTCATAGCATCTTCACCAAGAGTAGGTTTCATCTCAAGAAACCACGTTCTTTACTCATCCATAGGAAGCAATTTTTCACCTGTTCAAGTTTTACCACAAGATTGCAGCAATTCAGTCCCATCTTCAGGGTCTTCTAATTCTAGTTCTCTTGCTATTTCTACTACATCTGCATTGACTTTGTCCACTGACGTCTTGAGTCTCTCAAAATCATCTATGAGCGTTGGAATCTACTTCTTCCAAACTCCTGTTGATATGGATATTTTGGCCTCTTCCCAAGAATCACGAATGTTCTTAATGGCATCTAACATGGTGAATCCTTACCAGAAGGTTTTCAATTCACTTTGCCCAGATCCATCAGAGGAATCACTATTTATGACAGCTATAGCCTTACAAAATATGTCTTTTAAATAATAAGACTTTAAAGTTGAAACGACTCTGTCAGGCCTCTGAGCTAAATCTAAGCCGTCATATCCCCTGTGACCTGCACATACACATCCAGATGGCAGGTTCCTGCCTTAACTGATGACATTCCACCACAAAAGAAGTGAAAATGGCCCGTTTCTGCCTTAACTGATGACATTACCTTGTGAAATTCCTTTTCCTGGCTCATCCTCGCTGGAAAGCTCCCCCACTGAGCACCTTGTGACCCCCCCACCCCTGCCCACCGAGAACAACCCCCTTTGACTGTAATTTTCCTTTACCTACCCAAATCCTATGAAACGGCTCCACCACATCTCCCTTAAGCTTTATTGCTCACACAAAGCCTGTTTGGTGGTCTCTTCACACGGACGCGCATGACATTTTGGTGTCGTGACTCCGATCCGGGGGGGACCTCCCTTGAGAGATCAATCCCCTGTCCTCCTGCTCTTTGCTCCGTGAGAAAGATCCACCTACGACCTCGGGTCCTCAGACTGACCAGCCCAAGGAACATCTCACCAATTCTAAATCTGGTAAGTGGCCTCTTTTTACTCTCTTCTCCAACCTCTCTCACTATCCCTCAACCTCTTTCTCCTTTCAATCTTGGCACCACACTTCAATCTCTCCCTTCTCATAATTTCAGTTCCTTTCCTCTTCTGTTAGAGACAAAGGAGACGCGTTTTATCCATGGACCCCAAACTCTGGTGCCGCTCATGGACTCAGGAAGCCAGTCTTCCCTTGGTGTTTAATCACTCGGGGACACCTGCCTGATTATTCACCCACGTTTCAGAGGTGTCTGACCACGCAGGGATGCCTGCCTTGGTCCTTCACCCTTAGCAGCAAATACCGCTTTTCTGGGGAGCAAGAACCCCCTGACCCCTTGTCTCCCTGTCTCTACCCCTTCTCTGCTTTTTTGGGGGGCAAGAACCTCCCAGCCCCTTTCTCGCTTTTCTGGAGGGCAAGAACCCCCCGATCCCTTATCTCCATGTCTTGACCCCTTTCCTGCTTTTCTGAAGGGCAAGAACCCCCCAACCCCTTCTCTCCGTGTCTCTACTCTCTCTTTTCTCTAGGCTTGCCTCCTTCACTATGGGCAACCTTCCACCCTCCATTCCTCCTTCTTCTCCCTTAGCCTGTGTTCTCAAGAACTTAAAACCCCTTCAACTCACACCTGACTTAAAACCTAAATGCCTTATTTTCTTCTACAATGCCACTTGACCCCAATACAAACTCGACAGTAGTTCCAAAAAGCCAGAAAATGGCACTTTCGATTTTTCCATCCTACAAGATCTAAATAATTCTTGTAAAATGGGCAAACGGTCTGAGGTGCCTGACGTCCAGGCATTCTTTTACACATTGGTCCCTCCCTATTCTCTCTTCCCAATGCAACTTGTCCCAAATCTTCCTTCTTTCCCTCCCGCCTGTCCCCTCAGTCCCAACCCCAAGCGTCACTGAGTCTTTCTAATCTTCCTTTTCTACAGACCCATCTGACCTCTCCCCTCCTCGCCAGGCTGAGCTAGGTCCCAATTTTTCCTCAGCCTCCACTCCCCTACACTATAATCCTTTTATCACCTCCTTTCCTCACACCCGGTCTGGCTTACAGTTTTGTTCCGCGACTAGCCCTCCCCCACCTGCCCAGCAATTTCCTCTTAAAAAGGTGACTAGAGCTAAAGACATAGTCAAGGTTAATGCTCCTTTTCCTTTATCCAACCTCTCCCAAATCAATTAGCGTTTAGGCTCTTTTTCATCAAATATGAAAAACCCTGCCCAGTTCATGGACCGTTTAGCAGCAACCCTGAGATGCTTTATACAGCCCTAGACCCTAAGAGGTCAAAAGGCCGTCTTATTCTCATATACATTTTATTACCCAATCCGCTCTCAACATTAAATAAAACCCCCAAAATTAATTCCAGCCCTCAAACCCCACAACAGGACTTAATTAACCTCCCCTTCAAGTGTACAATAATAAAGTAGAGGCAGCCAAGTAGCAATGTATTTCTGAGTTACAATTCCTTGCCTCCACTGTGAGAGAAACCCCAGCCACATCTCCAGCACACAAGAACTCCAAATGCCTGAACCGCAGCTGCCAGAGGTTCCTCCAGAACCTCCTCCCCCAGGAGCTTACTACAAGTGCCAGAAATCTGGCGACTAGGCCAAGGAATGTCCGCAGCCCAGGATTCCTCCTAAGCTGTGTCCCATCTGTGCGAGACCCCACCGAAAGTTGGACTGTTCAACTCACCTGGCAGCCACTTCCAGAGCCCCTGGAACTCTAGCCCAAGGCTCTCTGACTGACTCCTTCCCAGATCTTCTCAGCTTAGCAGCTGAAGACTGACACTGCCCGATCGCCTCGGAAGCCTACAGGACCATCACAGATGCTCTAGGTAACTCTCACAGTGGAAGGTAAGTCCGTCCCCTTCTTAATCAATACAGAGGCTACCCACTCCACATTACGTTCTTTTCAAGGGCCTGTTTCCCTTGCCTCCACAACCGTAGTGGTATTGACGGCCAAGTTTCTAAACCTCTTAAAACTCCCCAACTCTGGTGCCAACTTGGACAACATTCTTTTATGCACTCCTTTTAGTTATCACCACCTGCCCAGCTCCCTTATTAGGCTGAGACATTTTAACTAAATTATCTGCTTCCCTGACTATTCCTAGGCTACAGCCACACCTCATTGCTGCCTTTTCCCCCAGTTCAAAGCCTCCTTCGCATCCTCCCCTTATATCTCCCCACCTTAACCCACAAGTATAGGATACCTCTACTCCCACCTTGGTGACCAATCATGCACCCTTACCATGTCATTAAAACTTAATCACCCTTACTCTGCTCAACGCCAATATCCCATCCTGCAGCATGCTTTAAAAGGATTAAAGCCGGTTATCACTTACCTGTTAGAGCATGGCCTTTTAAAGCCGGTAAATTCCCCTTACAATTCCCCCATTTTACCTGTCCTAAAACCAGACAAGGCTTACAGGTGAGAGAAGACCTGCGCCTGATCAACCAAATTGTTTTGCCTATCCACCCCATGGTGCCAAACCCATATACTCTCCTATCCTCAATACCTCCCTCCACAACCCGTTATTCTGTTCTGGATCTCAAACATACTTTCTTTACTATTCCTTTGCACCCTTCATCCCAGCCTCTCTTCGCTTTCACCTGGACTGACCCTGACACCCATTAGGCTCAGCAAATTACCTGGGCTGTACTGCTGCAAAGCTTCACAGACAGCCCCCATTACTTCAGTCAAGCCCAAATTTCTTCCTCCTCTGTTACCTATCTCGGCTTAATTCTCATAAAAACACACATGCTCTCCCTGCTAATTGTGTCCGGCTAACCTCCCAAACCCCAATCCCTCTACAAAACAACAACTCCTTTCCTTCCCAGGCATGGTTAGTGCGGTCTGAATTCTTACACAAGATCCAGGACCATGCCCTGTAGCCATTTTATCCAAACAACTTGACCTTACTGTTTTAGCCTACTAGCCCTCATGTCTGCATGTGGCAGCCGCCACCGCCCTAATACTTTTAGAGACCCTCAAAATCACAAACTATGCTAAACTCACTCTCTACAGTTTTCATAACTTCCAAAATCTATTTTCTTCCTCCCACCTAACGCATATACTTTCTGTTCCCCGGCTCCTTCAACTATACTCAGTCTTTGTTGAGTCTCCCACAATTATCATTGTTCCTGGCCCAGACTTCAATCTGGCCTCTCACATTACTCCAGATACCACACCTGACCCTCATGACTGCACCTTTCTGATCCACCTGACATTCACCCCATTTCCCCATATTTCCTTCTTCCCTGTTCCTCACACTGATCACATTTAGTTTATTGATGGCAGTTCCCCCAGGCCTAATCGCCACTCACCAGCAAAGGCAGGCTATGCAATAGTATCTTCCACATCTGTCATTGAGGCTACCAGTCTGCCACTCTCCACTATCTCTCAGCAAGCTGAACTAGTTGCCTTAACTCAGGCCCTCACTCTTGCAAAATGACTACGCATCAATATTTATACTGACTCTAAATATGCCTTCCATATTCTGCACCACCATGCTGTTACCTAGGCTGAAAGAGGTTTCCTCACTATGCAAAGGTCCTCCATCATTAATGCCTCTTTAATAAAAATGCTTCTCAAAGCCGCTTTACTTCTAAAGGAAGCTAGAGTCATTCACTGCAAGGACCATCAAAAGGCTTCAGATCCCATCGCTCAGAACAATGCTTATGCTGATAAGTTAGCTAAAAAATCAGCTAGAGTTCCAACTTCTGTCCCTCATGGTCAGTTTTTCTCCTTCACATTTGTCACTCCCACCTACTCCCCTGCTGAAACTTCCACCTATCAATCTCTTCCTACACAAGGCAAATGGTTCTTAGACCAAGGAAAGTATCTCCTTCCAGCCTCACAGGCCCATTCCACCACAAAAGAAGTGAAAATGGCCTTAACTGTCCCTGCCTTAACTGATGACATTACCTTGTGAAATCCCTCTTCCTGGCTCATTCTGGCTCAAAAGCTCCCTGACTGAGCACCTTGCGACCCCCCCACCCCTGCCCACCAGAGAACAACTCCCTTTGACTAATTTTCCTTTACCTACCCAAATCCTATAAAACGGCCCCACCCCATGTCCCTTCGCTGACTCTCTTTTCGGACTCAGCCCACCTGCACCCAGGTGATTAAAAAGCTTTTTTGCTCACACAAAGCCTGTTTGGTGGTCTCTTCACATGGATGTGCATGACAGACTCCTTAATTTGTGGGTTGCAGAATGTGTTAGCAGGCATGAAAACAATATCCCTCTTGTATATCTCCATCAGCTTTTGGGTGACCAGATGCATTGTCAATGAGCAGTAATCTGCTGAAAGAACCTTTCCCCATCACGCCCTGCCCCGAGCTGTAGGTCTTAATAGTGTGCTTAAAATATTCAGTGAACCATGCTGTAAACAGGTATGCTGTCATCTAGGCTTTGTTGTTTCATTTCTAGAACACAGGCAGAGAAGATTTAACATAATTCTCAAGGACCCTAGGATTTTCACAATGATCAGTAAGCATTGGCTTCTACTTGAAATCACAAGCTACATTAGCCCCTAACAACAGATCCAGCCTTTCTTTTGAAGCTTTGAAGCCATGCATTGACTTCTCCTCTATAGTTATGGAAGTCCTAGACAGCATGTTCTCCTGATAGAAGGCTGTTTTGTCTCCATTGAAAATCTGTTGTTTAGTGTAACTACCTTCATCAGTGAGCTTAGTTAGATCTTCTGGATAACTTGCAGCAGTTTCTATGTCAACACTTGCTGCTTCTTTATGAACATTTGTGATATTAAGACAGCTTATTTTCTTAACCTCATGAACCAACCTCTGCTGGCTTCTAACTTTTCTTCTGCAGCTTCCTCATCTCTCCTAGCCTTCAAAGAATTGAAGAGAGCTAGAGGCTTGTTCTGGATTTGTCTTTGGCTTAAGGGAACATTATGGCTTGTTTGGTCTTCTACATAGACCACTCAAACTTTCTTCATATCAGCAATAGGGCTGTTTTGCTTTCTTATCATTCATGTGTTCACTGGAGTTGCACTTTCAATTTCCTTCAATAACTTTTCCTTTGCATTCACAACTTGGCTGTTTGGCCCAAGAGGCCTAGCTTTTGGTTTATTGTGGCTTTCAACATGCCTTCCTTACTAAGCTTAATCATTCTATCTTTTGATTTAAAGCAAAAGACATGTTACTCTTCCTTTCACTTGAACACCTAGAGGCCATTGTGGGGTTATTAATTGGCCTAATGTCAATACTGTCGAGTTTAGGGAATAGGGAGGCCTGAGGCAAAGGGAGAGAGAAAGGGGAGTGGCCAGTTGGTGGAGTGTTCAGAACACACAGATTTATTGATTGAGTTCACCATCTTATATGAGCACAGTTTGTGGTGCCCCAAACCAATTGTAGTAATAACAGCACAGATCACTGATCACAGATGACCGTAACAGATGTACTGATAATTTAAAAGTTTGAAATACTGTGAGAATTACCAAAACATTACACAGAGACGCAAAGTGAGCACATGATGTTCAAAAATGACACCGATAGACTTGTTTCGTGCAGTTTCCACAAATCTTCAATCTGTAAAAAACACAATGTCCGTAAAACGCAATAAAGCAGAGAGCAATAAAATGGGGTTTGCCCATCATTCATCTTATTTGATTTATCCTATGATACAAGCAGACAGGTTTGATTACAGAAGCAGTTCAGAAAGTTTGTGTAATTTGTTCAAGATTCCGACTGCTGATACATGGGAGAGCCAAGACCAGAATTCAATTCTTCTAACTACCAAGTGCAGTACTATGTTGCCATGGAGTCTGAAACCCTATAAGGTTCAGACTTTTCTCAGCCCTGTCTTGCCCTCCCCTGGAATGCCTGTCGGGGGTCTTCCAGCCTCACCTAAGGATCCTGTGGAATGGTCAGTGGAGTACAGGGAAAGGAGTCTAATGTTGTATTATTATCCTGGATCTGCAGTCCCAAATTGCTCAGGAAACTTGCTATGGGTTTTAGTTTTGTCATCTGCAAAATGAAGCGGGTATTATGCACCCACTCCATCCTACAGGGGGCTTTGAAGGCTTGGGAGCAGAGTGTGCAAATCCTTTGAGGCGGTCCCTGTGCTGTTCCTGTAGGTGAGAGAGGCTTCCCATTTTCTGTTATTTCAACTCATCTGTCCTTAACAGTGGATGCTCCCCTCAGCCCCAAGCCAGAGGGAGGGGACTGTGCCAGTCTGTGGGATCTGGGCTGCTGTTCCTTTGGGAGCCCTTTTGGGCAGCCTGTTTTCATTGACTGTCCCAGGCAGGCTGCCTAGGGGCCTGTTTTGCTGGAAGAATGAGCACTAGGGGGAAGAGCAGCTCCACAGGTGAGCAACAAAGACAGCCAGCTCAGAGCCTTTAAAATGAAAAGTGTTCTCTTGAGAGTGTGCAAAGATCTGATTTGTGATAGATCAAAGTCAGGAAATGCATCACTCCTCCAGAATCAAAGGCTCCTTGCTCTCAGGAATAGACAGCAAAGATTCCTCTTGTAAGAAGAGCTAAGCATAACAATAGAGAGTGGCTACCACCCTCCCCCAGGCCAGGATAGGGGCCTGGCTGTGTTTGCAAACATCTGCACCTGGGCTGCACCTGCCAGGCAAGGACTGACCTGGAAGCTGCGAAGTGCACCTGCTCTTCTGATTTCCTGTTGTTCATCAGTGGTGGGGATGGGTTGCACTGAACCTTGAATATCCTTCCTTTCTCCATTTGGGGATTGGCTGAGGAGCCAATCAGTTCCAGCACTTCTACTCATTTCCTCTGTGACCTTGGGCAAGTCACTAGCTCAATTAGATTTCCTCAACAGTCTTGTGGCTTCAAATCTTCTGTTTTATTCCCTCTCAGGGGTTTGGTGAAGGGTTCCATTCTGAGCTTCAGTCAGGACAATGGGTGGGACTTGCTCTGTGATCAGAAAGGAGTCATTCATGTGGCTTTGACTGGAAAGCACAGAAAAGAAGGGAGAACACCCAAGCCCTCCAGGGCACTCAGTTCCAACCAGAATTTTTTATTCATCAGTGAAGTTTTATTCATCCATCCATTAATGGACACCTAGGTTATTGTAGTATACATACACAACGGAATAGTATTCACACTTAAAAACAAGAAATTCTGTTATTTGCAATAACATGGATTAACCCAGAGGCCATTATATTAAGTGAACTAAGCCAGGCACAGAGACAAATACCACACGATCTCACATATATGTGGAAATTTAAAAAGTCAAACTCATAGAAGCAGAGAGTCGAATGGTGTTTACCAGGGACTGGTGTTGGGGGGTGGAGGGGAAAGGGGAGATGTTGGTCAGTGGGTACAAAGTTTCAGTTACACAGGAGGAGTTTTGGTGATTTATTTCACAGTATGTTGGCTACAGGTAAGAACAATGCATTGAATATTTCAAACAAGCTACAAAAGAGGATTTTGAACCTTCCCCTCACAAAGAAATGATACGAGGCAAGCAGATCACTTGAGATCAGGAGTATGAGACCAGCCTGGCCAACGTGGCAAAATGCCATCTCTACTAAAAATACAAAAATTAGCTGGGCATGGTGGCGCATGCCTGTAATCCCAGCTACTCGGGAGACTAAGGCAGAAGAATCAATTGAACCTGGGAGGTGGAGGTTGCAGTGAGCGGAGATCATGCCACTGCACTCTAGCCTGGGCAACAGAGGGAAAATCTGTTTTAAACAACAACAACAACCACAATAACAACAAAACAAAAACAAAGAAATGATAACTATTCAAGGTGATAGATATACTAATTAACCTGATTTGATTATTTCACAGTGTATGTAAGTATTGAAACATCACCTGTGCCCTATAATATATATGTGATTATTTCTTGTCTATTAAAAATAAAGCTAATAAAAAAAGAAAATTGAGGCTAGCAAGAGTGATGGTCCTTGACTCTCCACCCCAACCCTACCCACACAGGTCACTTTAGCCACATTCATTCTTACTTTTACTATCCAAGGATAGGGTGTTCCTTCTCTTCCTCAAAGCTTCCAGGATGCCCTAAACTGCACTGTCTCCCACGTCTCCAAAACCTTGTTCCACTGGTCGTGTTCAACCTCTTGCCCACCTGGCGAGCCTTCCTTTCAGCCTGGGAACATACTCAACATATCCTCTCCTGTAAATGAAGCAAACTGAAACTCTTCTCCACACCCATATTTGGCCACAGCCTGATCTCTTTTCTCCCTTTCTCATCCACTCTTGAAAGACTTGTCCATACTCTGGGCCTCCATTTCTGTATTTCACATTCTCAAACACATTTCAATCTGATTCCAGCCTTCACTACTCTACTGAAACTTCTCTTGACAAAGTCATTGGAAAATCTTAATTGCCAAGTTCAAATCTTTACCACACAAGACCTGTTTGCTGAAAGTGAGACAGTGAAAATGCCATTCTACTTCAGATGTTAGATTTTCTTAGCCTCTGTGATTCCATGCACCTTTGGCCTTCCTGCTATCTCTCTTATTACCCCTTTATCTTCTCTGTGGGGACCTCTTCTACTCACTCATAAAATTCAGCATTCTAGAGTTTTACTCTACACTTTATCATCTAGCCTTATCCACTCTTACTGAGTGTTTCAACTCCCACATATAAACTAGTAATTTTTCAATAATTATTTCCAGTCCAAAGGTTTCCCCTAAGCTTCACACTTGCATAACCAACAGTGGGCTAGATGTTTTTACCTGGATGGACCATTCAGCATATCCAATACTAAACTCATCATCTCATCCCCAAACATTTTCTTCACTATTTCCAATCTCAGTTGTTGGCATTTCCATCCATGGTGTCATCAGGCCAGAGACCTGAGAAACATCTCCCTCCACCCAAATGCCATCAAACTTTAAGTGCCTCCAGTTGTACCGTATAAGAAAAATGATCAAAATCTGTCCCATCTTCACTATCTTTCCTACCCCAAACTCTGGGAAAAGAGATAGAGTTCTACATGAGAGGGCTTTTGAGGTTCCACGTTAAGAATATGTCATGGACCTGAAGCTACAAAGACCAAAGTTTCCATGTGACTCTGATTTAGAGCCTCTGAGCAGGGTGGACAGCAACTGAGATTCATATAGATCCATAAACACAGCAGCTCAGTGAGATGTCCCACACTATTATTCCCAATGGAAACAATTGCTTCTACTTCCCAACTGTCAGGAGATAAGCTGGAATAAGTCAGAAGTAGTTAAGTTGTCTCTGGATTACACACAATCAGATATTCTAAAAGACAGTGGATTCAATTGCTTCTCCAAGATACTGCCTAGATTTTTAATGTTGGTAAACCTAATCAGGGCTGAAGAGAAAAAAGAGGTGAATTTGTCAGCCAGACAGGAACAAGACAGACATGCAGAGCTCAGATTAGAGATACTGCAGTGGACATTAGCAGTTGGAAGTGATGATGGTTTGACTCCACAACTTGAAGACATACCCCTGACGGGTGTGATCCCAGAGCATGAAATAAGTGTTCTCCGATCAAGGTCAGGAACTCTTACAAGCACTGTCTATAGAAATTCTGAGGCCAGAGCGCCTATCCCATGACCAGCTATAGAGCCGCAAAGAGAGAGAAATAATTTTTAGTTCTAAGGGAAATTATCTGTCTGTGTTATATGGTTTCAGAATGTCCTGGAAAACCTTCTCCTCTTAAGCCTATAGCTCCATTAGAATAGCATCTACCATTTCGTGTGAATTGGGTTTGTTTTTTCCCTTTCTTCAATCTTATACCTTTCTTTTAAAGAATAATTATTCCTTCATTTTAGTAATTTCAACTTGTCTTTTTGGTTCAGGGAGTACATGCATAGGTTTGATACCTGGGTATATTGCATGATGCTGAGGTTTGAGATATGAGTGATTCCATCTCCTAATCTCCTAAATAGTGAGCACAGTACCCAATAGTTTTTCAGCCCTTGACCCTTTCTCTCCCTACCCCTTCTGGCATCCCCTAGTGTCTATTGTACCATCTTTTAAATTTTTTTTCCTTTGATACACAGTCTTGCTCTGTTGCCCAGACTGGAGTGCAGTGGCATGATCTCAGCTCACTGTAACCTTAGCTTCCTAGGATCAAGTGATTCTCTTACCTCAGTCTGTCAAGTAGCTGGGACTACAGGTACATGCCACTACACCTGGCTAATTTTTGTATTTTTAGGGGAGACAGGGTTTTGCCATGTTGGCCAGACTGGTCTCGAACTCCTGATCTCAGGTGGTCCACCCACCTCAGCCTCCCAAAGTCCTGGGATTACAGGCGTGAGCCACTCCGCCTGGCTTGTACCTTCTTTATGTTTGGTTATGAGTACCCAATGTTTAACTCCCACTTTTAAGTGAGAACATGTAGTGTTTGGTGTTCTGTTCCTATGTTAGTTTGCTTAGGATAATGGCCTTAGGATAATGACTCCATCCATGTTGATGCAAAGGACATGATTTTATTCTTTTTATGGCTATGTAGTATTCCACTGTGTATATATACACAACATTTTCTTATCCAATCCACCACTGATGAATGGCATCCAGGTTGATCCATGACTTTGCTATTGTAAATAGTGCTGTGATGAACATACAAATGCATGTGTCTTTTTGGTAGAACAATTAATTTTCTTTTGGATATATACCCAGTGCTGGGATTGCTGGGTTGAATGGTAGCTATATTTTACTTCTCCAAACTGTTTTCCCCAGGGACTGAACTAATTTACATTCATACCAACAGTGCATAAGCATTCCCTTTTCTCTGAAGACTTGCCAGAGTCTGTTATTTTATTTATTTATTGTTTACTTTTTAATAGTAGCTATTCAGACTGGTATAAGATGGTATCTCATTGTGGTTCTGACTTTCATTTCTCTGATGATTTGTGATGTGAGGCATCTTTTCATGTTTATTAGCCACTTGTATGTCTTCTTTTGAGAAGTGTCTGTTCATGTCCTTTGCCCATTTTTTTAATGGGGTTATCTGTTTTTTGCTTGCTGAATTGTTTAAGTTCCTTATAGATTCTGGGTATTAGACCTTTGTTGGATGCATCATTTGCAAATATTTTCTCCCATTCTGCAGGTTGTCTGTCTACTCTGTTGATAGTTACTTTCTTTGGCTGAGCAGAAGCTTTTAAAATCTTTAAGCTCTTTAGGTCCCACTTGCAATATTTGGTTTTGTTGCAATTGCTTTTGAGAACTTAGTCATAAATTCTTTCCCAAGGCCAATGCAAAGACTTTCTCTTAGCACCTGTCACATGCTGCTCTAATAGTTGGTTATCATTCTGTCTCCTAGCTAGTAGAGCCCTTGGAGTCCTCAGGAGGCTACTAGTCATTCATCTTTGTGTCCAGAATGGTGTCTCCTAGGTTTTCTTCTAGGATTCTTATAGTTTGAGGTCTTACATTTAAACCTTTAATCCAACTTGAGTTAATTTTTGCATGTATATGGCAAAAGGTAGGGGTCCAGTGTCATTCTTTTGCACATGGCTAGCCAGCTGTCCCAGCCCCATTGCTTATTTTTGTTGGTCTTATCCCTTTCTAAGGTATCCTGTATACTGCTCTTAGAGTGGTCTTTCTAAATTATATGTCTAGGCTGGGCACGGTGGGTCACACCTGTAATCTCAGCACTTTGGGAGGCCAAGGCAGGCAGATCACCTGAGGTCAGGAGTTAGACACCAGTCTGACCAACATGGTGAAACCCTGTCTCTACTAAAAATACAAAAATTAGCTAAGCATGGTGGTGGGCACCTGTAATCCCAGCTACTTGGGAGGCTGAGGCAGGAGAATCGCTTGAACCAGGGAGGCGGAGGTCATAGTGAGCTGAGATGGCACCACTGTACTCCAGCCTGGGAGACAGAGCGAGACTCCACCTAAAAGATTTTTTTAAAAAAAGTATACATCTAATATCATATTCTTCTCTAAGGCCTTTCACTGATTTCCTTTACCTTTCAGATAAAGTTCTAATTCAGCTAAACCTATTACATCCTTTGTGATTTGACGTCTACATTTCCCTCTATCTTGCCTTACACTTCCCTTCCTCTGGAACTCTTACTCCAGCTATATTGAAACACATGCAGTTCCCTGAGAAGAACATGCATGTCTGGGTTTCCATACCTTTGCACATGTTATTCTCTTTTGCTGTAACAAATTTCTTCTTGCTAATGTCAAAAATCAGCTTTGGTATCTCTCTTTACTCTCTCAGCTGGCAAGCTCTGTGTCCCCAAAGCACCAAGGCCCCTCCTCTTCACACCTGTCACATGCTACTCTAACTGTGGCTTATCATTCTGTCTCCCAGCTAGTAGAGCCCTTGGGGTCCTTTAAAGGCTCCTAGTCATGCATCTTTGTGTTCCAGTGCTTAGGAGAGTATCTGTCATATAGGAAGTGCTCTACAAATGTCTCACAGCAAGCTTTGTCTGAGGAATGGAGAAAAAAAGAAAGAAACTGCGTACGTGGGAGGAGAAGTCCTCATGTCAGATGGGAGGAGAGAATGCCTTCTGAGAATGTTTTGCTTTATAGTTGAGTTGGGAGTTGAACTCTAATTCAGCAATGGACAGATGACTCTATATTTCCTGGCCCCATTGGCTTCAGGTACACTCAGTCAGCTGTTCACACTGCACCAAGTTACCTCTTCATTGCCCAGCCTTCCATTTCACTTTGCACTTTTGAATGAGGGCAACAAATTTGACAATGTGGAGCTACATTTAAAAGTGAAACTAAAAATGGGGGCATGCCCCTTCTTCTCCAACCAGACTTCTTTTCTGTATACCCCATCCTACCTCCTTGTACACCTGCCCACCTCTCTGTGATCACGTTTTAAAATGCATCAATAAAATGTCCCCCAACCTAAATTGATTCTTCTGCTAATACACAGTGGCAGCTTTTAAATACAGGAGGCTCCAATTGTCACTTTCAATCATAGGCTCTGCTGAGGGAGACTTAGAAGGACTTAATCATCTTAAGAAAACAAACAGGCCCTCTGCTGAGGAACAGCATGCCGACAGACAGATAGATAGGAGGGAGGACAGAAATTGGCATGCCCAGGATCCTTCCTGTGATCCATATGATGCAGTTCCAGCACTTACAGACCAGGTCCCAGAGAACGAAACTGACAACTCGACATGCCCCTTATCCTTTCCAATTAACATCTAGTTCATGTTCTTTCTCTCTTGCTTTCTCCCTCCCTAAGAGCATCTGGCCCTTTTAAAGGAACAAGGTCTCTTGTTGTTCCCTATCCAACTCTCACTCCTCACCTGAACTGGTCCCAGTCTATCAAAACTTGGAATGTGACAGCTGAAAAGGTCTAGTCCACAAGAGGTCTAGTCTAGTACCCTCATTTTACACGTGTGGAAGAGAGTTCAGCTTGGGAGAGCCATTTATAAATGGCCAGATAGGCTAGAGTTGAACCCAGATCTGCCAATTACCAGCCCAGTTCTCTTCAGCTTCTCAACTGGCTACATATTAGCATCATCTGGGGATCTTAAGAAGAAGAATAAAAGAAGAATTAAAAAAACTTGTGCCCCGACCCTAGGCATAAGTAGATTTTAGGAACTCCCCAGGTGGCATTAATGTAAAGCCAGAGTTCAGAATCACTGAATGCACGCAATTTCTTTCCAGACTCTGTTCAGATTCACTGGGCACTGTATGTGGGGGGAGATGTAATTAGGGAGAAGAAAGCTGGGTTGTTGTATATTGAGAAGCAGCAGTGAACTCTGTAAGATCTTTTGGCCAGGCTCGTTGCGGTGGCTCATGCCTGTAATCCCAGCACTTTGGGAGGCTGAGGTGGGTGGATCAGGAGATCAGGAGTTAAGAGACCAGCCTGGCCAAGATGGTGAAACCTTGTCTCTACTAAAAATACAAAAAATAATAATAATAATAATAATAACTGGGCGTGGTGGTGGGCACCTGTAATCCCAGCTACTCAGGAGGCTGAGGCAGGAGAATCACTTGAACCTGGGAGGCAGAGGTTGCAGTGAGCCAAGATTACGCCACTGTACTCCAGCCTGGGCGACAGAGTGAGACTCTGTCTCAAAAAAAAAAAAAAAGGAAAAAAAAAAAGATATTTTGGCCAGACCGGAGATCCCTAACTAGGGATGTTTAATTCCCTCTGAAGGAGTTTCTTGTTTCGTTTAAACCAGCAGAGGGCTATCAACCATTTTTTGCTGGGCATGGAACTTGGTATTAGGTGTTATTAATTTGGTGTTATTAAATGTGAAGACACAGACAAAAGGACACTGGCCCTTCATTTCTGAAACAATAGATCGCATATTATTTAACAAAATAACTTAAAATCTTTACAAGGAAACATGTGTTCAGAAGCTTGCAGACATACTAGCCCCGGGGTTAAGAACACAGTTGCCCCAAGGGCCATGAATTATTGGCTTCTTAAGCCCAAGGTGTCATTCAGGGTCCTGCTCACAGTAGGCACTCCATAAATGCTTGATGTCTGGACTGAAACTCTGAGCCTGAAGCTGAGGAAGGAACTGGCAATAAAAACGATCTAATAGAACAGTTAGGAACTGTCATGAGTTAGCCCATCTGTAAGGTCAGAAGCTCCCCAGAGGGCAGCGAGGCATGTGCCCGAAAGCAAACTTCCCACACCTGGCTGATCATAAGCCTCAGCTGGGGTTATTCAAAATACCATATAGATTCTTGATCTGGCCCAGACATACTGAGTCAGAGTTCCCAAGGGTGCTATCTGGAAATCTGCATTATTTTATAAGTGTCTTGGGCAATTCTGATCATCAGTCAGGTTTGATAACTTCTGCTTGAGGAAACTTTAAGCCTGAACTTGAATCACCACATAGTGAAGTGATTTAACCTTTACTTGGGATTCACACTGACTAAACTAACTGATTTCTGTCATGATGTGAAAACTTCCTGGCTGTTCCTCCTCAGCAAGTCACCCTAACTCTGTGAGCCCATTTTGTCATTTGTAAATCTGCAAAGGGTGGCTCTAATGTGGGTAAAACACGAGCACAATTCCTGGCAGAAAGTAAGTGCTCAGTCGTTGAAAGCTGTTGCTATTTGAGCTTTCCTTCCATGTTGGAGAATGGGTCTCAGTGGCCTGAGGTCTAGGGAGTTGGAAGGTGGGTGCTTCCCTCTCTAGCCCTGGTCAGTTCAAGACAGATAACTGAATACCAGGGGAAGGAAGTGAGAACTTTCATTTTAAAAAGTGTCTTCCAGTATAAAATGAGCCAGGTAAAGTGCTGCAATCTTTGCTCTCCTAGCACTCATTGGCAATGTGATCTGGCAAGACCTTGAACTTCTGGGTTTCAAAATCCTTTTGCAAAATGGAGATAATAATGCCCTATGTCCTGCCATATTCACAGAATCCAGGATGATTAAAAACACACCAAACCGCAGTTCTACCTTGTTTAAACAGATATTTATTGAATGCTTGTGACAGTCAGGCTTCGTGCTAAGTGGTGTATGTGCATTATTTCATGCATGCCATGGCATTATCAGTAGGTTCCAAGTTGCACCCATTTTATAGTACAAGCAAGGCTTAGAGAAGACAAGTAACTCAAGGTTACTGATAGGAGGTGAAGCTGGCATTCAAACCCAGGCCTGTAAGACTTCAGACTAGACAGATAGCCATAACCACTATGGTCCTCATGTCATCACAGCCCACCAGAGTTCCAGACCCCATCATGTTCCTTCTCAAATTAAATCTTCCCATTGGCCAGGAATGCTAAGTATCATTTTCTTCCATGTCCAATTCAGGCTTGAATCCAAGGCCTTAGCTTTTCTATTATCCTACTGCTTTTTCCCATGGCAAGACTTAAAACCTAAAAGCAGCATGTTAAAGAGAGCTTGCTACATAGGACTGTACTTCAAGGAATTCTCATCAAATCAACTTTATGAATTCAGCTTTGTACATTCATTAAAAAATAACACAGCCAGCTGTTTTGATTTGCTAGAGTGCTTAGTTGTAGATGTGCCTCCATTTAGGAAAACTCGGCATGTAAGACTCCGTAGTGACAAAACAGGTATATTTAAAGGTGAATAATTACACATTATAGAATGATTTTCTTTAATTTTTTTAAGAGTTCTCTAAATTTGTTTCTTTTATTAAATATTTGTCAAAGAGACTGGAGCGGAAAGAGGGAGGCAGAAAAATTTCACATGTTAAAGAAAGAATGATCCAGAACATCTCTAAATAATGATGAGAGTCGCTGGAAACAGGGGATCATGTTTACCCAAAGAAATCATGTTATCTACAACTTTTCAGGAACACGACTATTGCACAAAGAGAAGTACACCTGAAGCTTCTTGATGTTGAATCAGAGGTTACAACATAGACTCAAAGGGCTGGATTTGTGCCTGTTAAGTGAAAAACAGCACGAGATGTGAATCAGTCGATATCCCTCTAGTGCTGAACACTGCCTTCTGAGTCACAGCCTGGCTCTCCTGGTCCAGAGATCTGTTTCACGGGAACCTGAAAACCTGCCAAATCCATCACCCATGATGAGCAGGTGAGCTGAGGGGCCCCTGATTTATGTCAGACCATCTTGGGGCAGAACTGCCTTGCAAAAGGACTGTCAGAACTGATCAATGAATAAATGAAGTCACTGACCAGGGGACGACTCACTCTTTTCATTTTTAAGAATTTTGCAATGAGAAAATCACTAAGATCCATGTTAGGACCTGATAATATTAGCCTAAATCCCCTCTTTTATACTCTTTTTGGGGCTCGGGAGGGGGAAGGAGGGAAGTATGTAAGGCAGGAGATTTTGGACTGAATATATCTTCCAAGGTGAGTATATGGGGTGTATGCTGAGTAGGGCAGGTTTGAGATGCTGCTCAGGGACTTTCTGAAGTTGTGAGGCCCTGATCTGCATGGGAAAAAACCAGACATGTTGCACAGACACTCATTTGTCAATTTCCTCTGTGACTGGGCTCAAAATGGCTGTGTAAATAACTCGCCAGGGAGGATGGCAGAGCAAAGCGCTGGCAGTTATTGTGCTATGAAATATGCATTAATTGCATTAAACATTCAGTCTGAAACTCAGCGGTGAGGCCCTTTTTGTCAGTTTTTATAGTGCACAGACAGACAGACCAGGATGCGGATAGCAATGGCCTTCTGTGTAGACCCTGACGCTGTAACACCCTGAGCCGCTCCTCTGATGTTCCAGGCGTGGCCTGTGGCTTCCTGTTCAGCAGCATGCTGCTAATGAGGCCAGGGTCACTAGCTCTCGCTCCCTAGGAGCCCCCACCTCTGTTCTGTTCCCCAGACACCGCCGACCGTGTCTTGAATCTCAGCCAGTCATCACTCGTACATGTCGCTGGTCACAGTGGGGCTGGGTGTGAAGATGGAGGGCTCAGCAGAGTCTGTCCCCATCGGTAGAAAACAGCCTTTCCTCTAACAAGGCAGTTCTCGCTTGGATTTGATTATTGCATTTGAAAACCCAAGGTGTGCTTTATAAGAGGAAGAAACCATGTCAAGGGATAAGAGCCAAATGTGTAAGGATGCCTTTGGAGGGAGATAATGGAGAGAGAAAGTGACACGAGAGAGGGAGAGAGAGGGTGATAAATATATAGATGTGCTGTTATGCCTGTAATCCTAGCACTTTGGAGGCCGAGGCAGGAGGATCACTTGAGCCCAGGAGTTCAAGACCAGCCTGGGAAATGTAGTGAGACCCTGTCTCTACAAAAAATTTTAAAAATTCGCTGGACGTCATGGTACACACCTATAGTCCCAGCTACTTGAGAGGCTGAGGCAAGAGTATTGCTTGAACATAGGAGTTTGAGGTTACAATGAGCTTTGACTGCACCACTACACTCCAGCCTGGGTGACAGAGGACTGTCTCAAAAAAAAAAAAAAATTAAAATTAAAATACATGTGTATATGTGCTGGAAGAGTTGAGCATTAAGATTTGGAGTGCCTTTGATCTTTCTGTTTCCATCAAATTCAACACAAGTCTCACTCTGATATTCAAGGTCCTCTTCAATAAGTCCCAGCCCAACTTTCCTAGGTTTGCCGTCCATGGTTTCCCTGCTCTAAGCCATACTGTAGCCAAACTGCATGACATGTTTCCTGAATTTACTTTTCTGTCTTTCTGCCTTTGATTGCCATAGAAAGACCAGTCATCCTGGTTTGCTGAGGACAGTACTGGTTTTAGCACAGAAAGTGGAACACCTCAGGAAACACTTCAGTGCTAAGTACTCCAGGTCAGTTGGTCACCTTACTGTTCCCTCTGCTTGCAGTGGATGGCCTCTCTTTCTGCCTCTGTGCCTTTGTAAATCCTGCAAAGTCCATTCTTCTCCATCACTCATTTTATAATTTTTTTTACACTGATTTATCTGCATCCACAAACTTCTAATAAACATCCTTCATTTATGCTTCTCTCTCTATCCCAGCATTCATTCAACCAACATTTATGGAGAATGCATAGGTGTCCTGTCTTCTGCCAGGCACCCTGCCTGCAGGGAACTCACAGTCTGTGGAGGGAAATGGTAATTCAGTACTTATAATAGAGTGGAATAAATCATTAAAAGGGTTATTCACAAATTAAGAGGAAAGTGAAAACTGTCAAAGATAGATCAGAGATTTAGGACTAGAAAAATTGCTGAAAAGTGAGGTAAAGTTCTAAAAATTCTGAAAATTCCTTGTAGATCTGAGGTCTTCATTGTTAATATCGCCTCACTAGCATTATCCATACGGTAACTGGAAATTCTTTTGAGTTCACTCATAATTCTATTTGTGAAGGAAAAAATCCATGCTTTTTCTTAGTGCAACAGTAATATATGGTAATTTTGGAAAATTTAGGATATTATACATGTTTATGGGTGTTTTTGGGTGCATGTACTATAGCATCACCCAGGGATAACCACTGTTCACATTTTAGTATATAATCTTCCAGATTTTATGTGGAAATGAAGATACAGATTTTAAACAAAATGAGATTTTACTAGACATACTGTTTTATAACCCAATATTAACAACAGACATCTCCACACACTTGTGTGTGTGAATACAAACATCTGCAACATCATTTAAAATAACTGCATATACTTTATCACATGGGTGTTTTTCATTTATTTAACTATTATCAAACAATTAGATCATGTCTCATTTTTTACAATTACAAATAAGACTGCAATAAACATCCTTAAAAATACATACAGTATTTGAAAGTCCTTTGTAAACTGTAAAGTGTTCCAAGCAAGTAAGTTCATCATGCTGATTTCTCTCTGGAATTTCATCTGCGTCTGCCTGGGGACTGCTGGGGACGGGAGTCTCTCTAGTTTGGTTTTGAGCTAGGTTAGGAACTGAATCTCCTCAGTTGCTTCCTCTCATGATTTTCCTAATGGGCATGACTCTCCATTTTCCTGAGAAAATGTCCTTGTCAAAATGTATTTGTCCTAAGGATGGACAAACTGTATTTGTCCTAAGGATGTTAGAGAGAGGGGGAACACACCTACCAAACCCTTTGTTATGAGACATCCCTATCTTGAGGTCCCCAGGCTAGTACTCTTTTCACAAAATACAGCCTAGAAAAGTACATTCCTCCTCCTACCCTGCCCAGCACCCTCAGCAGGTCCTCATGGAAGGAGAAAACTCTGTAGGTATAAGCCCAGCAATTTAGCTCGACTTGGAAGGGCCCAAGAAACTGGTTAGTAAACAAAAGTGATTTTCCTTAATCAGGGCTGGTCACACGTGACAGCCCTAACTGCCGGAGTTCCACCTGCTACTTCCTAATCCTCCTCATCCCCCTTGCCCCACCCTCTAGGGACCTTGGCCTGGCCCTTCCCAACTCTCCGTTCCCCACCTGTTGCTGTGATTTCTTTGGTGGTGGGCAGGGGAAAGAGCCTCCCTGAAACCAAATATTGGCCAGGGGCAGAGCCAGCCTCCCTCCCTCCTCACCCTGGGAAAGCTAGCTCTGCACTGGGAAGTCCTTGCTAACTGGAATTACCTGGGGCACCTTTCCCAGGCACCACTTTATAGCCATAACGAAGAGCCGTCTTTCCAGCACCATGTAAAGGAAGAAGACCCTGATTTACTAAGACCAGCCCAGTTTCAGCCTTGAAGCATGTAGGGTTGCTGCATATTAGATTTTGCATGCGTTGCCCTGGCTTTTCCTTCCAAGCAGTCCAGTCTGCTTACTATTCCCTGTACACACCCTACTTATTCCTGTTTCATGTCTCTGCCGATGCTAGTCCCTTGCCTCAAATACACTCTGATATTTATAAATCTTTTTCGCTTAGCATTTCAAAAGGCCTTTCTGTCTATGATCTCATCCATTTGGATCATATCATGATCCCCACAGCAACCCGGGGAGCTTTTGTTATTACTATTATTTAAATTACTCTTCCCTGTTACATTTGAGGAACCGAGGCCCAGAGACGCCCAATGACTTGTTCAAAGTCACATCAGTAGTCACAGAAAGAGCAGGAATTAGACCAACGACTCTGTGTCTCCAGTCCTGGTGTTTCTTCACCACCACCCACTGTGTCCCCATTACACCTAAAACACCTCACTAGGTGCCTGCGCCCATCTCAACCCCTGTAGTTGTTTTTGCCTGCACCTGTCCATCATGTCCATCCCTGTTAGGTTACACTACTCCACTTTTTGCTTGAGGAACCATCCCCATGCCCTCAGGTCATGTGATTTTGGTGGACTGACCTCATCACTTCGCTTAGTGAGTGAACACATAATCAGAGCTAGCCAATCAGAGCAGTCCAGGGCCCCCTGGCCATACTGATTGGCTCAGAGGAGAACACGTGACCAGCCAGCACAATGGGGTGCAATTGCAGGTCCTTTTGCTAGAGTTGTCTGGAAAGAGACTCTTCCTGTTGCAATTTCTAAAACTGCAGAATGTAAGCATGGAGTTTCTGGGCCACCACATGGAGATGCCTTTCTGAGAATGAAGCTGACAAAGAGTAAAGCAAAGAACTTGCAAGAGAGCTAAATCCTGAAGATGTTACTCAATTCATTGGATTCTGCATTGCCCGAAGCCAATTTGAGTCAGTTCCCAAATGCTGGTTTTAGTTGCATTTCTGTCACTTGCATTAAAAAACAGAGCCTTAAGGATTTCACCCTGCCCCCTCCTTTTGGAAATTCTCCTTTTATTTCTTGCTTCTATATCTTCTCCTTGTATGGTCTGCCTACCTGTTGCGCTGGATGAAAATACTGTCAACATTACATGCTTGAGTCTTCTTCCTGCTTTGTTATAACCAGTTTGAAGACAGGAACTGTGCTAATTCTCTTCTTTTCTTGTATTTGTGCAGTAGAAGGAGCACAGACTTTGAAATCAGAACACCTATAAGTTCTACCTCTATCACAAGATGAATGGTCTTGAATGGATAACTTTAATTTCTTCTTACAAATCATTTTTAAAATCTGTAAGATAAGACTTTAGACTGGGCATGGTGGCTCACACCTGTAATTCTAGCACTTTGGGAGGCCGAGGTGAGAGGATCAGTTGAGGTCAGGAGTTCAAGACCAGCCTAGCCAACATGACAAAAATCCCTCTCTACTAAAAACACAAAATGAGCCAGGCCTGGTGGCACGAGCCTGTAATCCCAGCTACTTAGGAGGCTGAGGCAGGAGAATCACTTGAACTTGGGAAGCGGAGGTTGCAGTGAGCTGAGATTGTGCCACTACACTGCAGCCTGGCTGACAAAGCGAGACTCCATTTCAAAAAAAAAAAAAAAAAAAATAAGACTTTAAGCATAAAAACCTACCTTGCACATTTATTATAACTGTCAAATAAAGTAGCATATATGAAAGTCCTTTTCAAACTGTTAAAATGCTAGTTATTCCACTGTAAGGGATTACTTAAAACAGTGTCTGGCATAAAGTAAGCACCCTAAAAGTGTCTGTTAAATTGAAAACTAAATAAAAATAATTTTTAAATTCAGCTTTTGTTTGTTGCCATACATTGCTTAAATCCTGTGCTTTAAGAGCAGGTTGATGGCAAATTGGGAACAAGCATTTAGATGCCTCAGTGATTTTGTTTGTTTGTTTTGTTTTTGCAAATTTGTGCCTAGGGTTCCTCATTGGCTCTTCCGTTTTCAATGAGACCACACACAATAGTGGCTTGAGCACTACCTTGTAAGAGCTGGTTTTGGAGAGGAGTTAGACTAGGGAGTGTCTACCATCTTAGGCCATAATTGCTCACTCCCGCCTCCTAGTTTCAACCATTTACCAGCCCTCCCCAACAATAAAAAAGTACAAGCAGAGAAATAAGATCAGCTTAGGACATTGCCCGCTGGAAGACATTCATGCATTTCTATAGCCTTTTTGTAGGCCTTCTTTGGCAGTCACAAAAGCTTTTACATGCATATTTGGACAATGCATGGTGGCCTTAGCTCCTTGTTGGTTCCAGCTGAGAAAGAACTCTTGAGTTGGAAACTGAGGTCAGTATAGTTCAAAGGCAAGCTCCTGGTAGCCTGGCCCTCTTTGGATTCCTGGTCACTCACCCATCGACCCAGGTGAACTTCACTAAGAGAATTTGAAAATGCCCCAAGGAAATAGTTTGGCTAAATCATTCTGTTTAGAGAATCAGGAGAAATGAATGCCTAAACTTGCCATCATGGTTCATGAACTTCCTTATTTTTTTAAAATGCTACTAAGTTTTGAGCACTTATCTGTGCTAGACCCCATAAATGAGCATATAACATGTTTTTATGTGTTTAATTCTCAACTTATCTCCCTAAGGGAGGTTCCATCATTTTGTTACCTAAAAGGGGTCCTGATCCAGACCCCAAGAGTGAGTTCTTGGATTGCATGCAAGAAAGAATTCGGGGCAAGTCCATAAAGTGAAAGCAGGTTTATTAAGAAAGTAAAAGAATACAAGAACGGCTACTCCATAGCTCCCTTGGGGCTTTTGATTGGCTATTTTTATGGTTATTTCTTGATTATATGCTAAACAAAAGGCGGATTCTTCAGAAGTTTTCTGGGAAGGGGGCAGGGATTTTCCGGAACCGAGGGTTCCTTTTCCTTTTGGACCATATAGGGTAACTTCCAGATGTTGCCATGCATTTGTAAATGGTCATGGTGCTGGTGGAAGTGTCTTTTAGCATGCTAATATATTTTCATTAGCATATAATGAGCAGTGAGGATAACAGAGGTTACTTTTGTCACCATCCTGGTTTTGGCAGGTTTGGGCCTGGTTCTTTACTGCATCCTGTTTTATCAACGAAGTCTTTGTGACCTGTATCTTGTGCCGACCTCCTATTTTATCCTGTGACTAAGAATGTCTAATCTCATGGGAATGATCCCAGCAGGTCTCAGCCTTGTTTCACCCAGACCCTATTCAAGATGGAGTCGCTGTGGTTTGAATGCCTCTGACAATTTCCCTGTTATGGAGAGGCTTAAATAACTCACAGAAGGTCTCATTGCTAGTGAATGGAAAAGTGGGGTTTTAAACCTCAGGGTTTTTTTTTTATTCTAGTGTCTAAGCTTTTCCCGTCTAGTATACCTGTTCATTATGAGATTCCATGATGTCCACACCCACTTTTTAACAGCTTAAACACCCCCCTTTTAACAGCATTTTTTGAATTATGTCTAATATCACATACATGTACATTTATATTTATACAATATCATAATTTATCAAGATTAGGAATTGAATTCTATTTCCCTCTGCATTTCTAGCAGTGAGAACCATAGAGGGAAATGCCACACAATGGTAGATAGGTGGATGGTTGGAGAAATGAGAAATATACAAGAGGGTCTCTAGTCTCAAAGATTTTACAATTTAGCAGGAGAGAAAAAGCATAAGTATATGGAAAACTAAAAATTTTAATAAGAAAGTCCCTAATACAACCATGATTGTTTATCAATAATCATGGGGACTGATAAACTTATTGTTATCCTCGAAGGGTAGAGAGAGAGATGCCTTTGGGCTGGTTCACACCAGAGTATGTGCTTAGTGGTCGCTCTTTGAATTTTTAGTTCTGATTTCCTATTTCATTCTTTCTCTGTGATGAGGAACACAGTGGCCTCAGTTCTATCCAGCATCCGCACCCCACACCCTTAGCGGGGAAGACGCTGAGTAAGCGTTGGTTTATGAAGATTGATGACCACTCTCAGATTACTCTCAGTCGGTGTGGGGCCCTGAGCTTCCTCAATTTTCATTTAATTAGCTTCCCCCTTTCTTCAGCTTTGCCCAGGGAAAGATAGCTCTTGTTGTCTCTAAGAAATGTTTTGCCAGTCCCCACCCTTTTTGAAGCCACCCTGTGGAATGTGGAGGCCTTGGTTAGAGAGGAAGTAGTCAGACTCCGTCTCAGTCTGACTCTCCTGTACCCTCCCACTTCCTCCTCCCCAAGCTCAATTCAAAGTCACTTCTAGTTGTCTTGGCTTTATCCTACCTGGGACAGTCCTCAGGTTCCCAGATGTCATAAATAATACTTATATCACGTCTTTTATTGTATAAGCACAACTGAACTTCTTCCTCACTCTCCACCCTCCTTAAACTATCTCTGATTCTCTGATCTTTCAGTTCCCACAGCTGGGAACAGTCCAGGAATTACTTCTGAACATGCGCCGATCAATTTGTTTTTACCTCTCCAGGTAGGGAGCAAGTAGGAAGGAATAACCAAGTTGCCTCTGTTTCCAAAACTTTCTAGAAAATTGGCAAGTTGCTAGACCTAATAAATAAAAGCCGCCTCACTGTGATAATAGCTTGCCTGGGATGACTATCCCAACCACTCCTTACATTCAACTCCCCCACACTTGCTATCTTGCTTTCCCTCTCTCTGGTTCTTAAAATAATGTATCTATGATATGAAATTCTGTTGATTCCGGATTCAGCCCCAAGTGTAACTGTGAAGCAAGTGGAGTTTTCTTGGCAGCTTCTTGCCTGTTCTGAAGTCCTCCATTCCATACACTCAATGACCCAGGCACCACACCACAGTCACCACCTACTGTGTAAACCTTCCTAGTCTGTTAGTAGGAAAACAGATTTTCAGAAGCTGGGGATTTCCCCGGGAGTATAGTCTACTTTCCTTCTAACTAACAATACTTTATTTCACATTGCAGGAGAGAGAAGGGGAGAAAGGGAGGCTCGAGAGAAGGGGATAAGAGTGGGTTTCATCACCTTGCAGGTGAATCCAAGTAGCATATTTCTTCACAGAAATGTTACTCTGTGTGTTGAAGATTCCTTTTCGAATGTTCACTCTCTTCTGGGTTCCTGAAAGCAGTCAGAGGAGGGATCCCCCATTAAGCTGAAGCTCTTCTCTTCCCTCTTTCTGGATGTTAGAGGTAGAGCTGGGTCAACCCTGGCACAGGTGGCTGGACACTGGTTGGAAGGGAGGAATGACCAAGCTCTGTGTGTGTCCCAAAAGTCCCTTCTCTTTAGTCTCCTTTTCAACTTTGGTACTTCCAAAGCACCACCTCTACTCCACCCCACCCCACGCCCCTCCTCAGCCCTTAGGGCTAGCTCTGGTGGTGCTTTCAAGGACTTCCAGCTGGCTGAAAGGGTGTGAATAATCCACCTTTTGTTTAGCATATGATCAAGAGCAAAACCCTCAGTATTGCTGAGAAGCCATTTTCTGCCTCTTAGGTCTTCTCCCCACAGGTATTTCAAGGTCTGTGTTCTCACACCGGGCCACATGAGAGTCAGTCCAATTCCATTCTGTCAAACTCAGGAAAGCCCTCATTGGGCACATCTAATGACGAGTTATGTAAGGCAAGCTCCAACTTCTCAGAGCTTTGTTTTCCTCACTGGCAAACTGCAGACTAAATCAGAGGCACTCAGATTCCTGTGTGTAGGAAAATTGTTTGAGAGCTGTTGAAAAGCAGATTTCAGGCCTTGATGCCAGGATTCTGTTGCCATAGTTCTGCCGCAGGGCCTAGGACTCTGCATTTTAAACAGACTTCTCAATCATTTTACCATAAATCTGGAGAACACCTTCTGAAGAACGCATCTGGGGATCAATGTACACCCACTGACATACACTCACTGTATGGTCCAGGGACAGGAGTGCAGTCTCATGGAGTCTGGTTGCTGTTAGACTTTCCCAAAGAGTCCCCCTTTCTCCGCTCCAGTTCCACATTTCCAAGCACTCATCCTGCAAGAAATCTTCTCTAAGCATGGCGCCCAGCACCTCACCCCTGCATAGCCCACCACACACAAGCTGGCTCTTGTGCTCAGTGCTTTCTGTGTTTCCTTTGCACTGGTTCGAATGGCTCCTATTTGTCCACTGCTTTCAAAGGCTTTTGGATGGTTCAGCTTGTATATTTATCATGTTTCTCTAACTGGCAGCAAGGTCCTCAGGGACATCTATTTCTTCTCTTTTGTTTCCTCCCACTGTGCTCAGAACAATGCTCAAGACAGATATTCTCTATTTGTTTGTCTGCTGACCAACTGACACTCTGCTTCTACCAAGCAGGCCATTTTCCTGATGGCAGGCAAAGCAGTAGACTTTTCTGGGCAGGAGGAAGGAAAGCAAGAAGGAAGCAGAGAACCAGTGCTGCATAGCCTTCCAAATCCCTCCAAGTTGCATCATTTCATTCGTTAGTTACCAGGCACATGGCTGCTTGTCTGGGGGACTCTCTCTGCAATATCGTCACCAAGTTTACTGACTGGCCAATCAAAGGGAGTTTCTGCCTTACGTTCCTAGAGGGAGGAGTAGAGTGGGCTGATTGCCTCATTCTCCTCTGAAAAGGAAGTTGTCTACCCTGGTGGTTTAGACCTTGGGCTTTACAGTCAAGCAGATATAAATTCCGATCGTGACTCTACTTGTTGCCAGCTGACTTACCTTGCATAAATTTCTTAATCTCAGCAAGCCTCAGTTTTCTCAGCTGGGAAATGGGGATAAGAATACAGTATCTATCACATAGTTTTGTTGGGGAAGGTTAAATAAAATAAAAAATTTGAAATACTTGCACAGTGGCTTGCACCAAGTGGGCACTCAAAAACGTCAGCCACTGAAGGAGTTATAAAAGGGCCTTCTGCTTTTGTGAAAGTCCAAGGCCCTCCTGGCTGTTGTCTTCTTTATTACCCTGCTATCTCCTCCTTGATTGTTTTATTTTTCCCTCCATCTCTTGGAGGACATCATCAGAACAGCAAGAGAGAGTGTGAGAGGAGTCCCTCATCCCTCCAGGAAGGGGCCACACTCCAGGAGCGGTCCATTTTCTTTTCTTGCAAACTGAGCCTGCAAGCTCCAGGAAACAGGCCATCTTCCCTTCCCTTCCTCTGGTCAGCTTGTCCAGTGGAAGGTTCCCTGGCTCAGGGCCACCCCCAAGGTACCCTATCTTCTGTTCTGCCCAGCCAATCTAAAACTGGCGATCTCAGCTTTAATTGAAAATCCCCAATCAGGACAGCACAAAGAGATTCTCTTTTTAATGTAAACCTCCAAAAGCAAATACTTGAACGGATATGCTGTGCTCTTATCTTCTTGCTTTTCTTTCCTGTCTGAAGCAAACTCCTCTTGTGAGACCTTGGGGTCTCAGTAAAGAGGACTCTGCAATTGTATATTATGCATTTGTGCAAAGGGACTCCTTAGTGGGTTGGTAAGTGCCCTTAAAGCAGATTTTATAAATATTTCAGGCAAGATTTTCTATTAGATTCTGTATTTTAGAAACTTCTGCTCCTATCTGGGTAGCCAGTTTTTCAAGGATACTTCCTTTTAGTTGAAATCAGCCTCAGAGAAGTGTTTCGGTCTCCAAAGTATCTTCTAAACTGTGTGGTTGACCTAGGAGCCCACATGAAATTATTCTATGTTATAATGATTGAAAAGATCCAGGGAACAAAATAGCCCTGGGGAAATTGTGTTTTCTTCTAGTATTTGGCTAGTGGAGGTGTTCATCTGGAAGGTGGCTGGGTACTGAAAGCATGCATGGGAAGGAATCTTTCCTCCATCAGAGGTGTGAGGAAGTAAGCTAATCAGGACTCCAGTCTTTATGGAAATGCATCTTCCGCAAGCAGAAGGCACTGACCTTCTGGCTGGAGAGCTTTCCCAAAGGGGCAGGAAGGCTCAAGGACAAGCGACACAGAAGAGGCCTGGGCATTTGCGGAAGGCCTGCTTGCACTTTCTCTGAGACTCTAGCGTTAGCGGTGGTGAATCCATGCGGATTGTTGCAGCAACCTCCATTCTTGCATTCTCAGAAGAAAGAATTCGACTGAAGGACATAAGGCAGAAGGAGAGACTGAGGCAAATTTTAGAGCAGGAGTGAAAGTTTATTAAAAAGCTTTAAGAGGCTGAGTGCCTCTTAATCCTATAATCCCCAGCACTTTGGGAGGCCAAGACAGATGGATAACTTGAGGCCAGGAGTTCGAGACCAGTCTGGCCAACATGGTGAAACTCTGTCTCTACTGAAAATACAAAACTTAGCTGGGCATGGTGGCACGGGCCTGTAGTCCCAGGTACCCGGGAGACTGAGGCACGAGAATCCCTTGAACACAGGAGGTGGGAGTTGCAGTGAGTTGATATCTCGCCACTGCACTCTAGCCTGGGAGTGAGACTCTGTCTCAAAAAAAAAAAAAGTTTTAGAGCAGGAATGAGGCTAAAGTACCCTTGGAAGAGGGCCAAGCAGGCAATTTGAGAGATTCAAGTGCATGGTTTGACCTTTGACTTGGGGTGTTATATGTTGGCATGCTTCCGGGGTTGCCTTACTTCTCCCCTGATTCTTCCCTTATGGTGGGCTGTCCACATGCACAGTGGCCTGCCAGCACTTGGGAGGGACCACATGTGCAGTGTGTTTACTGGAGTTGTATGTGT
>NW_012105399.1:915838-917950 GCF_000951045.1 Mandrillus leucophaeus
CCACCACCACCATCTGGCCTCTGGGTTCCATCCCTCACCCTGGCCCTGGGTTCAAAGGCTTCTGCCTTGAGGCAATTTGAAACAATAGCTCAGTGGTGCGATAGCACCCATAATCTGATTTTTCCCAGCCAGCATCTTCACAATAAGCATGAGTGTCTCCTTTGTCTAACTGAGAATGCTTAACAGGAGGTGCTAGGAAAGGCTGGGATCGGGATTATAGTTTGCCTCAATCTTATCTCCTGCTCAATCACCTGCCTCTGCCTCTGCTACCACTGACTCTAAGAGTAGAGAATTCTGCTTTTTCAACCCTGAAAGGGTTCAAGCTATTGGACTCTTAGTCAATCAACTTAGATCTCAGAGTACAGACAGACAGAAAGTACCTTCCTTAGCAAAGCTGTCCTTTTTTCCCTCTATTTTCAGAGGCCACCTTTAGTCTGAGCTTATCTCATACATGTATAACCTGACTGAAGGCTGCAAGAAATAAGAGATGCCAATATTCTGAATTTCCCCCAGCCTTTTCTCCTAACACTACAGTCCCTGTAAGTCCATGGCTGATATCCTGGGGTTCAGCAGGTAACAATTTAACTGTATATTTTCCCACCAAATGACAAGAGTCACCAACTTTCCCACTACGATGCTGGGGTCCTCTCTGCTCCCCACCTTAACCTTTTCCATTCAGCCTAACTGTAGGGTCTGTTTCTTGCAACACCCAGTCCTGGTGCAAATTCTGTATCATCTGGATGATTTTGGATTAGGGCAACACGTAGCCATATGAAGGAGGATAGATTCCCTGAACAATACTAATTTGGTTTTGTTTATTTAGAAAGTAGGAAGAATAAAGGGAATGAACGCTGGATAGGCAGCCAGTAATATTCTGCAACATGTTATTCGACATTCATGTGTTCAACAAGCATTTGTTGAACATCTACTGCATTTCAGGTTGAGGGATGGCAGGAAAGCCAAAAAGGTAGGTTCTGCCTCCTAAGAAACTCACAGAGAGATGGCAGTGCCGACAGTGATGCCCAGTGTGAGAGCGGCACAGTAGAGGCACAGAGAGTGTTGGGCAATCCCAGAATCAGGGCAGCAGACCTGAAATGGGAGGTCTCGGAAGAGTTGAGTCCTCCCCCTCACTGAATGTACATTCCGTGAAGCCCAGGTTATGTCTGATTCATTCACTGCTATATTCCTAATGTCTGCAACACTGCCTGCCACATAGTAGGCACTCAATAAGTATGTGTTGAACAGATGATAGTGACACTTGAGATGAACCTTGAAATATGAGTAAGAATTATTACAGTGAAGAAGGCCAAGGGTGTGAGCACATGTCCTACAGTGGGCACAGTGTTCACTGATGCCTTAGAAATGTCTTGGTAGTAGGAGAAAATAGCTGTTATTCCTTCATGGTGCCAGCATTGAAATAAGACTTTAAAATGCCAGATGTAAGTAGGTACAATATCTGTGAAGAAGTCACTGGAGGAGTGGTGCAGAGGTAGATGGCAACCCCACTGAGGGCCAGGCACAAAACTGGACACTGGGGACAGTAAGAAGTAGAGTCAGGTGGGCTGACTGGGTGTCACCGAAAGGGTGTCAGGAGATAGAAGTGAGAAAGCAGCCCCTCTACTGAGAGCAGTGAAGAGCCCATTGGAAAAAAAAAAGAGTTTTTAAAGAGTTTTTATCTTCCCTTTTCTGGATGCTCTCAGTGTGATCGGCATTCTATTCTAGGACTTACAGGATCACAGGTCCAGCTTTCAATAGGCTGGACGTCCCTCTTGGGGAGTTTGCCTTCACTCAGGATAGGTGGTTGCTGTCAGGTAATTGATTGTAGTTTTAACATTCTGCCCTATAGTCTACCTAGGAAAGACATTAGTATTATTTCTACCCAATTACAATTGGTTTTGAGGCAAAAAACAAACAAACAAACAGATAACTCTTGTTAAAACAACTAGGGACATTCATCAAAGGACTGAGTAGAAAATCCAAAGAGTACATATTAAGTAAAGCATACAACCTCTTAAATTGCTGTGAATAACTTTATAACTTTATTGTAATCCTTACTTTAGACTTAAAGTTGAAAAAATTGGTATCTCACGTCATCATGAACCTTTAACTTGG
>NW_012105399.1:920360-922130 GCF_000951045.1 Mandrillus leucophaeus
AAAAAAAAAAAAAGTTTTAGAGCAGGAATGAGGCTAAAGTACCCTTGGAAGAGGGCCAAGCAGGCAATTTGAGAGATTCAAGTGCATGGTTTGACCTTTGACTTGGGGTGTTATAGGTTGGCATGCTTCCGGGGTTGCCTTACTTCTCCCC
Organism: Mandrillus leucophaeus; assembly: GCF_000951045.1. Taxonomy (NCBI): domain Eukaryota; kingdom Metazoa; phylum Chordata; class Mammalia; order Primates; family Cercopithecidae; genus Mandrillus; species Mandrillus leucophaeus. The sequence continues at coordinate 920,512 of NW_012105399.1, forward strand.
TGATTCTTCCCTTATGGTGGGCTGTCCACATGCACAGTGGCCTGCCAGCACTTGGGAGGGACCACATGTGCAGTGTGTTTACTGGAGTTGTATGTGTGCTCACTTAAGATATTATTCCCTTACCAGTCGAATGTCCCTAGAAGGTCATATACCAGTTAAACTCCGCTATTTTGCCTCTTCATGCACATGCTTGAGCTAACTCACCCAACTCCTCCTGAGACCTTATCAGGGAGCTGCTGATCACCAGTTTCAGGTGTTTCTATCTATTGGGAGACTTTCCTTGGCTCTGGCTATGACCAATTATTATTGTAGAGAGACAGTATAACAACTGCCTGACCATCACCTGATGTTCACCTGATATTCCTGGTGGTGGCGGGGCCACTGCCTGCCCTGCTCATGTCTGCCTGACTATCTACTGTAACACTAGTTCCTGGGCCAGTCCTGGGACACACCAGAGTCCCTGCCCTAAAGGGCTTAACAAGGACAGCAGGATATGACACCAAAGACAAACAAGAAAAAAACCCCAAATCTGGCATTCAAGCCTAGATTATATCTGCTGTCTCTCTCTGGTCTCTAGCCTCCCTTCCCTCTTGCCTTCCTTCAGTCTATTCTCAGCAGCCAAAGAAGCTAAGAGTGCCACCTGGCTGCCCTCTTCCCTCCTACCCTCCTCTTGAGCCCCCAGTCTCCTTTCTGACTGACTCATGTTCATCCTTCAGATCTCAGCTTAGACTCACATTGTTTGAGAAGCTTTCACTGACCACGCCATCCCGTGCTGAGCTATGGCTCACCCTGTATGCCCAGTATCCCAGTGGTCCATTTCTTGTCTGCCCACCCCCTCCAATTTGGACTACAAGCTCCTTAAACGTGGGAACTTTGTTTTGTTAAGGATGTATTCCTAGCAACCAACACCCAACATCCAACATTCAGTGATTGACAAGGCACAGAACAGCTGTAATTGAATCTCTCATTCAGGAAAAGGAAGAATGGGAAAAAACACAGTGGTCACTGAGCCACAGCAGGAATGGAGACGACCCTGCCTGGCTGAGGAAGGGACCCAGCAGAGTCTGGCAGCCCAGGACCTGGTTTTTGGAGAATTACTGTTGTCCATTACCTTTCAAAGCCAAATCAGAGGAGGACATTGAGAAGAATACCTTTTTCGAGGGCTATGGAAATTTAGCAGCCCACTTCCTGTTGGCGTAAGTTTGGGGCCTGGGTATTGCCTTAAGTGTTAAAAGTCAATAATATATTTCTCTTTAAAAACTAGGTTAACTTTCTAATCTATTTGTGCCCAGTCAATTCCATGGGGGCAAAGATTTTGTCTAGACACAGTCCTTGAGTCAGAATTCCTGCCACCACCCCCCAGCCCCCCACCACCACCACCATCTGGCCTCTGGGTTCCATCCCTCACCCTGGCCCTGGGTTCAAAGGCTTCTGCCTTGAGGCAATTTGAAACAATAGCTCAGTGGTGCGATAGCACCCATAATCTGATTTTTCCCAGCCAGCATCTTCACAATAAGCATGAGTGTCTCCTTTGTCTAACTGAGAATGCTTAACAGGAGGTGCTAGGAAAGGCTGGGATCGGGATTATAGTTTGCCTCAATCTTATCTCCTGCTCAATC
>NW_012105399.1:927550-937208 GCF_000951045.1 Mandrillus leucophaeus
TCAGGTTTAATTACTTTGCTAGAGCACCTCACAGGACTCAGGGAAATACTTACATTTATCCATTCATTATAAAAGATAATACAAAGGATGCAGATGAACAGTTAGGTGGGAGAGATGCATGGGGCAGCATATGTGGGTGGAGGCACAGAACTTTCATGCCCTCTCTGGGCATGCCACCCTCCAGGAACCTCCATGTGTTCAACTATCTGTAAGCTTTATATAATGAAGAGTGTCACTGAGAGTGAGGTGGAAGGCAAGTGAGGAAGAGGAAGATGGGAAGCAAATGCAGTGTGGTGCATTACTGCACTGGTCCCTGCTTCACAACAAGCTGCTAATAAAGCTGCAGCTCAACAGATGTACCCACTCAGCTTCAGGAACTCCTTCAGAAAGTTTGTATGGAACACCGTGGTTTGGAGTGGGTTACTCAAGAGAGGACCAGAGAAGAACTGTATCTCCTGTCTCCTCTCTTCCTTGGTTAGCCCCATAGGGATGAACTTCCATGTGCTTCCAGATTGCATCGCTTGGCTCCTTCTGCAGCTGTTTGAGAAGTCAAATACCCCAATTTATGGTGTGAGGCCTTATCAGAGTTCAGAAGTGGTAGGAGGAGCCTTGGATTCTGGGTGTAATCCTAAGTCTTCAGAGGAGCTATGTAGGCTCATACATTGGTCCTGTTGCCAGCTGAAGTATAGAATAAGAGCTAAAGGGCTAGGATAGGGACATCTGGGACAAACATAAGAAATTAGTGCGTTTCCTCTTCTTTCTGCCACCCATTTTCCCCCTCTATTACCTAATATTAGCCAATAATATTATCATTTTTAGTATTTATCTTTGTATTATTTTTGATTTCTAGTTATTGTAGAAACATTGTAATGATGATTTTAGCTTGCCTTTTTAAATCAATAAAATTAGTTTTCTTTCCACCTTCCTTCTTTCCTCCTCTTCTAATTTTATTAGTTGGGTCATTTCTACATTGCCAGACCAACAATATTTGCATTCTAGTTTGTCGTTGTACAGACCATCCCCAACTTACAATAGTTCATCTTTATGATGGGTTTATAGAAATATTAAATGCATTTTTGACTTATAATACTTTCATCTTATGTTGTATTTATCAGGATGTAACTCCATCACACATTGAGGAATATCTGTAATTCTTGCCTTCGATTTTTGTCTCAATTATATTGGTAAATGTATTTAATGCTCACAGCATGTCATTTTACTGTGGTTTCTTCCGCTGTCACTTGCCTGGTCAAAGTTGATTTTTAGTAGTTTCCTCAAGAGGACTCATTGAAATAACACTTCTTAAGTTCTTGCATCCTCAAAACTACTTTTCTGTAACTAATCATATGTACTTTAAGTGGATATGAAATTTTGACTCACAGTTTCTTTTCCTGAATGTCATATAACTATTGTTTCATTATCCTCTGGGATTGAATGTTACTGTAGAGACATACAAAGTTATCCTTGCTTTTATACTACTTAAACATGACTTGGTCATTTTGATTTGCTGACTAAAGTAGTCTCAATTTTGAAGTCCAAAATTTTACTAGAATGACTCAGTGTTGACTGCCCTTGATCAATTTTCTCTGGCAACAATTTGTGCCTGTCTATGTATAGATTCAAGTTTTCCTTTGCTTCAGAAAATATTTTGCCCCATTACATCTTTAAATATGTGTTCTGTCCCTTGTTCTTGGTTTTCGTTTTGGGAAACTGCAATTATATGAATACTGTATTTCTTTTGTATTTCTTCTGTATGTGCCCTTCTTTTCTTTATTTGTTTTTACTTTTTGTTTCCATTTCATTTTGTTCATTTCTCTTATTAATATCCCCTTTGTCTTGTATTATGTTTTCCACAGTCTAGATAATATTTTCTTTTTAATTTTTGTGGGTATGTATTAGGTGTATATATTTTTGGGGTACATGAGATATTTTGATACAGGCATGCAATGCACAATAATCACATCATGGAAAATGGGGTATTCGTACCCTTAATCATTTATCCTCTGTATTGCAAGCAATCCAATTATACTCTTTTAGTTATTTTAAAATAAACAATTAAATTATTATTGACTATAGTCACCCTGTTGTGCTATCAAACATTAGGTCTTATTCATTTATTCAAACTATTTTTTGTACCAATTAACCATCCCCACTTCCCTCACACCTCACCCCACTACCATTTCCAACCTCTAGTAACCATCCTTCTATTCTCCACCTCCTTAAGTTCAATTGTTTTTAGTTTTAGCTCCCACAAATAAGTGAGAACATGTGAGGCTTGTCTTTCTGTACCTGGCTTATTTCACTTCACATTGTGACCTCCAGTTCTATCCATTTTGTTCCAAATGACAGGATCTCATTTTTTAATGGCTAAATAGTACTCCATTGTGTATAAGTACATTTTCTTTATCCATTCATCTGCCGAATGGACACTTAGGTTGCCCTCAAATTTTGGCTATTTTGAATAGTGCTGCAACAAACATGGGAGTGCAGATATCTCTTCAATATACTAATTTCCTTTCTTTTGGGTGTATACCCAGCAGCTAGATTGCTGGATCAAATGGCAGCTCTATTTTTAGTTTTATGAGGAACCTCCAAACTATTCTTCATAGTGGTTGTACTAATTTGCATTTCCACCGACAATGTACAAAGATTCTGTTTTCTTCACATCCTTGCCAGCCTTTGTTATTGTCTCTATTTTGCATATAAGCCATTTTAACTGGGGTGAGATGACGTTTGTTGTAGTTTTATTTTTAATTTTTTGCATGATCAGTGATGTTGAGCACCTTTTCATATGCCTGCTTGCCATTTGTATGTCTTCTTTTAAGAAATGTTTATTCAAATCTTTTGCCCATTTTTTGATCAGATTATTGCAGTTTTTTTTTTTTCCTATGGAGTTGTTTGAGCCCTTTATATATTCTGGTTATTAATCTCATGTCAGATGGGTAGTTTGCAAATATTTTCCCCCATTCTTTGGCTTGTCTTTTCACTTTGTTGATTGTTTCCTATGCTGTGCGGAAACTTTTAACTTGTTGTGACCCCATTTGTTCATTTCTACTTTGGTTGCTTGAGCTTGTAGGGTATTCCTCAAGAAGTTTTTGCCCAGATTCATATCCTAGAGAGTTTCTCCAATGTTTTCTTGTAGGAATTTCATAGTTTGAGGTCTTAGATTTAAGTCGTTCATTCATTTTTGATTTGGTTTTTGTATATGGTGAGAGATAGGGATTTAGTTTTGTTCTTCTGCACATAAATATCCTGTTTTCCCAGCACCATTTACTGAAAAGACTGTCTTTTCCCTTGTGCATGTTCTTGGCACCTTTGTTGAAAATGAGTTTATGTATGTGTGTGCACTTATTTCTTGGTTATCTGTTTTGCTCCATAGGCCCATGTGTCTATTTTTATGCCAGTAACATGCTGTTTTGGTTACTATAGCTCTGTATTTGAAGTCAGGTAATGTGATCCCTACAGGTTTTTGTTTTATTTGTTTTTGTTTTGCTTAAGATGACTTTGGCTATTCTGGGTCTTTTGCGATTACATTTAAATTTTAGGATTGTTTTTTCTATTTCTGTGAAGAATGTCATTGGTATTTCGATCAAGATTGCATCGAATCTGTAGATTGCTTTGGGTAGTATGGACATTTTAATAATATTAATTATTCTAATCCATGAACATGGAATATGTTTCCATTTTTTTGGTGCCCTCTTAAATTTCTTTCATCAGTGTTTTACAGGTTTCATTACAGAGATCTTTACTTCTCTGGTTAAGTTAATTCCTAGGTATTTAATCTTATTTGTGGCTATCGTAAATGGGATTGCTTTTAAATTTCTTTTTCAGATTCTTCACTGTTGGCATATAGAAATGCTACTAATTTTTGTATGTTGATTTTATATACTGCAACATTAGTAAACTGGTTTATCAGTTCTAATAGTTTTCTTGTGGAGTGTTCAGGTTTTTCCAAATATAAAGTCATATCTTCTGCAAACAAGGATAATTTGACTTCTTGCTTTACAATTGGAATGCCTCTTGTTTCATTCTCTTGTCTGATTGCTCTAGCTAGGACTTCCAGTGTTACATTGAATAGTAGTCATGAAAGTGGGCATCATTGTTGTGTTCCAGGTCTCAGAGAAAAGGCCTTTAGTTTTTCCTTATTTGGTATGATACTAGCTGTGTGTTTATATGGCTTTTATTATATTGAGTTATGTTCCTTCTATACCCTATTTTTGAGGGTTTTTATCATGAAGACATGTTGAATTTTCTCTAATGTTTTTTCAGCATCAGTTGAAACAATTATGTGGTTTCTGTCCTTCATTCTGTTGATATGATGCATCACATTGATTGATTTGCATATGTTGAACCATCCTTGCATCCCACAAATAAATCCCACTTGGTCATGATGAAGGATCTTTCTAACGTATTGCTGAATTCAGATTGCTAGTATTTTGTTGGGGATTTTTGTATTAATATTCAAGTATTAGTTCTTCTTTAAATGTTTGGTAGCATTAGCAGTGAAGCCAACACACAGATCCTGGGCTTTTCTTTATTGGGAGACTTTTAATTATGGCTTTGATATCATTACTTGTTTTTGGCTTGTTCAGTTTTTGAATTTCTTCCTGGTTCAATCTTGACAGGTTGTATATGTCTAGGTATTTTTCCATTTCTTCTATATTTTGCAATTTGTTGGCATGTAGTTGCTCATTGTAGCCATTCGTGATTCTTTGAATTTCTGCAGTATTTGTTGCAATGACTCCTTTTTCATCTCTGGATTTATTTATTAGGGTCTTCTCACTTTTTTTTCTTGGTAAGTCTGACTAAAGGTTTGTCAATTTTATTAAACATTTCAAAAATCCTACTTTTGTTTCATTGATCTTTTGCATTGCTTACTTCATTTCAATTTCATCTATTTCTGCTGTGATGTTTGTTATTTCTTTTCTTCTACTAATTTTGGATTTGGTTTGCTCCTGCTTTTTTAATTCTTTAATAAGCATCATTAGGTTGCTTTTGGAAGTTTTTCTTTTTTCTTGATGTAGGCATTTATAGCTATAAACTTCCCTGTCAGTACTGCTTTTGCTATATCCCATAAGTTTTGTTATGTTGTGTTTCCATTATCATCTGTTTCAAGAAATTTTTCAATTTTCTTTTTATTTTTTTTTCACCGACCCACTGGTCAATTAGGAGCATATTGATTACTTTCCATGCATTTGTATAGTTTCCAAAATTCCTCTCATTATTGATTTCTAGTTTTATTCCATTGTGGTCAGAGAATATGCTTGATATTATTTAATTTTTAAAAAATGTTTTAAGGCTTGTTTTGTGAACTAACATACAGTCTATCCTTGAGAATAATCTATGTGCTAAGGAAAATAATTTGTATTCTGCAGCTGTTGGATGAAATATTCTGTAAATATATATTAGGTCCCTTTGGTCTACAGTGCAGATTAAGTTTAATATTTCTTTATTGATTTTCTGTCTGGAAAATTTTGTCCAATTCTGAAAGTGGGTGTTAAAGTCTTGAGCTATTATTGTTTTGGGGCCTCTTTTTTTAGCTCTAATAATATTTGTTTTATATATCTGAGTGCTCCAGCGTTGGGTGCATGTATATTTAAAATTGTTATAACTTCTTGCTAAATTGATCCCTTAATCATTATATAGTGTAATTCTTGAACTCTTCTTACAATTTTTCTTGAAATTTATTTTTTCTGATATAAGTATAGCTACTCCTGCTGTGTTTGATTTCTATTGGCATAAAATATTTTTTCCATCCCTTTATTTTCAGTATATGTGTGTCTTTAAAGGTGAAGTATGTTTCTTGTAGGCAACAGATCATTGATTTTTTTAACCCATTCAACTACTCTATGTCTTTTGATTGTAGAGTTTAGCCCATTTACATTTAATGTTATTTTTGATAAGTAAGGACTTACTTCAACCATTTTGTTATTTGTTTCCTTGTTGTCTTGTGGTCTTTTCTTCCTTCTATCTTTCTCTGTTTTCCTTTTAGTAAAAGTGATATTCTCTGGTGATATGATTTAGTTTCTTGCTTTTTATCTTTCGTGTATCTGTTATATGTTTTTTGGTTTGAGGTTACTGTGAGGCTTGCAAATGCTATCTTATAGCCCATTATTTAAAGCTAATAACAATTTAACACTGTTTGCACAAACAAATAAACAAGCAAGTTAAAAGAAAACTAATAGAAATTCTATGCCTTAACTTCATTGCCCTGCTTTTTGACTTTTTGTTGTTTCTACTTATATCTTATTGTACTGTCTATGCCTTAAAAAGCTGTTGTAGTTACTATTTTTGATTGGTTCATTATTTAGTTTTTCTACTTGGATAAGAGTCATTTACACACCACAGTTACAGTGTTATAATATTCTGTGTTTTTCTGTGTACTTATTGTTACCAGTGAGTTCTGTACCTTCAAATAATTTCTCATTGCTCATTAACTTGCTTTTCATCCTGAGTGAAGTACTCTCTTTAGCATTTCTTATAGAACAGGTCTGGTGTTGATGAAATCCCTCAGTTTTTGTTTGTCTGGAGAAGTCTTAATTTCTCCTTCATGTTTGAAGGATATTTTACCCTATTCTAGGGTAAAAGTTTTTTTTCCTTCAGTCCTTTAAATATGTCATGTCATTCCCTCCTGGTTTGTAAGGTTCCCACTGAAAAGTCTGCTGCTCCATTGTATATTATTTGTTTCTTGTATCTTGCTGCTTTTAGGATGCTTTCTTTATCCTTTGCTTTGGGAGTTTGATTACTTAATACTTTGAGATAATCTTCTTTGGGTTAAATCTCCTTGGTGTTCCATAACCTTCTTGTACTTGGATATCAATATATTTCTCTAGGTTCTAGGAAGTTCTCTTTTATTATCTGTTTGAATAAACCTTCTATTCCTATCTCATTCTTTATCTCCTTTTTAAGGTCAGTAACCCTTAGATTTGCCCTTTTGAGGTTGTTTTCTAGATCCTGTTACTTTTTAATTATTTTTTCTTTCGTCTCTTCTGTGTATTTTCAAATAGGCTGCCTTCAAGCTCACTAATTCTTTCTTCTGCTACCCTGCTCTTAAAAGACTCTCATGTATTCTTCAGTGTGCCAGTTGCATTTCTCAACTCCAAAATTTCTCCTTGGTCTTTTAAAGTATTTCAATCTCTTTGCTAGATGTATCTGATAGAATTATGAATTCCTTCTCTGTGTTATTTAGACTTTCTTTGAGTTTCCTCCAAACAGCAATTTTGAATTCTCTGTTTGAAAGTTCACATATCTCTGTTTCTCTAGATTGGTCCCTGGTGCCTTATTTAGTTCATTTGGTGAGATCGTGTTTTCCTGGATGGTCTTAATACTTGTAAATGTTCATTTCTGTCTGCAGTGAAGACTTAGGCATTTTATTCTTCTCAGTCTGAGCTTGTTTGTACAAATCCTTCTTAGGAAGGCTTTCCATATATTCAAAAAGACTTGGGTGTTGTGCTCTATTTTGTATCTGCTTTAGGGGGCACCCCAAGCCAAGTAAAGCCATGGCTCTTGCAGGCTTGTAGAGATACTGTCTTAATGGTTTAGGACAAGATCCAGAAGAATTCTCTGGATTACCAGGCAGAGACTCTTGTTCTCTTCTTTTAGATCCTCCTGAACAAAAGGAGTGTCTCTCCGTTCTGAACCATCTGAAGCTGGAGGGGGAGTGACACAAACACCCCTGTGGTCACCACCACTGGGATTGTGCTGGATCAGACCTGAAGCCAGCATAGTACTGAGTCTTGCCCAAGGCCCTCTGTAACCATTTCCTGGCTATCACCAATGTTCAATGCCCTGGAGCTCTACAATCAGCAGGTGGCAAATCCAGCCAGACCTGTGTCCTTCCCTTCAAGGTGGCAAGTTCCCCTAGGCCCCAGGCAGGTCCAGAGGTGCTGTCCTGCATCCAGGGACTAGATTCAAAAACATTAGAGGTTCACCTGGTGTTCTATTGTACTGCAGCCGAACTCAAACCACAAGACATAGTACTTCCCACTCTTCTGTCCCATTTCTAAAGGCAGAGGATCCTCACTCTGTGGCCATCACCACCACAAGCCCTTGAGGAGTACTGCTGGACTACTACCAATGTTCCCTTAAGGCCTAAGGTCTCTTCAGTAAGCTTGTGGTGAATGCTGCCTGGCCTGGGACTCACCCTTCAAGGCAGTGGACTTCCCTCTGCCCCAGGGCAGATTCAGGAATGCCATCCGAGAGCCAAGTCCTGGAATCATCTCTATCCCCCTGTGGCTGAGCTGGTACCTAGAATGTAAGAAAAAGTCCCCATTATTTTCCCCTCTGCTTTTCTCAAGTAGAAGGAGTCTTGCCCTGTAACTACCATAGCTGGGGATGTGCTGAAGCCAGCAAGGGTCAGAATCTCATCCAAGGCCCTTGACATAGTACTTGGGTATCACTGGGTATTCAGGGTCCAAGGACTCTTCAGTTGGTAAGTGATGAATATTGCCAGGACTGGGTTCTTCTCTTCAGTCAACAGGTTCTCTTCTGGCCCAGGGTGTATTTAGAAATGTCTTCTAGAAGCTACAGCCTAGAAAAAGGACTTCACAACGCTGACTGTACCCTATGTTGCTGTAGCTGAGCATATATCCAAGATGCAAGACAAAGTCTTCCTCACTCTTTTCTCTCCTCTCCTCACATGGAGGGAAGGGATCTCTTTTGGAGTCATGAGCTGTGAGGCCTGGGGTTTGGGGAAGAATGATGCAAGCACTTCCTTAGCCTCCCTGGCTGATGTCTCAGTAGGTCCTATGGCCCCCAGTCCACTAACTCTGGGCCCAGTTTAGCATTAGGACTCTCCTAGGAGTTGTAGTCCTTATGGCCTAGACTGCCTTTCAAGTTTTTTAGGGCCCCACATCACTTTAACCCATGATGGTGAAGCTTGCAGAACTTAAGTTCTGATTGCTGAGACTGCTGACTCCCCTCTGGCTAGGGCTGGTTTAAATGCTCCTTCTGTGGGAAGGCATCATCTGAGTTTGGTTTGGTTTTGTTTTCTGTTATAACAGGACAGCACTGAGTTCAGTGCCTCACAATTGCTGCAATAGAAACACTCTCGGCAACATGCCACCTCTGATAGGTGATGATGGAGGAGTGGTGTCAGTGATTCAAGACTGTTGTTCCTACCTATTTAGTGCCTCCTTCAACAATATGTAGTTAAAACCAGATACTTTGAGTTCTCACCTGATTTTTTTTTTTTATATTATACTTTATGTTCTGGGATACATATGCAGAACGTGCAAGTTTGTAAAATACGTATACATGTGCCAGGGTGGTTTGCTGCACCCATCAATCTGTCATCTACATTAGGTATTTCGCCTAAGGATATCCCTCCCCTTTCCCCCCTACCCATTGACAGGCCCCAGCGTGTGTTGTTTCCGTCCCTGTGCCCATATGTTCTCATTGTTCAACTCTGACTTATGAGTGAGAACATGTGGTGTTTGGTTTTCTGTTCCTGTAAATAGTTTGCTAAGAATGATGGTTTCCAGCTTCATCCATGTCCCTGCAAAGGACATGAACTCATCATTTTTTATGGCTGCATAGTATTCCATGGTGTATATATGCCACATTTTCTTTATACAGTCTATCATTGATGGGCATTTGGGTTGGTTCCAAGTCTTTGCTGTTGTGAATAGTACTGCAGTAAACATACATGTGCATGTGT
>NW_012105399.1:938464-949860 GCF_000951045.1 Mandrillus leucophaeus
TTGGGCAGTATGGAAATTTTCAGGATATTGATTCTTCCTATCCATGAGCATGGAATTTTTTTTACTTGTTTGTGTCCTCCCTTATTTCCTTGAGCAGTGGTTTGTAGTTCTTCTTGAAGAGGTCCTTCACATCCCTTGTAAGTTGTATTCCTAGGTATTTTATTCTCTTTGTAGCAATTGTGAATGGAAATTCACTCATCAGTTGGCTTTCTCTTTGTCTATTATTGGTGTACAGAAATACTTGTGTTTTTGCACATTGATATTGTATCTTGAGACTTTGCTGAAGTTGCTTATCAGCTTAAGGAGTTTTTGGGCTGCGATGACGGGTTTTTCTAAATAAACAATTGTGTCTTATCAGAGCCTAGGATTGCAAATAGAGAAAATTTGACTTTCTGTCTTTCTATTTGAATACCCTTTATTTCTTTCTCTTGCCTGATTACACTGAACAGAACTTCCAATACTGTTTTGAATAGGAGTGGTGAGAGAGGGCATCCTTGTCTTGTGCCAATTTTTAAAGGGAATGCTTCCAGTTTTTGCCTATTCAGTATGATATTGGCTGTGGGTGTGTCATAAATAGCCCTTATTATTTTGAGATACATCCCATCAATACCTAGTTTATTGAGTGTTTTTAGCATGAAGGGGTGTTGAATTTTATCAAAGGCCTTTTCTGCATGTATTGAGATAATTATGTGGTTTTTGTCATTGATTCTGTTTATGTGATGGATTATACTTATTGATTTGCATATGTTGAACCAGACTTGCATCCCACGGATGAAGCTGACTTGATCGTTGTGGATAAGCTTTTAAACTGTTGCTGGATTTGGTTTGCCAGTGTTTTATTGGGGATTTTTGCATCAATGTTCATCAGGGGTATTGGCCTGAAATTTTTTTGTGTGTGTGTTTCTGCCAGGTTTTGGTATCAGAATATGCTGACCTCCTAAAATGAGTTAGGAAGGAGACCCTCTTTTCCTATTGTTTTGTATAGTTTTAGGAGGAATGATACCAGCTCCTCTTTGTACCTCTTGTAGAATTCGACTGTGAATCCGTCTGGTCCTGGGCTTTTTTTTTGGTTGGTAGGCTATTAATTACTGCCTCAATTTCAGAACTTGTTATTGGTCTGTTTGGGGATTTGACTTCTTCCTGGTTTAGTCTTGGGAGGGCGTATGTGTCCAGGAATTTATCCATTTCTTCTAGATTTTCTAGTTCATTTGCATAGAGATGTTTATAGTATTCTCTGGATGGTAGTTTGTATTTCTGTGGGATCAGTGGTGATATCCTCTTTATCATTTTATATTGTGTCTATTGATTCTTCTCTCTTTTCTTCTTTATTAGACTGGCTAGTGTTCTATCAATTTTGTTAATCTTTTCAAAAAACCAGTTCCTGGATTCATTGATTTTTTGAGGGGTCTTTTGTGTCTCTATCTCCTTCAGTTCTGCCCAGATCTTAGTTATTTCTTATCTTCTGCTAGCTTTTATTTGTGATGTTAGGGTGTTGATTTTAGACCTTTTCCACTTCTCCAGTGGGCATTTAGTGCTATAAATTTCCTTCTCAACACCGCTTTAGCTGTGTCCCACAGATATTGGTACATTGTGTGTTTGTTCTCATTGGTTTCAAAGAACTTATTTATTTCTGCCTCAAGTTCATTATTTACCCAGTAGTCATTCAGGAGCAGGTTGTTCAGTTTCCACGTAGTTGTGCAGTTTTGAGTGAGTTTCTTAATCCTGAGTCCTAATTTCATTGCACTGTGGTCTGACAGACTTTTTGTTATGATTTCCATTCTTTTGCATTTGTTGAGGAGTGTTTTCCTTCCAATTATGTGGTCAATTTTAGAATAAGTGCTATGTAGTCCTGAGAAGAATGTATATTCTATTGATTTGGGGTGGAGAGTTCTGTAGATGTCTATTAGGTGTGCTTGGTCCAGAGCCAAGTTCAAGTCCTGAGTATCTTTGTTAACCTTCTGTCTTGTCGATCTGTCTGACATGGACAGTGTGGTATTAAAATCTCCCAGTATTATTGTGTGGGAGTCTAAGTCTCCTTTTAGGTCCCTAAGAACTTGCTTTATGAATCTGGGTGCTCCTGTATTGGGTGCATATATATTTAAGATAGTTAGCTCTTCTTGTTGCATTGATCACTTTACCATTATGTAATGCCTTTCTTTGTCTTTTTTTAATCTTTGTTGGTTTAAAGTCTGTCTTATCAGAGCCTCGGATTGCAAACCCTGCTTTTTTTTATGCTTTCCATTTGCTTGGTAAATCTTCCTCCATCCCTTTGTTTTGAGCCTATGTGTGTCTTTGCACATGAGATGAGTCTTCTGCATACAGCACACTGATGGGTCAGGACTCTATCCAATTTGCTGCCTGTGTCTTTTAATTGGGGCATTTAGTCCATTTACATTTAAGGTTAATATTGTTATGTGTGAATTTGATCCTGTCATTTTGGTTGCCCATTTGTTGATGTAGTTTCTTCATAGTATCAATGGTCTTTACATTTTGGTATGTTTTTGCAGTGGCTGGTACCAGTTTTTCCTTTCCATATTTAGTGCTTCCTTCAGGAGCTCTTGTAAGGCAGGCCTGGTGGTGACAAAATCCCTCAGCATTTTCTTGGCTATAAAGAACTTTATTTCTCCTATATTTATGGAGCTTGGTTTGGCTGGATATAAAATTCTGGGTTGAAAATTATTTTCTTTAAGAATGTTGAATATTGGCCCCCAGTCTTTTCTGGCTTCAGGGTTTCTGCAGAGAGATCCACTTTTTGTCTGATGTGTTTCCCTTTGTGGGTAACCTGACCTTTCTCTCTGGCTGCCCTTAACATTTTTTTCCTTCATTTCAACCTTGGTGAATCTGACGATTATGTGTCTTGTGGTTGCTTTTCTTGAGTAGTATCTTTGTGGTGTTCTCTGTATTTCCTGAATTTGAATGTTGCCCTGTCTTGCTGGGTTGGGAAAGTTCTCCTGGATAATATCCCAAAGTGTGTTTTCCAACTTGTTTCCATTCTCCCTGTCACTTTCAGGTACACCAATCAAATGTAGGTTTGGTCTTTTCACTATATTTCTTGGAGGCTTTGTTCATTCCTTTTCATTCTTTTCTCTCTAATCTTGTCTTCACACTTTATTTCATTAAGTTGATCTTCAATCTGTTATATCCTTTCTTCTACTTGATCGATTCAGCTATTGATACTTGTGTATGCTTCACAAAGTTCTTGTGCTTTGTTTTTCAGCTCCATCAGTTCATTTATGTTGTTCTGTAAACTGGTTATTCTAGTTAGCAATTCCTGTAACCTTCTATCAAGATTCTTAGCTTCTTTGCATTGGGTTAGAACATGCTCCTTTAGCTCAGAGGAGTTTGTTATTACCCACCTCCTGAAGGCTACTTCTGTCACTTCATTAAACTCATTCTCCATCTGGTTTTGTTCCCTTGCTGGCAAGGAGTTGTGATCCTTTGGAAGAGAAGAGGCATTCTGGTTTTTGAAATTTTCACCCTTTTTGTGCTGGTTTTTCCTCATCTTTGTGGATTTATCTACTTTTGGTCTTTGCTGTTGGTGCCCTTCAGATGGAGTTTTTGCATGGTCATCCTTTTTGTTGGTGTTGATACTATTGCTTTCTGTTTGTTAGTTTTCCTTCTGACAGTCAGCCCCACTTCTGCAGGTCTGCTGGTGTTTTCTGGAGGTCCACTCCAGACCCTGTTTGCCTGGGTATCACCAGTAGAGGCTGCAGACCAGCAAAGATTTCTGCCTGCTCCTTCCTCAGGAAACTTCGTCCCAGAGGGGCACCCGCCAGATGTCAGCCAGAGCTCTCCTGTATGAGGTGTCCATTGAACCCTGCTGAGAGGTGTCTCCCCATCAGGAGGCATGGGGGCCAGGGACCCATTTGAGGAGGCAGTCTGTTCCTTAGCAGAGTTCAAGCACTGTGCTGGGACATCCACTGCTCTCTTCAGAGCCAGCAGGCAGGAATGTTTAAGTGTAGTGAAGCTGCACCTACAGCCACCCCTTCCCCAGGTGCTTTGTCCCAGGAAGATGGGAGTTTTATCTATAAGCCCCTGACTGGGGCTGCTGCCTTTCTTTCAGAGATGCCCTACCCAGAGAGGAGGAGTCTATAGAGCCAGTCTGGCTACAGTGGCTATGGGATGCTGCAGTGGGCTCTACCCAGTCCGAACTTTCTGGCAGCTTTGTTTACACTGTGAGGGGAAAACCGCCTGCTCAACCCTCAGTAATGGCAGATGCCCCTCCCCACACCAAGCTCAAGTGTCCCAGGTTGACTTTAGACTGCGGTGCTGGCAGCGAGAATTTTAAGCCAGTGGATCTTAGCTTGCTGGGCTCTGTGGGGTGGGATCCACCGAGCTAGACCACTTGGCTCCCTGGCTTCAGCCCCCTTTCTTGCTTGCCTTCCAGGGACCACTGGGGTATTAAAAAAAACTCCTGCAGTTAGCTTGGTGTCTGCCCAAACAGCAGCCCAGTTTTGTGTGGGAAACCTAGGGCCCTGGTGGCTAGGCACCTGAGGGAATCTCCTGGTCTGCGGTTGTGAAGACTGTGGGAAAAGCATAGTAACTGGGCTGGATAGCACCATCCCTCACTGCAGGGTCCCTCACAGCTTCCCTTGGCTTGGGGAGGGAGTTCCCCAATCTCTTGAGCTTCTTGGGTGAGGCGATGCCCTATCCTGCTTTGACTCACTCTCTGTGGGCTGCACCCACTGTCTAACCCGTCCCAATGAGATGAGCCACGTACCTCATTGGAGATGCAGAAATCACCCAACTTCTGCATTGGTCTGGCTGCGAGCTGCAGACTGGAGCTGTTCCTATTCAGCCATCTTGCCCAAGAATTGGTTTTGGTTATTATAAAGGTGCTTTTTAAAAATAGATAGTTGTGAAATTGTTGTTCTTGTCGTGTTGGGGGGCGCGGATCAGTTGAGGCTTCTATTCTGCTATCTTGGTCCACTCCCCCCTCTAGGTAATTTCTAATGCTCTTTCAAATTTAATTTTTATTTGTATGATGTTTTTGTTTTATTTTGTATTTTTCTTCTATTATTGAGGGAGATAAATTATAGGAAATGAACTACTTGAAATAGCCAATATTTGGCCATTTTTGAATGTATAAAAATTTCATATGGTCCAAATTAATGTTTTTTCCCTGAGTTCAGCCAGCTCATATGGTTTCTTGCTGTTGCCCTATCACTTTTTCTCCCTAAATTTTTATACTTCCGCTTTGTGATCTGGCTTCATAGAGGCAATGGTTTCATTAATCATTTTTAATTCTTGGAGAAAAACTTATTCACAACCTTTTTTTTTTTTTTTTTTGAGACAGAGTCTCACTCTGTCGCCCAGGCTGGAGTGCAGTGGTGCGATCTCGGCTCACTGCAAGCTACGCCTCCTGGGTTCACGCCATTCTCCTGCCTCACCCTCCTGAGTAGCTGGGACTACAGGCGTCCACCGACACACCCGGCTAATTTTTTGTATTTTTTAGTAGAGACAGGGTTTCACCACATTAGCCAGGATGGTCTCAATCTCCTGACCTTGTGATCCACCCGCCTAGGCCTCCCAAAGTGCTGGGATTACAGGCGTGATTATTCACAACTTGTCTGTTTCACAGCAGTACTTTTTTTAGTAAGTACTGTTCATTGCTTATCAACATTAGTAAATGCTGTCATTCTTGGATACTTGTTTGATGCTTTGACAATTCTTGTTTAATTACTATCTTTTCATAAGTTGCATTTTCCTAGGACAGAATTAGGTCCCTGTGGGTGGGTAGGGTATATAAATGTGTGCAAGCCACCCAGACTAGCTGTTTTACACAAAGTTTTTCTAAAGTTTTCCCTGCTGCCACAGAGACAGATTACTTCTTGAAAATGCATGTTTTGTGTGAGAATTTTTTTCTATCCCAGCCTCCTCTGCATCTCTGAACCAAGCAGATGCAGAAGATGCAGAAGGTCTTCTGTCACTAGAACTGTTTACCTTAGAACCCTTACTAATTTTTGCAAATTACAGACATATTTTGCATTTCAGCAGGCACTCTTTACCTTCCACAAGTGTAATTTCATCGGTGTTTTCTGAGATATGCCCTTCCTGAGTCCTATTATCCTTCTCTTCATTTCTTTGTTTTAGCTCTATCTTCTGCCTGATTTAATCTACTTTGACTAGACTTTACACATATTTTAGAATATGTATACTCTATCTGCCTTGGCAGATGATAACAGTGTATAGTGGTTAAGACTTTGAACTTTATAATCAAACTATCCTAGTTTTAGACCTAACTCTCAATTCATTTTCTCTGTGACCTTAGGTAAATTACTTAATTTCTTGCGCCTCAAAAATGTCACCAGAAAAATGGATATAGTAGTTGTTTCTACCACATAGTGTAGGGTGAACTCACTTAATGTGGGCAAATTTCTAGAAACAGTATTTGGCACACTCATGTTGTATAGATGTTAGCTCTTGTTGTTATTGTTATCCTCACCAAAAATGTAATTTGTGGGATTTTAAAGTTTTTGGATGATTTCCAAGAAGAAGGAGAAAATGCTGATTTAAATAGTCATTTTCATACCAGTAGATTATCTTTCCCTTTTATGCTGCTTATTTTTCTCAATGTCTGTTTATCCTTGGTTGTTCATTTATACATAGGAGTGAAGGATTCAACTGATTAAAATAAATGGCTTTCCTCTGTCATTTCTGACCTTTCTCTGTCCTGAGAACCCTGATGGCCAACTCTGGGCTGGCGTGCAGGGCATCACATATTGTGAGCTTCCCTTAAGGCTGTATTGTGAACTGTGTGGAAGTTAGGCTGAAACAATTTCTCTCAGAAATTTGAATCCATTCTCTGACCAATGCCAAAACAAGGAGGGCCCTATTCTTGGGCATCAACTTCCACCCTGGGAACTCTAGGCTCTTCTAGGCAGATTGGCTTGATTTCTTTGGAGTGTATTTCCTGTATTCCTCCATTCAACCTGCAGATAAACGTTGCTGCTGCTGGTGGGGGTGGAGGAGGCCAACAGTGCAGCCATTCACAGGCTGTTTGCCAATCAGTCCTCACAATTAGGGCTAACTGCAGCTCTGTGTGGTGGGAGGGAAGGCCATCAATCCACAGGATTCTCTGTAGGGAAGGAGCAGGAGGGCAAGGGGGTGCATAGAGGGGCCAGTCAAAGTCAGCAGGTGCAGGAAGTACAGGTGAGAGGACAGCAGAACTGGAGGGATGGTTCAGATCATGGCTAAGAGAGAAGCAAAGAGCCAGAGCTGGTTTGCTGAGATTCTTATTTAGGTCTAGGCGGTAAGGCAGGACTGAGAAAGGGAAGACAGGCCAGTGGGTGAGAGGCATGGACAATTGTAAAGAAGTTGGAAGCAGGATGTGTGGTGGCTCACAAAAGCGGCTATACATGTTATAAAAGGGTCAGAAGCTCATTTTTTATTTTTATAAGGAATGGCCATCTCTGATGCTGGGGGGAGTCAGAGGCAGATCTGAGCGCTTAACATAGCTAGCTGACTGTGCACTTATGTGTCTGCCTATCTTCATAGTGGGTAAGACCATCTTTCTGCCCTCTGGAGCAATGCTGAGTCATAGATGGTTCTCTCTATATGTCAATTGAATAGTGAATTTCTAAGATATCCTTGACTGATGTATCCAAATGCGTAGCGCATTCTAACCTTGCATTTGGTTCAGGTCTTCCAAGTAAGTGAGAAGCAACAGAATGAGATAAGAACTGGATCCCCAGAGAATTCTAGTTGACACTCATGGTTCAGATCTTAGCTGTCTGAAAATTCACAGAGAGCTTTAAAAACAAAGATATCTTTCCTGAAGAGGTAAAGTCTGGGCAGTGTGTGTTTTTCTTAAATTGTTCAAAACCAGCCTGGATCCCAGTAATGCGATTGGATCAGAAAGATTAGTTCATCATCTGTTTCCATCATTGTTGGCATTTGTAAGAGGGAAAAATATAATAAAGCCAGGAAAGACATTTGAGATTCAGAAATCAGCCATTCATTCTCCCTGTGAGCCCTTTTTCTCTTTCCTCCTCTGAATCAGTAAGATACAGGCAGGGAAAGTCCATTGTCTCCAAATGCCCCTCTTAACATTTGAACATGTTTAAATATGGAAACTTACATGAGATTTAACTGCTAAGTTTTAATTTTTTTGAAAAATTCAGCATTTTCTAAAAAATTTTGTGCAACATAAGCTCCATGAAATGCTTTGGAAAAATGTAAGATTTCATAGTCTAGTAAGTTTGAGAAATGCTTACTTTCTCTGCAAAATTTCTAAAACACATCACTGTATCAAAGAATCCAAGAAATTCTATAATATAAAAGTCTATTTAGGTTATTTAAATAGGAGTTTCTCAAATGTGGATGCTCTGTGTGTGTGCGTTGGGGTGGGAGGTGCCCACGGGGAAGGCTTTCTACTCTGGTGCCATGGCTATGGTTTGATCACCCACTTGGATGGTGCTGAGGACCACAGCTGGCCTCTGTGGACGAAGCATCCTGGGGCTCCCTGCCCAATTCTGAGAAGCTTTTCTGATGCCCCTAAAGACAACTTGCTCCAGAATATTCAGTCTCCTGGAAATTCAGCCCAGTAATATGCCCTTAACTGATCCTCTTCCCTCTTGGTATTCTTGGGAAGTAGACAATCTCCTTCAGCAATCTCAGGCCTCCTGTGAATAAAGTATTTCATGTTCTTGAGCAGAATCTTATTGCAAAATACTTTGACATAATTTTAGTTTCTGGGAAAAAAATCTTAAAATCTTGCTTTCTAAAATATAACAAAGGATGTTAACAATATTTATATAATTCCCTTCTTCACACTTGTACAGTTCATAATTTGTACTTCTTTTATGCTCTTAGTACATTCTATATTTTACTATTCAATTTGGATATATATATATGTAGTTTCCTATCTATTTGATGATAAATTACTTGGGAGCAGTGACTATGTCTTTTTTATCTTTCTTTCCTTTGGATAAAATTTTACACTGGGTTTTTAATAATAGGTGTTAACAGATGCCTATTAAATGTTTGGCTAATATTTATAACATCCTTATGAAAAAGACTTGGGGAAGTTTCTTTATGTTTATTTAACTTATGAGAAAACCAATGCAAACTACAAAGATTTAGTCATTTTCCCAAGATGCGCTAATTATGGCAGAGAGAAGAGAAAAAACAAAATGTATCAGCTCAGAATCAAAAGGTTGGGAAGAAGGTTTAGGAAATTCTGTGCTGATTCCAAATCCTTTTTTCCTGATGTTTGCTACAGGCTCGAAGAAGCCACGTGAGGCTGGTCAGCTAGCAGCATGGCAAAATGAATAGGGCACTGGATTCAGAAGCTTGGGTCCTGCTGTTGATATGAAAATGAAAAAGGCATAGCCCTGCCCTCAGGGAACTCACAGTCCAGTGGTGACTGCTGCACGGAAACAGAAAGATAAATCGCATAATGGAACCACATGGTGTGTACTGCAGAAACACAGGAGAGAACGTGATTATCATTGCTCAAGGGTGTCAAGGGCACTACACAGCAGGGGTAACTTCTGTGATGGACTTTGAAGGATAAATAAAAGTTAACAAGGCAAACAAGAAGAAAAAAAGTAATTTGAGACAGAGGGGAGAACATATATGTAGTTAATGAGACCTGAAAGAGCATACTGAGCTGATGGATTGGAAAGTACATTAGTTGGCTAAAGTGTTGAGTTTATATGGGAGGGATGGCAGGGGTGGTGCTGGCCAGAAAAGAAACTAGAAAGGTAGAAGACTGGGGCCAAAGTTTGAATGGTCAAGCAAAGGGGTTTATACTCCATCTTCTAAGTCATGGCAGCCATTGAAGGTTTTAAGAGAGGGATTGATGTCATCAGATACACTCCTTGAAGGCAGAAAATGTGTTTGCTTCTGCATTATATTTTCTGACTGGTGATGCATGGCTAAGAGCAGGCACTCAATAAATATTTATGGAATAGAATGATTGAGTATGTTTTAGAGAGCGATGTTTTCTCAGGCCAGTATCTGAACAGTTTGTAGACCAGATTCTGCCTGGGTGTGAGCCTCTTCCCAGAGCTTCAGAGACCCTCTTTCCTTAGGTCAATGGTCATACAGACAGATTTCCCAGAGACTTTACTCATCCACCGTTATTTCTCACAGCAGATCCCTACTCTGCCATCTTTTCACCATCATCAGCCCTCTATGATGCATATGAAAAGGGAAAAAGAGAGGCCATGGCAGGCATCATCTGTCTATTCTGATTCCAGCTCTTTCTCCATTGCCTCTTGTGCTCCACATGCAGCCCAGAGCCACTGACCTTCAACAAGCTGAGCAAATTATTTTTTGCTAATGAGCTTAATTACCTATTTCTCTATTTAAAACACACTTTAGAATTTTGTAAAGGCCTTTGGAAACCCTTTGTTGCGCTAGCAGGTACTCATGGCAAAATGGTAGAACTGCTGTAGCCCCACAAAGCTCAGCAGCTGTGATTGCCCAGATAATGAGGCTGGGGCTTGCCCACCTCTTCACAGCTGGGGCTTTATTTGATCTTCATAACAAGTATTGGGATAGGCATTATTATCCTCCTTTACAGATGGGAAAACTGAGCCCTATGAGGTTGAGTTATTAACCCTCTTCCAGGCTTGGTCTGGTTCCTTCCTGGATATGTAACACCCTCTTTGAGGCTTTGAAAGCTCTGTATTATGGGATACATGGTAGCGTCTCAGGGACTTTTCGAAGTCTGCATGTTTATTGCCATAAAAGGCTGACAGAATGAGAGAGACAATGGTCATTGGGAGGCAATGGGTATTTTCTCCATTTTTCCAAAGGGGAGACTAAGGCCCAAGGAAACTGGTTCACTCCACACCATCTGCTGGTAACTGTGTTCTTCAGTCTCAAAAGCTACCCCATCAACCTCTGTTTCTTGAACACCTTGTTCTCATCCAGCACTGGCTGGGCTTTGGAGAGGGGGTGCTTTCCTGATTTGCACTTGCATATGAATCATCTGGAGAGCTGGTTAACAACGCAGGTTTGAATCCTATAGTTCTGGGGTGGGACCTGAGATTCTGCTCCTATAATAAGCAACCAGGTGATTCTCAGGCTGCTGGTGCGCTGACTGCACTTTGAGTGACAAGACAGTGAAGAAAAGAAGAGAAAGCAAAGAGGAAGTCCCGCCTTCAAAGAGATCCCTAACTTGTAGGGAAAACAAAATTGGAGCAAGCACCTGAGGGGCAGAGATATTTGTTCATGCCTCAGAAGTTAACAGAGGCCTGTGCCATGGCCATTGTTTAAGGTTGTTGGCTGAACAAATGAGAAATTATAAGAAAGCAGTGCCTACTTCCAAACCAACATGAGTAAACTGGCAGGAGCCAAGTTCAAGGAGCTCAGAAATCACTGGGGATTAAGAACAATTCAATTCAGCGGGCGCCTGTAGTCCCAGCTACTTGGGAGGCTGAGAC
>NW_012105399.1:950515-961337 GCF_000951045.1 Mandrillus leucophaeus
CATGGTGGCAAGGGTGCCCAGGTGTCATATAGTACATGGAAGGTGGTATCCTGGTCAAGAGCAAGATGATGAATTAATGTTGGTGATAGGGAGGAAAGAGTTGGCAAGTGGAGAGTATTAGCCAGACCAAATATTTATGCCTACTTTATGTGATATACTCTGATATTTTCTATTCTATCCTATTCTATTATCTTCCATTTCTTTACCTCTCTTCCCACTCAGTCATTCCCTCTCTCCTTTCTGCCTGCTCTTCCTGCCTTCCTCTCTCCCCTCACTTTTAGTAAAAAGGTGGTGTGAGGATTTGATGTTCAAGATATCAAAGAAGAAATACAGAGGAATCATATTTCCTATATGATCTTTAGGCTGGATCCAAGTGGTGGTGAGGAGGGAGCATGGGGCCCAAAGTCACATGAAATCGCCAGCTTTCTTTCACTATATTGAACAGTCTACATGGTCAGAGACTACCAAGGAGCTGATTCTTGGAGCTGAGCCAAATTCAGTCAATTAAGAGAGGTCTGGGAGTGTTTAAGGACTAGTAACACCATCTATCGTTAGAATTGACGCACTCAACAGAGGATCGCCTGGAGGCTCATCACAAATTTTTCTTGACATTGGAAAAACTGGCTTAAGGGTATTTTTACAACGTTCCAAAGGTTCTTGATTGGAATTCTAACACATATCTTGCCGTTTGATTACAGTTAGAAAGAAGGAAGCAACTCAAATACATTCAAATAAATTCATTCATGTGCTGTCCAGCACAGTGATAAAAATCAAAATGCCAGGAAAACTCATTATAGGTAGAGAATTTAGAGATAGATAGGTTCCTACAGATGGTGACCCAAAGAATAAAAAATGTCAGGAGAACTTGTTTCAGGTACAGAGAATTTAGAGATAGGTTCTTGGAGATGGTGACCCATAGCCCATAGCCATTTCAGGCTAAGGGCTATTATGCCTTTATTTTTCATTTGTAGTTGTACCTGCTTATACTTCAGAACCCTTTTGCAAAAGAAAAATTAAGAGACTACTGCTTACCCACACATCTTGTGTTTTGACACCATGTGACATTACTGTGTAATCTTCTGCAACTGATAAGATCTCCTTGAGCCTCATTGCCATCACTGTGAAAGGGAATATAATGCATCAAAGCACAGGGAGATCCTCCAATGCAGCTCCAAAATATACATGTAAATGAGTTAAAAGTATATATGTAAAGAGTTAATTTAATATTCTGGTTTCAGGGGAGAAAATTCTATGAAACTATTGAGGAAGTACTTGAGCAGGTCCTCATAATGGTAATAATGTTTCATCCATGGTAGTGGGGCAAAGGAAAGTGTAGATAATGGAAATCCACAGATTAAAAAGTCAATCCATATCTCAACTTGTGCCTGCTTTTCTAAACCTGTGCTTGTCTAGGGAAAAGAGGGAAGGTCACAGGCACTGAAGGTGAAGTTTAGTCATGGGTATTAGAGGCAAATTGTAAAACTCAACTCAGCCTGCTGTGTCCCCTTCTTCTTCAGCATGTGATGTGGTTTGGTTGTGTCCCCACCCAAATCCTCACCTTGAATTGTAGCTCCCATAATTCCCAAGTATTGTGGGAAGGACCTGGTGGGAGATCATTGAATTATGGGGGTGGTTTCCCCCATACTGTTCTCGTGGTAGTGAATAAATCTCACAGGATCTGATGGTTTTATAAGACAAAACTCCTTTTGCTTGGGTCCTTTTCTCTCTTGCCTGCCACCATGTAGGACGTGCCTTTCACCTTCCACCATGATTGTGAGGACTCCCCAGCCATGTGGAACTGTGAGTCCATTAAATCTCATTTTCTTTATAAATTGTCCAGTCTCAGGTATGTCTTTATCAGAAGCATGAAAACAGACTAATACACCATGTCATTGCTCACATGCCTCTTCTGCTCTGAGACTAGCCCCAAAACTGCTGCCACATCTCAGAGCATCTTAAAATCTCTGCCTATCTTCTCTCCTACTACTGCACACCCACTCAAGAGAGTTCTCATATGACTGGGAGAGGTCCAAGGACATTGTTAGTTTGCTTCTAAATCCATGGTGTGTGTTGGAATTCTCAATCTCTCTCTCTCTTTACCTCTCTCTCTATCTCTCCCTCCCTCCCTGTCCCTGCCCCACTTCATACACAACTGGTGTTGAAAGGCAGACCAGAGACTGTACCCTGCCTGGAAAGACTTAGCATGGGTGATTCAGTAGCTTTCATTACTTCATTAGCTTTCCTTTACTGAGAAAAGCTTCTCACCTCCATGCCCACTCCCTCTCTTCTGGATTTTCTGTGCATGCTGCCAAGAGGTCAGATCTTGAGGGCCAGGATTTAGATGTGGAGCCAGTATGCTGGGCCTGGAGTCTGCATGTATCCCAGTCAGAAAAAGGCAGCTCCATAGTGGTCCCCTCTAACTCACCAGGAGGCTACATGAGGGTTTGGGCAAAAGACCAGAACCCAGATCTCATGCTTTGCTCATTTCTTCCAGGAATCTACTAGGGGCAGGGTGACTGGTCTTGTCATGTCTCAAATCTTTACTGAAACATGACAAACTCCTCCAGTACCCAAACTTTCCTCTGGACATTGATTTATGCTATTCTCTGGGATTGAAATTCTCTACCCTATCTTCCCTCCATTATTGGTCCTGATACTGTGAGGTTACAATGCAGTTACACATCCCAATATTACAATTACAGGAGACTCTGTCCCTGGCCTGCCTTCACCTCCACTCCAGCCCTCAAACTCTTTTCTCTGAATTACTATGGCATCTTTTAGCCTACAGTTTAGAATGAGGATTACCAGACCCTGTCTTGGGTGTATTTGTCCTTCTATTTGTTTCAAGTCTTTAAATCACATTGTTCCTACTAGATGATGGCCATCTCCCTTCCCCAATGGGGAGAGACCCAGAGTGAACAAGGGACACCATCTGTGCAATCAGCAATGCCATGCGAGGCCTTTACAGGGGACTGGAGCAGCTATGAGAGGTGTCTGTCCTGCCTTCCCAGAGGAGTCCCACTGTGGACTCTGCCATTTCCAGTAAAGAATGGGAAGAGTTATGACTAGGTCCTCTGAAAACTCTTTCCAGTCCCTGAACTCCATGGTGATTTGCTCTGCTTTTTAAGGGAGTATTCTGGCCGGGCAAGGTGGCTCATGTCAGTAATCCCAGCACTTTGGGAGGCCGAGGTGGGTGGATCACCTGAGGTCAGGAGTTCGAGACCAGCCTGACCAACACAGTAAAGCCCTGTCTCTACTAAAATTAGCCAGGTATGGTGTCAGGTGCCTGTAGTCCCAGCTACTCAGGAGACTGAGTCAGGAGAATTGCTTGAACCTGGGAGGCAGAGGTTGCAGTGAGCCGAGATCCTGCCATTGCACTCCAGCCTGGGCAACAAGAGTGGAACTCCATCTCAAAGAAAAAAATGGAGTATTCTCTGTTTCCAAAGGGTCGACTATTAAAGAATTAGTGCTTCAAACTAATGAAATTCAGACCTTTGTTCTGAGATAGGAATCTTGCTCAGTGACTGTATTTGTTTGCTAGGGCTGCCATAACAAAGCATCACAGACAGGGTGGCATGAACAACGCAACTATATTTCCTGCAGTTCTGGAGGCTGGGAGTCTGAGATCAAGGTGTCAGCAGGGTTTCTTTTGAGGCCTCTCTCCTTGGCTTTCAGCTGGCTGCCTTCTTGCTCTATCTTCCAACGGTCTCCCTCCTATATGGGTGTTTCCTAATCTCTCCTTCTTGTAAGTACACCAATCTTATTGGATTTGGACCCACCTATGTGACCTCATTTTTACCTTAGTTACCTACTTAAGGACCCTATCTCCAAGTATAGTGTAAAGTCAGATTCTGAGGTACTAGCTGTTAGGACTCCAACCTACGAATTTGGGGAGATATAATTCAGTCCATAAAAGTGACTTTGGGCAAAGTCAAATTTCACTCAACGGAATTTTGTTCAGTTCATTCAACAAGATAGATTGAGCACCCAATTGCACCAGGCCCTGCTCAGATGCTGGGGATATATCACTGAACACAACAGACACAAATCCACGTCTCCATGGAGTTGATATTCTGGTGCAGAGATAGACAGTAAATGGAATGAATAAGAAAACATATATGACACGTTGAATAATAATAAAGCCTAGGCAGGAAGTTAAAGTACGGTGGTGGTTGTGGGGGTGGGGCAGTGTCATCTAACTCATCCCCGGCCTTCAGGCAGGAATGAATGAAATTGCCCATGAGGGGGGTACATTGAGGAGCAGAAGCAGGATGCAGCGGGAGCATGAGAGTAGAAATCCTTCCTTTGTGGGTTTCTTTTTAGTTATGTATTTATTTATTTATTTATTTATTTATTTATTTATTTTGAGATGAAATCTTGCTCAGTCGCCGAGGCTGGAGTGATCTCGACTCACTGCAGCCTCCGCCTACCGAGTTGAAGCAATTCTCCTGCCTCAGCCTCTCAAGTAGCTGGGATTACGGGCGTGTGCCACTGTGTCTGGCAAATTTTCAGTGGAGACGGAGTTTCACTATGTTGGCCAGGCTGGTCTCAAACTCCTGACCTCAGGTTATCCACCTGCCTTGGCCTCCCAAAGTGTTGGGATTACAGGCGTGAGCCACCATGCCCAGCCCTTTGTGGGTTTCTTAACTCTGCTTTGTTTAAAGCCACAAATGTGTGCTCTTTTCCCTCCCTACCCCGGTCACTTGTCTTGCCAAAACAAACTTGAAATCACAAGGGGCTCTGTGAGTAAGACTGTGGCTGACTGGCAGCAAACAAGGGCCATGATGGAGAAACACTTCAAGGCACTCACCCGACAGCCTAAGAGATGGGCACACAGTTATCCTCATGAATGAAAACCTGACAGTTTGAGCCAGGTGTGGTTGCTTGTTCTTGTAATTCTAGTGCTTTGGGACACGAAGGTGGGAAGATCACTCGAGGTCAGGAGTTTTCAAGACCAGCCTGGTTAACATAGCAAGACCCCATCTCTAAAATAATAATAATAATAATAATAATAATAGGAAAATCTGACAACTCCATTAATCTTATTACTAACAAGTACTTACATTGGTTGCTGTCTGGTTAAGTCAGGCACTGGGCTGTGCCTGCTCTTATGCATCCTTCTAACAGTCCAAAGAGTGCCATCTCTTTTCACATTTACAGCCAAAGAAACTGAGGCTCAGAGAGGTCATGTAACTTGCCTAAAATGCATCTGATGGATCAGAGTCTTAGCCACTCTTGGCACCATGCTGAGCTGTCTAGGGAAGGGCAGGTCACTGTTAGAGCTGGAGTTGAAAGTTGATGTTCATTGACTTTCTAACACTTTTTTCTGTCTTTTATTAAAGCTGCCAGCTTAACGTCTTACCAGAGGACTAATAAATCTTATTTCCAGCAAGCGACTGCCAACATTAAAACATGCAAAATTTCTCAACATAAATTTTCCCAACAATTGTAACTCATTACTTGGATACGAGGCATGCACTACTGCAGTCTGTCCACGGTGGCGAGGAAAACACTGGGCACGAGCCCAACAACACATTCTTTGACAGCAGCATGAAATATTTTACAACAGTTTCCAGGAAGTTTTCACTGGCTGTCTCAATTACAATGAAGTCTTCTTGCGGGCATCTGTTGCAGGGAGCCTTAACACACACATCCTCCCCGTGCTTTCAGGCCACTCGGCAGCCAGCAGATGCCCAGGACAAGAGAAGCCCTTGTTTCAGACGTTTGCTTTCTCAAAGGCATTCCGGGCTCTCTTTGGGGACTCTTGGTCAGTGTCCTGTGGCGTGGCCTCCCTCTTGCCTTCCTGCTGCGGGTACTGCTTCAACCACAGAAATCCAGAGCCCTTTACTCGTTGGTTTCAAAGTAAATCTTTGCTTTGGGGACAGTATCCTCTCTTGCTAAGTGTGAAGACTGGAGGTTAGCTAAAATTCCCACACTGTTTGATAACCCTGCTCAACCAGAAAAAATCGAACCCTGTTCAGTCAGAAAGATTGAATATATTTCACATGATTTTAATCATTCTTCATAAAAAAGGGTCTGTAGTTCATATCCTTTGCCCATTCTTTTACTTTTTTGGTCTTTTCCTTATTTTAAAGGGTTCTTTACATATTTGGAACACTAATCCCTTGCTAATTAAGTGCTGACAAATACGTTTTCCTAATTTGTGACTCACTCTTTTACTTTATTGTATTAAATTTTTAATTTTAAATTGGAACAGATCTTTTTTATTTCATGATGATATGTGCTTTTGGTGTTTTAAACATCATTTATATACTCCTCCACATGTTTTACTCCATTGACAAAAACTTTTTGTCCATGATTGTTCTTTCTTATTTTTATTATTTTAGAGACAGTGTCTTGCTCTGTCACCCAGGCTGGAGTACAGTGCCACAGTTATAGCTGACTGTAAGCTTTGACCTCTTGGGCT
Organism: Mandrillus leucophaeus; assembly: GCF_000951045.1. NCBI lineage: Eukaryota > Metazoa > Chordata > Mammalia > Primates > Cercopithecidae > Mandrillus > Mandrillus leucophaeus. The sequence continues at coordinate 956,943 of NW_012105399.1, forward strand.
CAGGCAATCCTCTCAAACTCAGTCTAGGTACATACTACAGGTGCATGCTACCACATCTGGCTAATTTTTAATTTTTCTGGAGAGATGGGGTTGCCCAGGCCGGTCTTGAATTTCTGACCCCAAGCAACCCTCCTTCCTTGGCCTCACAAAGTGCTAGGATTATGGGCATAAACCACCATGCCGGGCCTGTTGTTTTAAATATAATTTTCAAAAGGCAGATGGCACTAACTGTCATAAAAAAGAGGTATCTCCCTTTGGATCCTATGACTATGCTCCTTAAGAATGGAATTTGTCTTTCCTGATGGTGTTGTTGGCTTTCAGAAGGTAAACATGTCTCTAATTCTGGAATCTATGTCTTACCAGTGGGGAATCCTCTCTCTTTCTCCTCTTGTTCAACTAAATAATAAAAAATTTCAATTGCTTAAGCATGTAAGAATACTGCCACCTTTCTCATCATCTTTTCCATCCATGATGCTTTGGTGTGCCTATGCCTGTGTCTATCTATTGAAGCATCCACCTAAGCTGTGAGGTTGGCACACATTATGTGTGTGTCTTAGTAACTGATATTTTTCTACTTATGTCTTAAATGAAACATTAAAATTCATGTAGGTTTTCAGAACATATTGAAGCTAACCCATAAAAGGCAACTCAGTCCGGGAGTACAGTACAGAATGTTAGAATAGCTATGGGATGATGTGCTGCAAATAAACCCAGTGGCTTAACACAACATGTTATTTTCCTTTCTAACTAGGGGTCCAGAGCAAATCAGGCACCTTTAATCTTAGGGCACCACCATCTCAACATGAGACCCCCTCAGCCATGGGGGCCGCTAAAGGGGTAGCTGGAGAATTGCCCTGACCCTTGTATGCTTTGGCCTGGAAGTGGGGCCCATCACTTCTACCCATAGCACATTGACCAGACCCTTTCAGCTAAGCCCACCTAACTGCAAGGGGGCTGAGAATATGAAGGAGTGGATACATCAGTCGTTAAGCATCACAAAAGGCCAGTCTGAGATGAATAGGCCATCTACAAAATTTGCACCTACATAATTGAGAATTACCTATGGCCATAGCTGACATTTTGAGCCCTTACTGAAACTCACAGGTCATCATATCCTGTGTGCAAATACTAAGAAAGTGTGCCTTCTGAGATGAGGGGACAGGGAGGAAGCCAAGAATGTGTAAGTCATCAGAGGTAAGGAAGAAAAAGCATTAAACTTCAGTTACAGCATAGACTATGTGGATTTCCATTTGCAGGTAGGAGGGTGGAAACATTGAGAAGTAAAGCAAAGCAGGACAATGGGAGGAATTCCAAGAAGCTTCAGATAAATAATAAGAAGTGCTTCTAGTATGAGTGGAACTCAAAGTCTGTAAAGAAACTGGTTGCTGAGAAGCCACAGGAGTGATTTATTGATAGGCCAGGAATATATTCCCAACAATATTAAAGTAATTCTTTGCCAGGCTGTGTTCACAAAAGAAGAGGAGGGGACCAGGCCAGAAATACACGTGCATCTTTCAAAGGACAAAGATACATGAGAAAAAATTAAAAGAGATTTTCAATTCTCCAATGCCTTTAAGCATTCTGCAAAAACTATCATGAAGTCGGTATTCAGGACAGAAAATGGTGAAAACAAACTATTGGTGATTTTTAGGAAAGAAGGTTGTGGAGAGAAAGGGAAAAGTTAGCAGTAAAGGGAAAAAGTGTGTGGAGGAGAGCAATAATTGTTTTCCAACTGCAGGCGATAAAATGCGTATCTAAGAGGAATGCCTGACCTTCAGACAACTCATCTATCAGACTCAGGAGAATGGAGACAAAGGGAAGAGAGTCACAGGGGAGAAGAAGCCAGGATGCAGTGGCTGTATGCTAAGTGGAAGCCATTGTGGGCCACTGAGAAGATAATTGAGGGAAGTGGAGAAGCCGAGGAGTAAAGCAGAGTGATATGAAGCAGCGTGATAAGCAGTGCACAGTGAGGAGGGGGAAAAATAACGGGAAAGAGGGAGATAAACCCGTGGTGAAGAAGCCTTTCGCAGAGACTAAGAGTCTGGGAGGAAATTATCTGAAGGGCTAGAGTACTTGGGGCGTCTTGGAACTTCACATTTGTGAAAAAAAATGTACTGCATGTATCAAGGAATCCAAGTCCCAGTCTATGCTAATAATAAAAGCAGTTTGCATTTATTGCGTCCTAAGTGTCAAGAGCAGCCCAAGGTACCTTAAGTATCCCTTCTCGTGGAGCTCATGGTGATAAAAATCGAAGTGACAGCAAGCAGTAAACAAGAACTAGTCTTTACAGAGTTTGCCATGTGCAAGGTCCATGCCACAACTCATTTAACATCCGTGCCAGCCCTATCCACTACAGAATCTTCACCTTTCTGTGCCTCAGTTTCTTCTTCTATAAATCGGGATTATAAGAGTACCCACTGACCAGTACTCTAGGAGGAAGAGTGAATGTCACCCATTTGCAGGCAGGGCCACGCCCTCCTCACTGGCTCTGTTGAAAAAGAGCCCCACACTTGGGTTGAAAGAAGGGGCAGAGAACTTGGGAGGTGGGAGGAGGGGGAATGGTAATTCTGGCTTCTGCCAATCAAATCTAGATGTGTCACTCCTCTGTGATCTTGGTTGTCCATATAGGTCACAGCTCCTGCGCTGTGCCTCAGGAAAGGGAGGCACAGAGAAGTTACAGGGCTGGCTTACGTTTGCACAGAAAATGTAGTGTCAGTAAGAAGTAGAACTTAGGTTTCCTTATTCCCCAGAACATCAGGGGGTTTTTACCAGTGGACGATGCTGAGACACAGGGCAAGGTAAGCACATTTTAAAACAGAGGGCAAAGGTCAGCACAGAGCATGGGGAGATCAGTAAATATGTCCAAAGTGCTTAGTGAGAGGTAAAAGTTTAAAAGACGACAGTTAGGTTTTCACAATAGTGAACGGACAATTCAATGCCAGAGGTCCCGGAACCTGCAGTGTTTTCTCATTGACCTACTATTTCCCTAGGAGCCAGAGTCAGCATGACTGTAGACTTTTCCAGAAGTAAGCAGGTTACCTCTTATCTCTTCTGTCATCCACATCCTCGGGTTTGAGGGCTTGAAATCGTGCAGTATTTCCCTCTTGTAACCCAGAACAAGCATCTCTAACTTTAGACTGACTCCTTTGGTGTCCTGAGGTCAGTGAATCAACCTGCTTACTTCCCTCCATTTATGGCTGTGAGGCTCCTTTGTAACAAGGGATCAAGAACTGTACCGACGCTTCCAAATGCAGCATCATTTATTGTGTCCTGATGCAAAAATAGCTTCCTTGGGCTTAAACTGGCCAAGATCATCTTATTTGCCATGTTATTGTTACCATTAAAGGATCGAGAGGAGGAAAAGACTTCCTGGAAACCTGTTGGTCTCTCAAAATCAGTCAATTCATAGAATCCTCCAACCAAGAGGGCTGTGAGCAGATCATGAAGTCCAGGCTCCTGCTTCTGGGCAGTGATTCCTTTATTTCAAGCCTGCTGAGCCCTGGTTTTTGCAGCAGGACTTATTTTTTTATTTTTATTTTTTATTTTTTTGAGTTTAGGCCCAAATGAATTTTTTTTTTTTAACTTTTAAGTTTGAGGGCACATGTGCAGGTTTGTTATACAGGTAAACTTGTGTCATGGGAGTTTGTTGTACAAATTATTTCATCACCCACTCATTAAGCCTAGTGTCTGATAGTTATTTTTCCTGATCCTCTCCCTCCTCCTACCCTCCACCCTACAATAGGCCCTAGTGTCTGTTGTTCCCCTGTATGTGACCGTGTCTTCTCATCATTTAGCCCCCACTTATAAGTGAGAGCATGCTGTGTTCGATTTTCTCTTCTGGCATTAGTTTGCTAAGAATAATGTCCTCCCGCTCTATCCATGTCCTGCAAAGAACATGATCTTATTCTTTTTAATGGCTGCATAGTATTCCATGGTGTATATGTACCACATTTTCTTTATCTAGTCTATCATTGATAGGCATTTAGGTTGATTCCATGTCTTTGCTATTGTGAACAGTGCTGCAATGAACCTACATGTGCATGTGTCTTTATTTAGAATGTTTTATATTCCTTTGGGTAACCCAGTAACAGGATTGCTGGGTTGAATAGTAGTTCTGTCTTTAGGATTTTGAGGAATCATCACATTGTCTTCCACAATGGTTGAACTAATTTAAACTCCCACTAGCAGTGTATAAATGTTCCTTTTCTCCACAACCTCACCAGCATCTGTTATTTTTTTATTTTATTTTATTTTTAGTGTCTTAAAAATATAAGCATTTATTTCCTTCATGAGTCTGTGGGTCATTTACTTATTTTTAAATTTTTTTATTTTTTTTATTATACTTTAAGTTCTAGGGTACATGTGCATAACGTGCAGGTTTGTTACATATGTATA
>NW_012105399.1:961387-961993 GCF_000951045.1 Mandrillus leucophaeus
TGAGGTGTGGGGTGTTGGTGTGCCCCTAGTGGGGGATGTCTTCCAGTTAGGCTACTCAGGGGTCAGGGACTCACTTGAGCAGGCAGTCTGTCCGTTCTCAGATCTCAACCTCCGTGTTGGGAGATCCACTACTCTCTTCAAAGCTGTCAGGCAGGGTCTTTTGTGTCTGCAGAGGTTTCTGCTGATTTTTTTTTTTTTTTTTTTGGTTGTTTAGCTGTGCCCTGTCCCCAGAGGTGGAGTCTACAGAGACAGCCAGGCCTCCTTGAGCAGCTGTGGGCTCCACCCAGTTGGAGCTTCCCAGCGGCTGTGTTTACCTACTTAAGCCTCAGCAATGGCGGGCACCCCTCCCACAGCCTCACTGCTGCCTTGCAGCAGACTGCTGTGCTAGCAATGAGGGAGGCTCTGTGGGCGTGGGACCCTCCCGGCCAGGTGTGGGATATAATCTCCTGGTGTGCCCGTTTGCTTAAAGCGCAGTATTGGGGTGAAAGTTACCCGATTTTCCAGGTGTTGTGTGTCTCAGTTCCCCTGGCTAGGAAAAGGGATTCCCTTCCCCCTTGTGCTTCCCAGGTGAGGCAATGCCTCACCCTGCTTCAGCTCTCGCTGGTC
>NW_012105399.1:962098-963995 GCF_000951045.1 Mandrillus leucophaeus
GTCTTGGCCATTGTGAATAATGCTGCCATGAAAATGGGAGTGCAGATACCTCTTTGACATATTGATCTTATTTCCTTTGCATATATAACCAGTAGTAGGATGGCTGGACCATATAGTATTTCTATTTCTAGTGTAGGGTTTGTTTTTTTTTTTTTTTTTTTTTTGAGACAGGGTGTCACTCTGGTCACTCTGTCACCCAGACTGGAGTGCAGTGGTGCGATCATGGCTCACTGCAGCCTTGACCTCCCAGGCTCAAGTGATTCTCCCACCTCAGCCTCCAGAGTAGGTGGGACTACAGGCATATGACACCACAGCCATTTTTTTCTATTTTTTTTTAGTAGAGACAAGGTGTTGCCATGTTGCCCAGACTGGTCTCAAACTCCTGGGCTCAAGCGATCTTCCTGCTTTGGCCTCCCAAAGTGATGGGATTGCAGGCGTGAGCCCCTGTACCTGGCTACTTTTAGTTTTTTGGGTTTTTTTTTTTTTTTTTGAAGAACCTCCATACTCTTTTCCATACTAATTGAAGGAATGATAATATTATTTATATTGCAAGATCATTTTAAGGATGGAAACTTGACAATTTCTTTTAATCCCCTTTTGTGGGTTGTATCTTAAATTGTAGCCTTTGAAAACCAGCCATTGACCAATGTTAAAATCCATTCATTGAAGCCATTCTGCATAACTCAAGGTTCAAGTAGCCTTCTCTAGAAAAATAAGGTAGCATTCTTCTAAGGCTTCTATGAGAGAGTGCTTGCTCTTGGCTTTCACCGAGAAATGTGGAAAGAAATTGTGTTTAGCAAGAACTGGTGTATTATTAAGTAGCCTTATCTCAGTTCAACATCTCTGCAAATAAGTCAAGGCTCACAGCAACCCTGTGCAAGTGCTGGAAATGTTTGAGGCCTTAAAATAGCAAAACGCTTTGAAGAAACCTATCTTCCTAATGGAAAAAAGAACACACAAGAAAAATGACTGTCAGTGATTTATATATAGCGCAGGATTCAGCAAGTGACAAAGTGATTATTGCTAATTTGCAATTCTCTTTAGAAACTAGCCATGTGCACCATTTTCAAGGAGGCTAAAGATTAAAGAAGGAGCTGACCAGATGACCACAGCCCAGATCCTTTTCTTAGGGTGGCTGTATGGCTGTGGGTCTATGGTTCCACTTCTTTTCCCATTGTCCTTGGTAACTGGCATGAGATAGCCTCGTTAGATACCATATAGACTTGGCTTTCAATGATGTCATTTAAGCCAGTTGTTTGTTCAAGTTATCAGAACAACCACATGAGAGTGGCGGATAATGGGGTATATAGAATAATTACCCACGTTTTATTCTTAGCTTTTACTAGTATGTTACAAGGTCTCCCACCAAAAAATTAGGGATTTTGTCAGTTGTACAGTCAGTAGGCCACAGAGCAGTTTGACTGTTGAGATTTTTCACTGAGTATGTGAGTGCATGTGTGAATGTGTGTGTGTATGACTTCTCCCCCTTATTAAGGCTGTATAGTAATGACCTATCTTATGCAGCTGTATGAAAGCAACAACCCCTAAAATAAATGCCAAAATATTCCTGTGTACCATATTGTGAAAAAAGATGGCTGGCCAGGCCCACTGATTAATATACTATAATGTTCATTTCAAATAGTTTTTTGAGTGATAGAGAGTATCAATACATCTATTAGTTTTCAACATAAGTAATTAATATTTGAGCTCTAGAGCTGCTTTGCCCTTGCAGCTGGGCATTGGCAGCACAAAGGCCATGGTTTTGAAGCTATCTCATTCCTATTGCCTGTGGCATCAGCTGCCCTGTAATTTAGAAGTCAGGTGAGATTTTGCTGTTGTTGTTGTTGTTGTTGTTGTTGTTGTTGTTTGAGACGGAGTCGCTCTGTCACCCAGGCTC
>NW_012105399.1:965395-968791 GCF_000951045.1 Mandrillus leucophaeus
CTGGGAGCTGGAGACTGGAGCTGTTCCTATTCGGCCCCAGCATCTGTTATTTTTTGACTTTTAAGTACTAGCCATTCTGACTGGTGTGAGATTGTATCTCGTTGTGGTTTTGATTTGCCTTTCTCTAATGATCAGTGATGTTGAGCTTTCCTTCATGTGATTATTGGCTACATGTATGTCTTCTTTTGAAAAGTGTCTGTTCATGTCCTTTGCCCACTTTTTACTGGGGTTGTTTGTTTTTTATTTCTTGCAAATTTGTTTAAGTTCCTTATAAATGCTAAATATTACACCTTTGTAAGATGCATAGTTTGCAAAAGTTTTCTCCCATTCTGTAGGTTGTCTGTTTACTCTGTTGATAGTTTCTCTTTCTGTGCAGAAGCTCTTTAGTTTAATTAGATCCTATTTGTCAATTTTTGCTTTTGTTGCAATTGCTTTTGGCATTTTTGTCATGAAATCTTTGCCTGTGCCTATGTTCTGAATGGTATTGCCTAGGTTGTTTTCCAGGGTTTTATAGTTTTGCGTTTTACATTTAAGTCTTTAATCCATCTTGAGTTAATTTTTGTATATGGTATAATGAAGGAGTCCAATTTCAATATTCTGCACATGGTTAACCAGTTATCCCAGCACCATTTATTGAATCAGGAATGCTTTCCCCATGGCTTTTGTTAGGCTTGTTGAAGATCAGATAGTTGTAGGTATGCAGTCTTATTTCTGGGTTGTCTATTTTCTTCCATGGTCTGTGTGTCTGTTTTTGTACCAGTACCATGCTGTTTTGATTACTGTAGCCCTGTAGTACAGTTTGAAGTCAGGTAGCATGATGCTCCCAGCTTTGTTCTTTTTGCTTAGTATTGCCTTGGCTATTCAGCCTTTTTGGTTCCATATGAATTTTTAAATAGCTTTTTCTAGTTCTGTGAAGAATCTCAATGGTAGTTTAATGGAATAGCATTGAATCTATAAATTGCTTGGGGCAGTATAGCCACTTTAACAATATTGATTCTTCTTATCTATGATCATGGAATGTTTTTCCATTTGTTTGTGTCATCTCTGCAGCAGGACCTATTCTATCAAGGATTGGTAATTGGGAATAAGCTTCTCATTTCATCCTAAAGGTTTCTGTCACTCCAATGAAATCTTAAAAGTCTCCAGTGCTTGTTAGGAAAGTGTGGAAGATGAACCCCTTCTTCATCCACAGGTAAGAACATGCTGGAAAGCAAAACTGTTTAAAACATGCTTGGTTTTTAACCCAACACTTCTATGTCAAGAAATATATCCTGGATTTGATCTATACAAATTGTATGAATATATTAAATTGTCACAGTTACTCCAAAAATATGTGCATCTGTTTTGCATCAATAAAAATTAAAATAATCAGATCAGTACACAAAGATGAATGCACATGAATGTTTAGTGGAACATGATTTATAATGACAAATAATTTGAAAATAGCCTAAAATGTCCAACGGTAGCAATTGATTAACTAAATTATGATGGAGTTAACAGTAGGAAAAAAAATATATATATATATATACTTATTTTACATAATATTTATACACACCTGAATGGCAAGATGTTTATGATGTACTGTGAGAGAGAAAAACAAGTTATAAAATAGTATCTGGAATACAATCCTGTGTTCATATGCACGTGTCTAAGAAAGTTTGTAACAATAAATAGCAAGATGTCAATACTGGTTGTCTTATGGGGTGAGAGGTTGTGATGTAATATTTTCTTTCTATATCTTCCATTTTTTCTACAATGAATAGCATTTTTGAAAAAAACAAAACCAAATATATTTTAAAAGTTTAAGTCTCCACTCTTTAGAATTGTCCAGGTTTCTTTTCTCAAATCTAGGTGGTATCATTTTCTGAGCTACCCTTGATGGGAAAGGAGGAGAGGACATTTTCCCCATTGATTAATTTTACTTTATGCAGACTGCAGTGAATCAAGGTGTGGTTTTAAAGAGGAAAAGGTGTCACAAAGATTTGGCCTGATTGGCATGTATGTATGAGTGAATGTGTGTGTGTGTGTGTGTGTGTGTGTGTGTGTAAGCCTAAGATAGAAGAAGTTAGCCCTTTGCCTTGTTGATTAATTGTAGATTATCATTGATTGATGTTTCTAGTCTAAACTTTTAGACCAGCAACTCCTTCAAGGCAGGCAATAACTTACCCTTATTTTCCCAGGTCCTAGCCCAGTGCCTGACACATAGTAAGATCTTAATATAAATTTGACAAATGAATTACCTTTTGAGCCTCAATTATTTACAGAACCTGCTGGCAAAAGATTGCCTCCTCTTCCATCCAGATCCCTATGACACTGTGGGTTGATGGCATGATAGGGATAGTGGGAGTAGCTGATGTGATATAAATGAGTCAGATTGGCCTGGGTTCAAATACTGGTTCTGCCACAAGTGAGAAATTTGATCATAAATTTTCTTTTATGTAATATGAGGATGAAAAAATATTTTTAATCTCTTCAATTCCCCTCCCCAACCTCAGCCCCTAGTAACCATCATTCTACTCTCTACTTCTATGACTTCAACTTTTTTACCCCTCACATATAAGTGATATCATGCAGTATTTGTCTTCCTGTGCCTGGCTTGTTTCAGTTGACATAATGTCCTTGAGGTTCATCATGTCTGAAATGACAGGATTTCCTTGTTTTTAAAGGCTAAATAGTATTCTATTGTGTGTATACACCATATTTTCTTTACCCATTATTCCACTGCTGGACTCTTAGATTAACTCCATGTCTTGGCCATTGTGAATAATGCTGCCATGAAAATGGGAGTGCAGATACCTCTTTGACATATTGATCTTATTTCCTTTGCATATATAACCAGTAGTAGGATGGCTGGACCATATAGTATTTCTATTTCTAGTGTAGGGTTTGTTTTTTTTTTTTTTTTTTTTTTGAGACAGGGTGTCACTCTGGTCACTCTGTCACCCAGACTGGAGTGCAGTGGTGCGATCATGGCTCACTGCAGCCTTGACCTCCCAGGCTCAAGTGATTCTCCCACCTCAGCCTCCAGAGTAGGTGGGACTACAGGCATATGACACCACAGCCATTTTTTTCTATTTTTTTTTAGTAGAGACAAGGTGTTGCCATGTTGCCCAGACTGGTCTCAAACTCCTGGGCTCAAGCGATCTTCCTGCTTTGGCCTCCCAAAGTGATGGGATTGCAGGCGTGAGCCCCTGTACCTGGCTACTTTTAGTTTTTTGGGTTTTTTTTTTTTTTTTGAAGAACCTCCATACTCTTTTCCATACTAATTGAAGGAATGATAATATTATTTATATTGCAAGATCATTTTAAGGATGGAAACTTGACAATTTCTTTTAATCCCCTTTTGTGGGTTGTATCTTAAATTGTAGCCTTTGAAAACCAGCCATTGACCAATGT
>NW_012105399.1:970066-1019300 GCF_000951045.1 Mandrillus leucophaeus
AATGCAGTGGCGTGATCTCGGCTCACTGAAAGCTCCACCTCCTGGGTTCACGCCATTCTCCTGCCTCAGCCTCCCGAGTAGCTGGGACTACAGTAGCCCGCCACCACACCCGGCTAATTTTTTGTAGTTTTAGTAGAGACAGGGTTTCACCGTGTTAGTCAGGATGGTCTCAAGAAGTCAGGTGAGTTTCTTACGCGAAAGGGAAGTCTCTGTGCATCCTTTCCTGGGAGAATGCTTCCCTGATCTTCTCCAACTGGAAATAGCCTGGAATTGCTGGCAATGTTGCTCCTAAGCTCAGAGTGTCCGGGACAGCTACTGACACTATATGCTAATCTGAGACCAAGTCAATTGCCTGGGGATGTTCAGTCTAAGGTGTATGGTGGCAGGTGCTAAGAAGGGGCTCTGCCAACTCCCATGTTCTGTAGTTTCCACGGGTGGGCATATTAGACTTCTGCACCACCCTTGTTCTATTTCCCTCACTAAGTTCTAAAATGGATAATCACACTGAGATGGGGTCAGGCCAGTCAAACAAAGGAACTCTGAGGTTGGCCTACAATGTGAAAACTGTCAATTATGCTATTTTATGTCCTGCCTACATTGCTAGTAGCAGAGTCCTCATTTCCATTAGACCAATTTGGTACAACGATGCATGTTCTAATCCTTTTACCATCTTATCTGAACAAGAGAAATGAGTACAAATGAAGGGGGGGGGATGAAAAGGGAGAAAGAGAAGGAAGAAAAAGAGACAAAGAGGAAGAAAGAGAATCATTTTGAAGGGTAATTTTTAACTACTGGCTTTACAATTTATTAAAAATAAATGTAACATTCTAATGTGAGCTGGTCAGTGCTGTACAAGGAAGGTGATTCTAGTCAGAAGTGACTTGTTTTTAAAACCTGATTCTCTTAGAATCTTAGTCTGTGAACAAGGCAGTCACAGATTCTGTGTAAATTCTCTATGTAGCACTGAACAAGGCTTAAAGAGGAAGTGGCCGTGATGCAGAGAATCAGGGCCAGAGGTTGGCCTTAACACCCACTGGCTCTGCCACTTTCTTGGTAGGGATGCCAGGAGCAGACCTCATCCCAGTAAGGCAGGGACAGTAACCATTTCCTGGATGAACTAACACAGGCGTATCAAAATATTTGAAAAGACCTTGTAAAATTTTTGATTCCTAGGTAACAAATTACCACAAACTGAATACCTTGAAAACAACACACATTTATTATATCAGTTTCCATGGGTCAGTAGTCCAGGCACAACTTAAGAGGTTCCTCTAGTCAGGGTCCCACAAGACTGCAAGTAAGGTTTCAGCCAGTCCGTGTTCTCATGGGGAGGCTCCACTGGGGAAGAGTCTATTTCTGAGCCCATTCAAGTTGTTGGCAGAATTCATTTCCTTGTGGCTGTATGATGGAGAGCCCTTGTTTTTTGTGGGCTGGGTCCTGAAGACAACAAACAGTTTCTTGCCATGGGGCCTTTTCCAACATGATTGCTTATGCCAAGCCTTCAAGAAGAGTTCCAGCTCTAATCTACTAACATAGAGTCTTCATAACCCACCCTAATCACAGGAGTGCTAGCCATCATCTGTGTCATCTTCTATTGGTTAGAAGGAAGCTACAGGTCCTACCCACACTTAAAGGGAGGAGGTTACACAAAGGCATGAATGCTGGGAGGTGGGAATCACTGGGGGTCAACCTCATCATTCCAATCTTACTGGGATTCTCTCGCAAACCAGCCAAATCTGTGTTCTTTAATCTTCAGTAGGGTGAACAACCATCCCAGTTTGCCTGGACTAGTTTTAGCACTATAAGTCCTGTCCTCTAGGCAACTCCTTGGTCCCAGGCAAACGAGGATAGTTTGCCACCCTAAACAGATAACATCCCTTCTTTCATTTGTTTTAGGCCAATATTAGGGGTGAAAGAGAGACCTAAAAGGTTTCATCCAGAGGTGGCCAAACTATTCTCCAAGGAGTTCTTTGAGGGCGCTGAGGTGAAGGAGATGGTGAGAGGGATGCCAACTGGATGGGCTTTTTAGCTCCCTCCCCGTATTCCACCACCGAGCAAACCAGCTCCCCGCTTGCTCATACATGGTGCATTCGGTGTAATTTGTTGTGTGAAGTATGGTTTCCACAGCCACAAGTTGATGCCTTAACAATTTCATTTTATATATAAAAAGCCAAGGTCTGTAAAAAACTTAGGGGCAGAATCCAGCCTCTTGACATGTAAGCCAGACCTCTTCTACAACACTATCCTGATGAGTTGAGCATTTCTTGGCCATCTATCTCATGCACAGCTCTGGACTTGGTGCTGAGGCAGTGAAGAAAGGTTCTGGGGGGTTGTTGTGTTTTTGTTTCCAGTCACATTGGGGAAGACCTAGGCTAAGGCTAGGACATACTCACCATGACCATGACAGCTTTATCTGATTTGATCAGTTACTAAGGAATCAAAATGGTGATTTCAGCTACCTGGAAACAGGTAGGTTTACCTTAGAGTTACATGTTATTTCAAAGCAACATGGGGACAAGTGTGAATTCTTGAGGTTGAAAACAGCTTATGTCGATGACAGGGACTTTCTAGTCTTTTCAGCATAAAACACAAGCCAGTATTTAAACTACTGTAGACAGAGTTCATAAGCACAGCAGGAGGGCAAGTTTATGCAACTGGTGAAAAGTACAAGGCAAGGTTAATGTGGACAAGGAGAGTGGTGGTTTCAGACTGCTTAAGGGAAGGTGGTCCAATTCACTAATCAACATAGCTCTACTGCTGCAGCCAGCCCTGTCCTCTAAACCAATCAAATGGAGTAGCAACTTATACCTACAGGCAAGAGAGAGGTCCAGGGCAGTAACTCACTTCTCCACCTGGCCAGCCAGGCTGATTTCTGTCATTTGACACCATACAGTCTAGGTTGGCTGATGAATAGGTCTCACATCTTGGAATGCTAATCTTGGAACAGTTTGATTTGCTTTAGCACCATTTCCTCATTAACCCCAAACTGAGCCTGGGGTGTTCTAAATAGGGTAGTAAATATAATGTCTCCAAGGTGTGAAGCTATTTATCCAAGGTTACTTGGTAGAAGAGTTTGCAATAGAGCCTCACTTCCCCAAAGTCTTAGACACTTGTATATTGGTCCTAAAAACAACCAGAGTAGCCAGAACAGCTCTGAAATTTTAGTTATATATATAATATATGATATATATAAAAAATATATATACACACACACACACATATATATATATTCAGTTACAAAAGACATCAGGAAACTTTATAGCCAGGGTGCATTGCTGGGTTACAGGGGCCTGCAGAGCTGTTAAAACTCTAGGTGCCAACATTTCCTATGAGATGTTAAAATGACCACAGATGCATATTCTCCATGACAATTCATTAAAGAAAATAACATGTATAAACCTACATCAAAAAGACAACGAAAGAGAGAAACAGACATATAAGAATTGTTGACAATTGTTTGCAGGAGAGAAAGTGGATGTAGCAGTGGCAATTCAGGTGGAGTTTAAAAAGATGCTGACTAGAGGATGTCCTATGAAGAAGGAGGTAATGAGCTGGTTAGAGCCCCTGAGAAGCTGGGGAAATCAGAGGGATTCTGATTCTTACCTGGGAACAGTACAATGGAACAGAGAAATTCAAAAACGTATAAATATATTGAGAAAAATTAGAGAATATGCTGTCTTTATAAATGAAAGAAAGCTGATGCACAACAGAAATAACCATAAGAAAAAGCTCTTGGAATTTAAAAATGTTATTACTAAAATAAGGCTGGGTGTGGTGACTCATGCCTGTAATCTCAGCAATTTGGGAGGCTGAGGTGGGTGGATCACTTGAGGTCAAGAGTTCGAGACCATGCTGGCCAACATGGCAAAACCCCGCCTCTACTCTAAAAAATAAATAAGTAAATAAATAAAATTAAAAAATAAAAAGCTTTATAAAAAGCTCAATAAATAAAACTGAAGAAATTTCCAAGAAAAGATTTTTTTTTTTAATGGAAGAATTTAGAGAGCATAGAAGAACTATCTAGTACTAATTCCAGAGGCCCAACATTTGATTAATAGGAATTCTTGAAATAGAGAATACAGTTGACCATTGAACAACACGGGTTTGAACTGCACGAATCCACTTAGGTGAGGATTTTCTCCCACCTCTGCTTCCGCTGAGATAGCAAGACCAGTCCTTCCTCTTCCTCCTCCTTAGCCTGCTTAGTGTGAAGGCGACGAGAATAAAGACCTCTATGATGATCCACTTTCACTTATGAAATGAATAGCAAGTATATTTTCATTTCCTTATGATTTTTAAAAATAACATTTTCTTTTCTCTAGCTTACTTTATTGTAAGAATATAGTATATGATACATATAATATACAAAATATGTGTTAATCAGCTGTTTATGTTGTTCGTAAGGCTTCTGGTCAACAGTAGGCTATTAGTAGTTAAGTTCTGGGAGAGTCAAAATTTACACATGGTCTTTTGACTGTGCAGGGGCTGGTATCCCTAACCCCTACATTGTTCAGGGGTCAACTGTAGGACAATTAGAAGTGAGAACTTATCAAAGAATTCATACAAGAGAATTCCGCAGGTTCTTCGAATGGAAGAAGACACCATGTTCCAGGCATACTGAATAAACAGAGCCTTGATTAGACACAGCATGTGAAATTTTGGAACATTAAGAATAAAAAAAAGATCTTAAAACCTTTTAGAAAAAAGCAGAAACAACAGTGACATGGCATGACACTTCTTACTCAGAAACACTGAGTGCTGGAAGATAATGGATCAATTCTTTAAAAATTCAAAGGCGAAATATTTTGCACCTCGATTTCTGTACCCAGCCAAATCTTCAGGTAAGTGTTAGAAATTCAGTATTTTAAGGTATGCAAGATTCAAAAGTATGCCCCTCGTGCTCTATTGTAAGATGTTGCTTAAGAATATATTCCAGTTAATAAAAGCAATTAAAACAAGGGAAAGGAAAATGTGGGATCCAAAAAAAAAAATTAATTATGCGTGAGGACAACAGCTATGAACAGTCCCAGAGAGCAACCAATCCAAGGTGGAGCAAATTGAGAAAACCAGAGGTAAGTTTCTAGAAATGAGGATAATTAATAGAATAGAGATGATGATTGAGAGTTGAAAAAAACGTATGGACATTTTAAAGGTGAAACAGAGAAATAAGTAATTTATTTAAAATGATCTCTAGGAACATTTTCTTTTGAGTATCACAGTGGTCATATCAGGGCTTCTGGGATGGAAATAGAAATCCAACACAATCAGAAATCTCTGCTATAGCATCATATATGCATCTCTGAAATATTTTGTGATTTACAAAAATTGCAGTATTAAAGTAATAGGGTTTATTAGAAAAATAGGGTTTGACTGGTGATTCAAAATTTATGGAACTATGTAACCAGAGACTTAACAAAAACAGTGATAATCCCAAGAAATATTAGCAAAGTTAGCTAATATTTAAGTAATTGATTAAATAAATAATTAAAATATTAGCACAGTTAACTCTTTGCTGGCATTTGCAGCTAGACTCACTGTTTGCTTGTTTGTTAATATCTTGGGATTCAGCATCCTCCTTGGACAGGTTGGTTCTTGAAGATGTTCACAGCTAATAGAGACCAGGGTCCTCAAAATTAAAATGTACCACCTAGAGAGCCTCTTCAGATATATATACACACACACATATGTATATATACACATACAAAATAAAAAATATAGAATATATAAAAAAAATATATAGAGAGAAAAACAAAAGCAAGATCTCTTTCTAAAAGACACAGAAAAAAACTATATTATTTATGGGGTACTATGTGATGTTTTGCTATATGTTTACATTGTGGAATGACTAAATCAAACTATTAATATATTCATCACTTCACATACTTATTTTTTGCATGTGGTGAGGACATTTTAAAATCTAATCTTTAAGAAATTTTGACAAACACAATATATTATTATAATTATAGTCACCAAATGCAATGTTTTTGCAGCAGCTAATACATCTGTGTTTGTAGCTTCTCTTGATCACTTACTATAGAAGCTACTGAACCATCTTTTCTTGAAGAGATTAAAGGCACCTCTCTAGAATTTTTGTTTTCTTAAGATCTTTCTATAGTGGCAAATATTTCTCCCTAATTGTGAGAAAATGCATGCTTGATGGCTTCAAACATCAACGTGTGAAAAAGAAATCATCTGTGAACCAATACAACCTCCATGTTCTGCTGTCTTCTATATACGAGTTGCCTCTACAGCAGAACAAACTGTTCCTGGCTCTGCAGAGAGCAAAAGTGACATGAGCATAATAGTATAAATACTGCCTATTGGTTTTCGACTTTTAGAATCAGCATATTGACAAGTGTGGTGCCTCCGCCCTTCTCTCCAGTGCTCATGTCTTCACCTTAAGATTGCAGAATCTGCAGATGGAGTCTCTGAGGGTCGGGGTGGGAAGTGGAAGTTTCTGCATGCCCCGAAGCAGAGCTGGGGTGACTGGGAAGGGCAGTATGCTCATTTTGGGAGAAATGGAAGGGAAAGAAGAGGAATAAACGAGCCACAGCCTCATCCGTTATAGACAGAGTCTGAAGTTGATAACACAAATAAAAATGAATACCAGAAATGTGTTATATAGACACATGATGGTAGCTATCAAAATCCCTAGAGGAGGAACCAGTGCAGATTGGTTGTCTTTGGCATAAGAGCCTAGAGGAATGCCAGGAGCGGGTGGAGGAG
The DNA here is from genome assembly GCF_000951045.1 of Mandrillus leucophaeus. NCBI lineage: Eukaryota > Metazoa > Chordata > Mammalia > Primates > Cercopithecidae > Mandrillus > Mandrillus leucophaeus. The sequence continues at coordinate 976,793 of NW_012105399.1, forward strand.
ATCAAGGGACTGTTACTTTTCTCCATGTTCTCCACGAGTGCTCCTAGATTATTTGAACCAAACACACATGCTAATATAATAAAAAATAAAAGAAATTAACTTTTTAAAAATTTGCTCTTACCCTACACAGCTCGACAGGCACTAAGAGGTTCTGACTCTGGGGGGTATAATCGTGTATTTTGAGAAAGATCCACAGATAATTTTGCTGTTCATGCCAAGTTAACACTTAATGCTCTGGTCGGCTAATGTGGAGTGAAACTGTTACAGTGTAAAACTTATTTGACTTAGAATCTTTCTTCAAAGACTATTTTACAGGATTTATGTGCTATGAAATGTTCTTTAGGACATGCACACCCATTCCCAATGTGTGTCACTCTCTTGGAGAGGAGGAAAGGGGACTATTTTGGCTGAAGAATACCTTTGGTTTGATTATTAAGATCCCCAACCTGCCATCACTGAGGTAAAAACTTACAGGTCTTTTCTCAGGAGAAGGGACAGCTAGCACTCATTTACTGGCATGCTTTCGATGGCTCACCGTGTTACAATGTATGTAGGCTCAGGCTGTGACGGTCTGGGCAAAGCTGCTGGACCCATGTGGGGCTCTTGACCATGAAGTGAGCTCTATTGGAATGAGGCTCATGCAGTGCAGGCCAAAGGGTCCCCTGGTTGCAGGAAGTTGGAAGGACTGTATGCACAGAAAGTGCCAGGGCAGGTCTAGTCAGAGTGAGCAGAGAAATGAGGATTCTCTATGTTGGTAAAAATCGAAGCCAGGCCACTCTTATTAAAAAGTCAAAAAACAACAGATGCTGGGGAGGCTGCAGAGAAAAGGGAACACTTATACACTGTTGGTGGGAATGTGAAGTAGTTCAGCCACTGTGGAGAGCAGTTTGGCAATTTCTCAAAAAACCTAAAACAGAATTACCATTCAACCCAGCAATCCCATTACTGGGTATATATGCAAAAAAAAAAAAAAAAAAAAAGATCATTATTCCAAAAAGACACATGTACTCATATGTTCATTGCTCTGCTATTCACAATAGTGAAGACATGGACTCAGCCTCAGTGTCCATCAATGGTGGATTGGATAAAGAAAATGTGGTACATACACGCATTGGAATACTACATAGTCATAAAAAAGAATGAAACCATGTCATTTTCAGCAACATGAATGCAGCTAGAAGCCATTATCCTAAGCAAATTAGCACAGGAATAGAAAACCAAATACCGTGTGTTCTCACTTACAAAGGAGTTGAACATTGAACAACTACAGACATAAACATGTGAACAATAAACACTGCAGAATACTAGAAGATGGAGGAAAGGAAGAGGAATGGGTGGAAAAACTACTTATTGGGTAATACACTCACTACCTGAGTGCAATATGCCCATGTAAGAAACCTGCACATGTACCCCCTATATCTAAAATAAAAATAGAGAAAAAAAATAAAATCTAAGCCAGGCCAAGGGTCTTGAAATTGCTGAGAAAGACTGACTTCAATGCCATTTGTTTCCTTGAAGCCTAGCAGCTTGAAGGGCCATCAGACACTCCAAACTAAGCACATTATCATGGGAGAGGCACCACCCAGCCTATGCTGCTGGGGGAGATGCTGATGATTATCTTTGATTAAAACATCCCTGGAAAGGCAATGAGAAGTGATGGACACAGTTCGAGTCAGGAACCAGAAGTTTTGGATTCTATGATGGGCCAGTGCTTGAGAAAGAGGGTCTTTAGTGTCCCCTGCAAACTATATCAGCCTCTAAAGAAAATGTGGCATGTATACACCATGGAATACTACTCAGCCATAAAAGAGGGCAAAATAATGGCATTCACAGCAATCTGGATGGAGTTAGAGACCATTATTCTAAGTGAAGTGACTCAGAAATGGAAAACCAAATATCGTATGTTCTCACTTGTAAGTGGGAGGTAGGCTATAAGGACACAAGGGCATAAGAATGATATAATGGACTTTGGGGACTTGGGAGGAAGAGGAGTGGAGGGCGAGGGGTAAAAGACTACACGTTGGGTACAGTATACACTGCCTGGGTGATGGTGCACCATAATCTCAGTAATTACCACTAAAGAACGTATCCATGTAACCAAAAACCACCTGTTCCCTAAAAACTATTGAAATAATGATTAAAAAAAAAAAAAAAGAAAAAAAAGAAAAAGAAAAAAGTCCCTCTATCAGCCTCTAGCGAAGACCTCCAAAATAAACATGCATCTTAGGGAAAAAAACAAAAACAAAAACAAAACAAAACAAAACAAAAACAACAATGCAGTATGCTTGCTGTGCTAAGGCAGCTTCAAAATGTGTCTCCTTATTGCCCCCTCCAAAATATTATCCCCCCGTGGGCCTTTCTGATGTGGAAATTCTGAAGCAATGTGCTACTCCAGGCAAGCCAGGGTCTGCTATTCGCTGTGCAGCCTTTTTTGTTATTGCTTAGTTTCTTTATCTGTAAAATGGGGCTGGGGAAGGGGATGAATCCAGTGATCTCTAACATCCTTGCCAGCTCTGATATCCCCATTTCTTTTGGGCAAGACAGCAAAAAGAAGAGGTGAGAGGTAATGTCTTCTGACTCATACTCCTTACACTCCAGCTTTCTGGGAGAGACCCCTTCTCCTTTCCAGATGGATTTCTCTGTCTTTGTAGGGAAGGGAAGGTGCGTGCTGCTGGTCAGTGTGGAGGCTTCACAAAAGCACAGGAACAAATATGCAGTTCTTCACAAATACTCAATTTACCCAGAAGTGCTCAGCTGCCTAGGGGGAACAGTCTCTCTGCTGACCCAGATAAGCAGACCTAGGACTCTGTGATGTCAGCATGAGGCCCTTCAAGGTGCCTCTCACCACAGGACATTGGGAGGCTGGGCGGCCCTGTCCAAATACAAACACGCTGGCAGTGGTGTCCCTACCTACACAGATGCGAACATAAAGGAGATTTTTCAGCTAATAAGATCCTCTGGCGTTTGTAGCACTAAGCAGGTAAGGTCATTAGAACTCTTCTTTATAATACATTTTCCCCCTCATTCTGATGGAAGAAAAATAGGTTGAAGGAACTGATTTTATTTCCCATTTAAGTTAATTCAATGGAAGCTAGGTTTTTTTTTTTTTCTTTATGTGTGTGTGTGGAAGGGATGGGGGAGGCCTCAGGGAAGGAGAGTTTTGAGATGATGCTATTGAGTCCCTTGGCTAAAGAAGAAAAATGTCAGGCTTGAAATGGTTTCCTCTGGGGGCTGTTTGTGGAATCAAAACGCCTCTCTGGTTTGCAGTTCTGAAACCCACTACTGTGACTTATAAAAAAAAAAAAAACCACTTTCAATTTAGAGGGGGAAAAGGCTACAGCTCCTGGAGTCCCAACTCAGCTGAGGAAAATGCCTCCGGATGATGTGAACGCAGTGGATTTGGATTTCAAACACCAGCATTGATCTCAGCATTGATTGGGGTTGTATTACTGATCTCGTCTGAGCGCCCAGCCCCACCTCTGTCCCCCAGGGAAGGAGGATTGATTGCAGGGTGCAGCTGTGAGGCATGGATGGAAGAGGAAGGACAAAGAGGCCAGTCCCATGATGAGGGAAGGATCCCAACATGCTCTTGCAATAAACCGCAATCCTGCAAATCAAAATCTGATCCTTAGTGATTCCCATCCTCCTGCACTTGGTCAACACTTTTCTCCTGGGAAGGCTTAGTGCTTTGAAGGATGCTCAGGTTAAATCTCTATTTACACCACCACCAGGAGAGGGGTATGTGGATAAATGATTAATCCTCCTCCTCTCCTATACCCGGGACCCTGTGCCCACTAGGTTCCTTGATGGATGAGGACCCACTCTGGACCTCATTCTATCGACTATATCTGGTTCCAAGTGATTGATTAATGAGTTTTTAATTCATTCAACAAATACTGAGAGCCTACTATGTGCCAGGATATTAGCTTGCCTCAGTGAACAAAACAGATACAGATCTCTACCCTCATGAAGCCTATATTCTAGTGAGAGAAGATGAGCAATAAGCAATAAAAATAATAAATAAGCACATTCTCATATGTTATCAGGTGATAGCTACTATGGGAAAGGAAACATAGAGTTGAGAAGTAGAAATTTGAAAGGGCAGAGTAGGAATGCTCTACCACTTGAGTGGGCTTCTTTGAGAAGGGCACATTTGGGCAGAGACTGCAGGGAGGCGAGGGACTCAGCTGTGTAGGGATACAGAGTCAGCACCTCCAGGCAGAAGGAAGTGTTAAGTGCAACAGCCCTAACGTGCGGGGGACCTGGGGTGTCTGACAGACACTAAGGAGGCCAGTGTGACTAAATCAGCATGTGTGTGGGTGATTGAGGGTGAGTCATGGATAAAGTCAGAGGGGTTCTGAGGAACTGAATTCTGTAGGGTATCATAGGTGATTGTAAGATCTTTGGTTTACATTCTGCAGGCAATAGGGAGCTACTGGAGAATTGAAAGCAGAGGAATGGCGCAATCTTAGTTAAATCTTCTGTGCTAGAAGCTTAAATAAGAAATAGAAATTTAAACTACATCCTTGCCCTCAGAGATTTTACAACCTAGTCAGGGACAGAAATCTTTTAGAAAAGTAGATCAGAGAGCTATAGGGGCACCCAATAAAAATGTTCCATAAACAGGAATGAAAGTGGGTAATGTATACTCTGCTGGTGTCATGGAAGTTCAGAACAAATAGAGGAGGGACAACATTTCTCAAATTCAGTGGATGACATTGTTTGATTAACTACTAAGTGCCTACAAAAGAAGAGACAGGCACTTAACTATGGTATGGACAATATTGTAACCTTTTGGTGAGCTTTCATTGTTCCATATGCATCTTCATTTCTTAGGTGATGAAATACTAATTAATTATGAAGCTATTAATTGAGTATCTACTGTGTATGAGGAGCCAGGGGGATTACAAGCATGCCTAGATCCATCTCGGCTCTTTACAGCCTAGTAGAAAAGCCAAGGCAAGAGCATCACTGATATTGGAAGTGCTCACAGATGGCCTGTCACTCAGCTGTGGAACCCAGAATGGAAGAAGCCAGCCTCCCTTGCACTTCCTCCCCTACCTCATCTCCCAGCCAGACTTCAATCTCACCTTTTTCTCCCAGTTAACCTGAGAGGGGCCTTCCAGAAAGTGCCATGACATTTCTAGGGTCTCTTTTCTCTTTTGAGCTTTTGTGTCTAGAAACAATTCACACTAGTGAATACATAGCTATGAAGAAGAGTATTTTTGAGGGCTTATGTGGGGTAAAGTCTGGAATGAGGTCTACTGGATATTATCAAAAATATACCTTGAAAGATTTTGCATTGTAAGTCACAATGGCAGAATAGTCCTGAAGCTGGTGAATTACTCACAGTTCTCTTCAGCCCTCTGATATCCTCATTGTAATGGAAAACTCCTGATTATCTACAATTATGGAGAGAAGTACAAGTCATCCCAAATAGGGATATGCCCATTATTTATGCTGGCTTCAGGAATGTACCTCAGAGTTTCTGATGAAAATTAGTTTATTTGGTGTTCTAGAATTATAAGAAAGATAAAACCAAATAATGATGCTGGGCTATAAAGGCCATCTCAGGCAATACTAGAGCAATGTCTGTTTTTCTAATAACATCATGACAATCTTCTGCTATCTATTCTAGGCAGGAGGAGAGACGTATCATCCTTCAGACTGATGTTGAACAGCAGCCTAAGCAGAACTGTCTCTCCTTTTCCTTCTGACTAACATGTTTACTGACAACATGCTGGGTTTTGGATCTCCCAGAAGAATCTGTTTGGACACCTCATGTAAATGGCAGTCTTAATTATTGTCCAGAGAATGAACTAGACCCTCTGCAGTGTTAGCTATGAAAATGTTCACCAGGCTGGACAGCCTGCAGAATTTTCAAGATTTCTAGAAAAATAAAAATATTACAGTCCCTCCTCCCCTTCCTGGGATAATCAATTTATTCATAAGCCAGGAATAAGTCCTTACTCCGCATAATCAATTTATTCAGAAGCCAGGAGAAAGTCCTTACTCCACACTGAGCCCATGGAAGGTATTTGGCATATGAGTGCAGATCCTCAAGAGGATGGTAGTCTAGGTAGGGGTTCAGATTCATTGATGAGCATCTGTAAGAGAGTGTTTGGCAGGCGTCAGGACAGTCATGTGCATGGAGTAGGTAGGACATCAAAGAAGCCTAAGGTCAACTCTACTGCAGTTGGGGCAGGAAGGGAGCCTTGAATTACTACACGGAAAGTGAAGAGGAGATTTCTGGATATAGAACTGTGGGGAGAGGTTTTGGTAATTGAGGGAACAGGAACTCTAAGTAGAGGGAATGGTAGCCAAAGACAGGGGCATACAACTGCCAAGCACGTGCCCTGGGCATGCAATGGGTTACCTGCTGGGTCTTTACCTACTTGCCAGTTTTTCTGTAGGTGAAAGGCTGTGGCAGGAACAAATCCAACTTGTGTTTGAACTCTCCTTGCATCCCCACAACCAAAAGGGCACTACAGGGTGCCAAGAGCACTTCGGGGAGCACCTCCCACCTCCCGCCCACTTTGCACTACACTTCAATGTGGTGTCTATTGTGGCAGCTACTGTCAGCACCACTTTTAACTGCCACCTTTTCTATTCAGGGGACAACTTCAGGAGAGGGCTCTGCTGGTGTCCCCAAACTCACACTTGGAATCATAATGGTGCTATGAGGCGAGCGAACACAGTAAGCTGGGGAGATGAGTGATTGCATCTGATGTTGGAAGACTGGATCCTGCAGGAAGGTTGGGGGGAACATCCCCACGGTCACTGTTTATTTGTTTACTTAACTTCAAAATTCTCTCTGGAGCTGCTTAGACAAGCCTGACTTATCTTCCCAAAGATGAAACACTGGGTAAGACACATGTCAAATGAAAATAGCCTTTTTAGTCATAGTCAATATTTTGTAAAAATTTGACAATCCGACACTGTTAAATTCAAGTGCCTGTCTCCTGGTTTTGGTTTACTTTGTTTGGGAGTTAGGGACAATGTCTCCATGATTATTATGTAGCAAGCATAGTCGTGGCTACAAGGAAGCGCAGCACAGCCAGCCGATACTTGGCAGGCTTTCCAACCCCTGAAGGGCAATGCTTCAAACTTTCACATCTTCTGAATCTTCTGTCTCATACACTGGTCAGTTTTCAAATAGCCATTTTATTGGTAGTCTGAGGCTAAATCTTTGTTTTCAGTCCTTTGCTGGAGTTATCCCCCTCTCTGTTGACTTATTTTCTTGATTGACATCTTTATCTCTGTTTGTTCTTGCTTAGCAAGGAGGCTACAGTTTAATACAAGCTGGAAGAGACGTTGGGAGGTTATCGTAAGAGCCCAGGAGAGATGATGAGGACCCCACCGAGGGTGCTGAGAATAAGGATGGATATATGGGCTGAGAAGGGGAATGTCCACAGTGGCTCCGGGTTGCTAGCTTAAAGGACTAGAGAGACGATGAGGTCTAGCACTAGTGCAGCAGGAAAAGGAACTCTCTCACTTGAACCTGTTGGAGTGTAGGTACCTCCAGGGCATCCAGGTAGAGATTTAATAGGTGGCTGCTTATGCAGGTCTAGGGTTCAGGAGTGAGTAGGACTGATAGGGTCAAAGATGTGATTTCATCAGCACTTACACCCACATATGGTCGAGTTCCAGCCCTCTGCCCCCAAATGTTTGCAGTGTCACCAAGGAAACAGGTTCATTTTGATAATTCCACCTTTTATCTTTGTGCCAGAAATAGTCATGACAAAACAACCTACTGATAAGTCAGAAGAAGAATTAAGAATGTGGAACTGAAGAAGAACTATAGTAAGTGGAGGAACTAAGTAATAATAAATTCAAACCGTTGAGCACTGCAGCCACTCACAGTCGCTCTTTGTTCTTCTTCTTGGCCCTCTGGCAGAACTGAGCGTCTTGAAGGTCTTGGGGAAAGTCATAGATACCAATTTTAGCAATTTACCACCATGAATTTTCTACACAGACAACAGATTATCAGAGTGCATCTGGCCCAAAGTGCCTGTGGTGGTATAATGAGTTATCACCAGAGTCACTCGAGTGATGATAAAATAGTCCTGGCAGCTAGGATGGGCTGGGAACGCAGGAGAGCGTGCACAGAGTGTGTTGCGTTGGTGGTGCAGTTGCCCAGAGTGGTGCTTCTCTGTGACCCAGTGGCTCCAACATATCAGGAAGTTGGGAAGCTGGGAAGCTGGAAACACCAGTGATGATTCCTTTCCTGAGCCAGAGCACGCTGACAGCTGAGAAACCACACTTCTCTCATCTTTTCAGCCAAACCACGCTTTTGGTCCATTCTGTCACTCCCATCTCCCAATTAGACATCCAGAGTCCACATACCACCTGCCGCTCTAGAAGACAAGTCCAGCTGCCCTGATGTGGACAGGGTTGGTGGAGGTTGAGCTCTCCCAGCCTGGGAGACAGTAACAGAGCAGGTGAGTGCCCCAGAGGAGAACAGATATTAACTGCTAGGAAGGGAGAGAGAACTGCCTTCCCTCAGAAAGACAGAAGGTTTATGAAGTTTCATCACTGGTCACTGTTGTTGTTAGCTTGGGGCGCCCTTTTTAAAAGATACGAAGACTTTATATGTGAAGTCAAAGTACAAATTCCCATCTTACGGAGTTGGTTTGGAGGTTAAATGAGAAAATGTAGGGAAATCACATTACATAATGTCTGGTATTTACTAAATGCTCAATAAGTGGTAGTATTTGAGGAATGTAAAGAAATGGTTAAGGTCACACTTCAGACCTAGGTTCAAATCCCAGCACCACCCTTTACCAGCTATGAGTGATAGAGAACGTTATTTAACTTCTTAGAACAGCAGTTTTATGATCTCTAAAATTGGGTTAACTATATCTAACCCTTTGGGTTATTGTGAGTTTTAAGATAAAATATTATAAATAAAAAGCTTTAATTCATAATAACATTAGTATTATTTTTGAAAATACCTGAACAGGGGGCTCATTTTATGCTTTGTATTTTCAGAGAAAATACCCTTCAATAGGTCAGAAGGAGGTTCTGATTGGACCATCTTCAGATCTCTAAACTACAGTGAATCTGAGCTGCATGTTGACCCAGACTAGGGCAGGCAAACCTTTGGGCCAGAGAAAAAATATTTTGGGCCCTGTGGACCACAGTTCTCTGTCCCAAAAGCTCAACTGTGCCATCACAGGACCAAAAACAGCCATAGACCATATGTAAAAGAAAAAAAAAAAAGGTGGGGTGCGTCTGTGTTCCAGTAAAACATTGTTGACAAAAACAATGCCAGGTTTAGCCTGCAATCAGTTTGCCAGACTCTTAACCTAGTCATAAACTAACTCACATGTAGGTGCTGGTTGATGTGGAATGGTCAGGGGAAAAGTGGGACAGCCTTCGTGTTCCCATACTTGTCCTCCATAAGATGCCAAGAACTAGGTATTCCACTATTAGAAAGTCAGTCCGTTGAATCAAGCATTGATCCATGGAGGGAAGAAAAGAAGTGCCTATCAAAATGCAAATAAAAGGAATAATAGATAAAGATTAAGCTTTAATTTGAAGTGGCATATAGTGCACCTTCCTGCTGACTGGCCTTGACTTAGCTGGAAGACACCCAGCATCTGTAGGGGGGACTACTGAAAATGGATTGAGCATGGGAAAAGGGGAACAGATCTGATCTTTCTTGCAGGTCTTCCACATCCAATCTGTCCCCTTAGACTCCCTCCCCTTTTACTTTCTACCTCACTTCCAAGCCAAGATCCCTTCATCACAAAGAGCAAACAAGAGGAGTGGATCCTTCATCCCTTCTTTGTGAGATAGTGGGAGACTGCTTTCAACAACTCCTAAAGCCTGCATCGTCAGTTTCCAGTTTTTCCCTGTCTTAGAAGAGATGTACAAGGGGACATTTCTTTGTATTCCATGCATTGGGACACAGGTTAATGTCGATGCTAGTATGGAAGTCTTTCTCTTCCCTTTCCAATCTCCCAGCCCCCCCTCCCCACCCCCATCCCACTCATCCAGTGGTAGCCATGGGACAGGGATGAAAAAATAGGAGTAAGAATCAGAATTCAGTGTTGGCCTGGGGACATAGGCTATTTTAGTGTAAGGTCAAAGTTATGGGCAAAATAGGAATTTCACTTGTGGATCCGGCATGGACTATTAGCTGTAGATTAATCTTTGAAGTATAGGATACAGTGGGCAGTGGAGATGATCTCCCATTACTGTCTGGCTGATGGGGTAGGAAGGATATCTACTTGTGGAAATCACTTGGTCCAAGAAACTGTAATCAGTTTTGCTCCCCAAGGGCAGCTACAGACACATCCTTTGGGACAAAATAAGAAGCCCATTCCCAGGGCCCTACTAGATTGCTCTGTGCTCTGTCCTGTAGAAGGTCCCACCTTCATTCCATCACAGAACGGTTGCTCACCATCTTTGTTTCCCAATGTCACCTTCCCTTTGGGTATGCACATCTGCAATATCTTCTTATGCAAACCTTTCCAGGACCACCTGACGCTGCAGGGAAGCTTCTTTTCCGTGTATCTACAGGATAGCATCCACATCCCTTTCCTGGGGCCTCTGGTAGCTGGAAGGCACATCTATTTCTATGAATCTGCTCTTTCCCCGCTACAACTCCCACCTTCTCAGAACATTACCCAACACCAAGCATTCGTAGGTGCTCCATCAGTGTGTGTGGAATTAATTCGCAATTGACAACTATAACGTTTACATCACATGAATGATGGATCACCTTGCTGTGATGTGCCAGTGGAGGGGATAGAGGCAAGCGCTGGAGAAGGCTGGGAAGAAGCCTGTACTAATACCTCTCCACCGCACACCTGAAGCCCTGTGACGGTGAAGAACCCTGAGAGGAGGTGGGAGTACATGGCAGTCTAGTCTCTGGGAGCTCTGAATCCTTCAGCACACCCTTTCTTCCCCCTTTCACTGCTGCTTCCTGCCCTGGTGGCTGTATTTGTCAGCTCAGGCTGCCGTAACAAAACATCCTAGACTGGGTGGCTTAAACAATACATGTTTATTTGCTCATAGTCCAGAAGGCTGAAAGTCTGAGATCCATGTGCCAGCATGGTTGAGTTCTGGTAAGGGTTTGTAGATGGCTGTCTTCTCTCTACGTCCTCACATGGCAGCAAGAGCAATCTTACTCTTCCTCTTCCTGTAAGGCTGCTAACCCTTATGGCATAATCTCACTTAAATTCCCTCTCAAAGATCCTTCATATGGTTTGGATCTGTGTCCCCACCAAATCTCATGTTTAATTGTAATCCTCAGTGTTGGAGTTGGGGCCTGGTGGGAGGTGACTGAATCATGAGGGCAGAGTTCTCATAAGTGGTTTATGTGTTCTTGTGATAGTGAGTGAGTGAGTTCTCAAGAGATCTGGTTGCTTTAAAAGTGTGTAGCACCTTCCACCTCTTTCTCTCAGTCCGTTCCTGCCACATAAGAAGGCTATTCCCACTTTGTCTTCATCCATGAGTAAAAGCTTCCTGAGGCCTCCCCAGAAGCAGATGCTGCCATGCTTCCTCTACAGACTGTGGAACCATGAGCCAATTAAACCTCTTTTCTTTATAAATTACCCAGCCTCAGGTATTTCTTTAGAGCAGTGCAAGAACAGACTACTACAATCCCATTTCCAAATACTATCCCATTGGGCATTAGGGCTTCAACATATGAATTTGGGGGAACACAAATATTCAATCCATAACAGTAGCTTAGAAACCTGTCTGGCATTTCAGAAATCCTCCAGCTGGATTTGACACAAGTGTAGATGATTTAGCAATCTAGTTCAATTATCTTTTGCTTAATTTAACTTTTTAAGCCACAGTGCAAAGAATGTATTAATTCTTGTGTACTTAATTTAAGTGATAGAAAAATATTCTAGGATTCTTTCCTTACACTTAAGGTGATAGTCATTATTAGGAAGTGCTTCCTCAGGAAGGAGTTCAATTCCCAGGAATTGTGAGGGAAAGAAAGGGGGAGTAAGGCAGAAAAGGAGGGAGAGCTTGAATGTGGGGCATGACCAAGCTAGCCTCTGCTCAATATAATGTATTTAGGTTGGTGCAAAAGTAATTGCGGTTTTTGTCATTACTTTTAATGGCAAAAAACACGATAACTTTTACACCAACCTAATACAATTGAAAGCTCCACGTCTCAGTACTTGCTTCCTAGAACTCCTAAGTACTCTTATCTCAAAAAAGTCCAATGGGGAAGGAAGCAGGGAAAGGAGAAGAATAAATCCACCATGTCCTACCTCCCGTTGGTCAAATATCTCCCCACTGGGCATTAACTCCCAGACACTTTAGTACTGCAAATGTGTAGATCCCAGTGTGTCATGCCTCCACAGCAGCAGAAGAGCCCCCGGTGAAAAGGTGAGAGTCATGCAGTATGGGCCAGGTGGCATGATCAGGCTGCACTTTCGCTGGTCTCTGTAGTGGCAGCTGGAGTGGGAAAAGGGGCCCAAAGCCTTGGACGGAGGTGAAGCAAGAGGATGTAAGATGGTGCATCAGACTTGTCCAATATATGGAAACTTCCACCCTGAGTGTGGTTGCTCACCGACATGCACTTTCTATTACGCTCTTATGCAGACATAGATTTTCTCTTTATTCAACAGTTCATTTATTCATTCATTCATTAATCAGTTCATGTACCACCCCAAAGACATGAGTGCTTTAGCAATAAAGTAGTTTTCATTAAGGTATGTGCATTCTGCCATATGCCAGACACTGAGATAAACAGAAATAACCCTGGCTTTCTGGAGTAACAGAAACATCTTATTTACCGTCCTCAAGCAACCTTAGGCTTCCTCCCTGACTTTCCATCCCCTCCAGCCCTACCTCCACTCCTACTTGGGCCAATCCCCACTGCTGGGCTTACAAAGAAGTGTTGAGGCGCCCACAAATCTCACACCACAGGCCTGTAAGGCTATGGGGTTGCCCTAGAAGAAGATGCATCCCTTCCAAGGAAGAAATGTTACCTGTGAGCTTGAACACTGTTTCGTACTACTACTTATCCCTCATCCTCATGTCATCATGCCAAGCATTTGTAGGTGCTCTGTCCTGTAGAAGGTCCCACCTTCATTCCATCACAGAACGGTTGCTCACCATCTTTGTTTCCCAAGTCATCTTCTCTTTGGGTATGCACATCTGCAATATCTTCTTATGCAAACCTTTCCAGGACCACCTGACGCTGCAGGGAAGCTTCTTCTCCATGTATCCACAGGATAGCATCCACATCCCTTTCCTGGGGCCGCTGGTAGCTGGATCCTTGGGCCTCTGATAGCTGGATCCCTGGATGCCAGGGACACTCTGGACCAGATTATGGAATAAGGAGCTCCCTTGAGAGCAAAAGACCATGTGCTCAGCTTTCAGAAATGGATTGTGCAATATTAACTTAATCTTCAAAAGAAAAGCAAGTTCCGAGAGACTGAAAATGCCCCAGTGTCTTAAAGTTTGAGGGCTGTCTGTAGGGAAGGGTTCAAAGGCAATCCTTGTGGATTAGGGAGAGACAGGAAACTAGTACAGGCATACCTTGTTTTATTGTGCTTCATGCTATTGCACTTCACAGATATTGAGGTTTGTAAATATATATATAAAAAGTGAAGGTTTGTGGCAACCCTGTGTTAAACACATCTATCAGCGCCATATTTTCAACATCATGTGCTCATTACATGTCTCTGCATCACAGTTTGGTAATTCTTGAGAATACCTGAAAAATATTTCAAATGCTCCCTCCCCCCACCCCCACTTTTTTTGAGACAAGTGTTGCTCTGTCACCCAGACTGGAGTGCAGTGGTACAATCTCAGCTCACTGCAGCCTCACCCTCTGTGCTCACGCAATCTTCTCACTTCATCCTCCCAAGTAGTTAGGGCTACAGGAACACACCACTGCACCCAGCTAATTATTTTTAAAGATCTGGTTTCACTATACTGCCCAGGCTGGTCTCAAACTCTTGACCTCAAGCAATCTGCCTGCCTTGGCCCCGAAAGTACTGGGATTATAGGATTGAGCCACTGCACCCAGCCCAAACATCTTTATTATTATTATATCTGTTATATCTGTTATAGTGATCGGCAATCAGTGATCTTTGATATTATTATTTTTATTGTTTTGAGGGCACAACAAACGGCATCCAATAAGAGGGACTTAATAAACATTGTGTGTTCTGACTTCTCCACCAAAGGGTTTTTCTGCCATCTCTCTCCTCCTTCTCAAGCCTCTTCATTTTCTGAGACAGAATATTAAAATTGGGCCAATTAATTACTCCACAGTAGCCTCTAAATGTTCAAGTGAAAGGAAGAGTTGCACATCTTTTACTTTAAATCTAAAGCTAGACATAATTAAACTTAGTGAGGAAGGCATGTCAAAACCCAAGATAAGCTGAAAACTAGACCTCTTGCACCAGTTAGCCAAGTTGTGAATGCAAAAGAAAATTTCTTAAAGGAAATTAAAAGTACTACTCCAGTGAACACAGGGATGATAAGAAAGCAAAATAGCATGATCGTTGAGATGGAGAAAGTTTGAGTGGTCCAGATAGAAGATCAAACTATCCACAACATTCCCTTAAGCCAAAGCCTAATCCAGAGCAAGGCTCTAACTCTCTTCAATTCGGTGAAGGCTGGAGAGGTGAGGAAATGGCAAAGAAAAGTTAGAATCGAGCAGAGCTTTGTTCATGAAGTTTAAGGAAAGGAGCTGTCTCCATAATATAAAAATTCAAGGTGGAGCAGCAAGTGTTGATGTGGAAGCTGCAGCAAGATCTTAGCAGAAGATCTAGCTAAGATACATGATGAAGAGGGCTACATTAAACAACAGATTTTCAGTAAAGTCAGATCTGCCTTCTATTGCAAGAAGATGACAAACAGGACTTTCATAGCTAAAGAGAAGTCCATACCTGGCTTCAGAGCTTCAAAGGATGGGCTCACTCTCTTGTTTCAGGCTAATGCATCTGGTGACTTTAAGTTGAAACCAATGGCCATTGACCATTCTGAAAATCATAGGTCCCTTAAGAATGATGCTGAATCTACTCTGCCTGTGCTCCATCAATGGAACAACAGAGCCTGGATGACAGCACATCTGTTTTCAGCATGGTTAACTCAATATTTTGAGCCCTCTGTTAAGACCTACTTTTTAGAATAAAACATTTTTAATACTGCTCATTAACAATGCACCTGGTCACCCAAGAACTCTGATGGAGATGTACAAGGAGATGATTGTTGTTTCATGTTTGATAACACAACATCCATTCTGCCCATGAATCAAAGAGCAATTTAGACTTTCAAGTCTTATTATTTAAGAAAAACATTTTGTAAGGCTATGGTTCCCATAGATAGTGAAATGGATCTTGACAAAGTAAACTGAAAATCTTCTGGAAAGAATTTATCATTCTAGATGCCATTAAAAATATTTGTGATTCAGCAGGGCATGGTGGCTCACACTTGTAATCCCATCACTGAGGCTGAGGCAGGAAGATCACCTGAGGTCAGGAGTTCGAGACCAGCCTGGCCAACATGGGAAAACCCTGTCTCTACTAAAACTATAAAAATTAGCTGGGTATGATGGTGCACACCTGTGATCCCAGCTACTCAGGAGGCTGAGGCAGGAGAATCACTTGAACCTGGGAGGCAGAGTTTGCAGTAAGCCGAGGCCATGCCACTACACTCCAGCCTGGGTGACAGAATGAGACTCTGTCTCAAAAAAAAAAAAAAAAAAAGGTGATTCCTGATTCATGAAAGGAGGTCCAAATATCCACATTAACAGGACTTTGGAAGAAATTGATTCCAAACTTCATGAATGACTTTGAGGAGTTCAGGACTTCAGTGGAGGAAGTAACTGCAGATGTGAAAATAGCAAGAGAACTAGGATTAGAAGTGGAGCCTGAAGATGGGACTGAATTGCTGGAATCTCGTGGTAAAACTTGAATGAATATTCAGTTGCTT
Organism: Mandrillus leucophaeus; assembly: GCF_000951045.1. Taxonomy (NCBI): domain Eukaryota; kingdom Metazoa; phylum Chordata; class Mammalia; order Primates; family Cercopithecidae; genus Mandrillus; species Mandrillus leucophaeus. The sequence goes on from NW_012105399.1 coordinate 992,714, forward strand.
TTTATGAATGAGCAAAGAAAGTGGCTTCTTGAGATGGAATCTACTCCTGGTGAAGATGCTGTGAACATTGTTGAGCTGACAACAAAAGATTTAGAATATTTATTCTATAAACTTAGTTGATAAGGCAGTGGTAGGGCTTGAGAGGATTGACTCCAATTTTGACGAGGTTCTACTGTGCGTAAAATGCTATCAAACAGCATCACGTGCTACAGAGAAGTCTTTTGTGAAAGGAAGAGTCAAATGGTGCAGCAAACTTCATTGTTGTCTTGTTTTAAGAAATTGTCACAATCACCCCAACCTTCGGCAACCACCACCCTGATCAGTCAGCAGCCATCAGCATGGAGGCAAGACCCTTCACCAGCAAAGATTATGACTTGCTGAAGACTCAGGATCATTAGCAGTTTTTTTAATCAGTAAAGTATTTTTGATTAAGTTATGAATATCGTTTCTTAGACATAATGCTATTGCACACTTAATAGACTACAGTATAGTATAAATAAGACTTTTATATGCACTGGGAAATCAAAAAGTTCATGTGACTTGCTTTATTGTGATACTTGCTTCATTGCAATGGTCTGGAACTGAACCTGCAATTTCTTCAACATATGCCTGTAATTCTTTATATATTTCTGTTTCATTTACTCATTATCTCATTGACTGTGGGCCACCCTGAGCATGCATGGCCACGTGTCATTATTTCCATGTCACAGATGTGAAAACTGAGGCTGAGAGATTAAACAACTTGCTGAAGCTCACACAGCCAGTAAAAGGGCTTGAACCCTGTCTGGTAAGTGCACATCACCTCTGCTCTCAGCCCCCAGTACTCAGTGGCCTGGCCTACCCTGTCCTGTCTTTGTCCCGCAGACCTATCAGCCCAGCCTCAGCAGCTGTAGATTCTTACCCACCATGTGGGAAGCAATGGTCCTTAGGACCCAGGGATTTCCCCTAAGGTACTTTAGCTCTCTCAGTATTGTGAGTGGGCAAAATGCCAGTGATCAGGGCTCCATCTTCCCCTCCCGTGTCCTCTAGCAAGCCCCCTCCTTCTCCCTCACCTAGCACAGAGCCAATGCACTCCCAGTAAATTCAGTGTTTTTCCATTCCAGTGAGTGCAGCCTTTACTTTGATTTGGGTGCAAGCAGCTGCAGGTGCCTCAAGTCATCATGTGCTCTCTTTCCCCCTCGCTCCCTGCAATGTCATCCATGTTTACTTGCTGCTCTGGACTTTAGATTCTGTCAGCATGCCAATCGGTGGGGCCGCCAGGCACCACAGCTGACAGTCAAATCTGTGATGCTGAATCCTTCTTCTGGAAAAAAGGGCTAAAGAGGTTAATACACTCAAGTTAGGATAAACACACCAGCTGTTAGAGTTTCTAATATTTAATATCATTATCAAATAAATAACTCAGGAAGAAATCACACACATACATACACACACACACCACAAACACCCACAGCCGCTGCTTCATTTACAGTGGTTAAAAAGAATATTCATAAATTATCTTAAAAGCCTCCACAATAGAGTAATGGCTGGGACACAATTAGGGAACATTTGCATATATGCTGCTGCTGGTCCCTGCCCAGAGACATCCTCCCCCAGGTCAGCCCTGGAGAGAGAAACTGCGGGAGCAGGAGGAAGGAATATGAGTTCACTACTATAGGCTTCCCTCTTGATCTGGTAAGATCTCAGCTCAAGCAAGCTTTGCTTCTGCTTTCAATGGAAGATTTCCCTCCGTTAAAAAATATACCACACTTCTATCTACCTACACAATTCAAGATAAATTCGTTTTGTTTCAGGAAAATATATATTCAGACAAACGGCATTAGTAACCAGTTCTGTGGATAATGGATTATTTAACTGACCAGTAAATAGTGTTTTGTTGTTGTTTACTCTTCAATCTACTTTGTGTGTAGATATTAGCCAGAAGGTGATCAACCTCTATTTTTCTCTTGTAGATCTAGCCTTCTGATTCCCTAAACACTAATACTAAGGCTGAGCAGGACAGAATTTTAACACCCTGTTAACTGTGTCAGGAAATTGTGAGTGTACTTTTTTTTTTTTTTTCTTTTTTGCCCCAGCTCACTGGCTGCTGTTCACCTGGGCTACAGGAACAGAAAATGATGATCATTGCATTTGGGGGGAAAAATGAACATGGGCTAATTTTTTTTTAAGGCTCCAACAAAATGTTTTCCAGGTCACAAAGCACTGAACAAAATGAGCTCCATATATAGTTTATGTTGTATATTATAAGGGAAGCTGGTCTCGGTGACTCTGTTAAGGTTCCATGAACATTTTTTGAGATAAAGCCTTCATTTCAAGGGGCCAGGGTTGAGCTATTTCCCTTCTCATCAAGCAAAAACCTGGCATCCCGTTTGTCTGTCCAGATGTATTTTTGTTTGGGTTTTTACGCTGTTTGATTGAGATCAAGTCATGAATTTCTGCTCTCTGGATGGGCAGAGGAATGACAGTTTATGAAGTCTGAGGATGCATGTAGTTTAGCTCAAAAGCACAGCCAGATGAATTTTGGTGACAGGAAATGCTGCACTGCGTGGCCACAGCAGCCAATATCTGGGGCAATTTCTCTTTTACAGACTTTTGAAAATCAGAGCAGGAGGGTATAGTTTTAATAATCTCGCATAACTGGGGCTGTATGGGTGGGGTGGATCAGATGGAAAGGATTCCAATAATTTAAATAGGACTTTGTTCTATAAGACTTCCATCATAATTGTCCTGTTGACATTGTGTCTGTGCAAAGGCTACAGTGATGACTGCACTGTCCACACACTTTGCACTTAATGCTAGGAGTGGTGGACAGGCAAACGGCTTCTGCCCACACACTTCTGCCTTTGAGTCTTTGAGCTTCCAAATGGCTCAGTGCCTCCTTCGCTCACTCAGACATCTTCTAGGGGCCCAGCCGGGTTCCTCGGTTCTTCAAACGAGTTTTTCAAGTGTGTAGAAAATATGCAGCCAGGTGGCAGGGATGAAGGCAAGAAGGATGAGTCTCTCCAGACCCCTGGGGACACCCAGTGGGTGAAAGGGTGTCTCAGAGCTGCTCCGTGGTGGGGTGAGGGTGTTATTAGAGGGATGAAACCATACCTGAAGTTGGGTGTTGGCTGGAGTTTAGATCTTTGATTATTGTTCTATTCAGATGTTTCTAGATTTGATAAGGTGAGACAAAAATGATTGTTAGAGTCATGAGGATGAAAAAGAATGAAGAGGAACATGGTGGGAGGGAGAAAGAGAGAGGGAAAGGGAGGAGGGAAAGAGGAGAAAGGAGGAAAGAGGGAAAGGGAGAGAGAGGGAGGGAAGGAAGAAAGGATGACAAAAACCAAACTCAGTTCTCAAAGTCAGAGATGCGCTGTCTCGGGCAGGGACTCTGCCTTGCACAACCAGTGCCCTCTGCCTAGCGTGCTTTTCACCCTTTTGCACATCAAAAGCTTCTCCTCATGTCTGAGTCGCAGATCAAGCCTTCCTAACAACTCAGCACAGAGCTGAGTGCACCCCTCTCCCCTCTGCCTCATTTCCTTTCTGCACTATGCTGTTTCTCTTTGCCTTTCTGTCTACTGGAGGAAGGGAATACATCTTTACTTCATAGCTTCCCCCAGCATCCTGGGCCGTTCTGGGTTCCCATAAATGTTGTTGAAAGAATGAATGAAAATAAGAAAAGTGAACAATAACTAGAGATGCATCAAATACTAGTGTAAATCTAAGAATTCTCCTATAATAAAGAAATTTAATTCCAATTAGTTGCATTTGTGATCATTTGGTAAAAACAATAGAAAAAAAATGTTGTAAGAATAAAACAAACCTGTGGTGCAGATGGTTACTCTCAAGAGATTTCTTTCCATGCTAGCAATAGATGTTTATAATGCCCTTTCTAAGGATAGAAAATACCTGTCATTCATATTAAAATATAAAATTAATTGTATGCCATTAACAAGCTTATGAGCTGTGTGAGGACATTTTTAAAACCAACACACACACAAGTATTTAAGATAACCCAGGCTTAACTAACTAGGGAACTGGACAAATGTACAGTTTGAGAGCCATTGACTTAAAGGTAATACTTCTTTCTCTTTTATTTTTTTTATTTATTTATTTTTTTGAGATGGAGTCTCCCCCTGTCGCCCAGGCTGGAGTGCAGTGGCACAATCTCGGCTCACTACAACTTATGCCTCCTGGGTTCAAGCAATTCTCCTGCCTTAGCCTCCCAAGTAGCTGGGATTACAGGCACCCGCCACCATGCCTGGCTAATTTTTGTATTTTTAGTAGAGACAGGGTTTCACCATGTTGGCCAGGCTGGTCTTGAACTCCTGACCTCAGGCGATCCACCTGTCTCAGCCTCCCAAAGTGCTGGGATTATAGGCATGGGCCACTGCACCTAGCCTTAAAGGTAATTTTTGCTTTTTATTCCGATCTCAGTGACTAAGCTGCCTCTGGGAGTTCTTTGTACTGACCAGGGTAGCCCCCAAAACAGGAACCAAACAACGAGAGTCCCCTCATTTCTATCAAACTTTCACTTCCATCCACTCTTATCACCTGACTTGATTCCCTGGAAACCCTTCCAAGATGAGGAAGGAACTGACTTTCCCTTTCCCTGATGGGAATACAGGAGTCAGCGAGCTGATGGCACCTGCCCAAGGCAGGTGCTGCAGAAGACCTAACTCGTCCTCTAGTCTGCTGCTGCCAGGAAAAGGGTAACATGGACCCAAGGTCAATTCCGAGCAGGAAGAGCTCTATTCATGGGACCTGGTCCTTGACTCTGCCTTCCAGGATGTGGAGAGCTGTATAAAAGGGGATGCTGAGCAGCTTTTCTGATTATCTCCAAGTTAATAAAGAAGAAAGGGAATTAAACAGAAGGATTAAAATTAAACACCACAAAAAATTTCTGGTGGCTAGGATGATTCTTAAAACTGGAATAAATGAGTAAGATTCTTAGCGAGTTGAAGTCTGCCACAATGATTTTCTTCCACAGAATTACAAATGTCTTAGTCTCCTTAGTGCTGATTTGCACTTCTTAATTCCCAAATCCAGGCAGGTGAAGGGCAAGCAGGCACAGGAGCCTTCACTCTGAATTCCCAGCATCCCAACAGTTTAAGTCCCATGCTTTATTTATGTGAATTTTATTTTCATGTAGATATTTTGCTCTCCTTGCTGGAGAAGGTGGTTTCCCCAAACTGCTGCGAATGTTCCTTCTCTGTATATTTTATTCATATGAATCCGTTATTGGCCCATCCCTTCCTGAAAGAGCTGAAATTTGCCCTTGAGGCATCAGATGGAGTAGTCAGATTGTCAAATGTGTCCCCTAATTGAAGTGAACATTGGCACAATATTTGTCGACTGGAAATAAACAGCCCCAGTGAAGTAGCAGGTTTATCACCTTCATGCGCTTGTTCAGGTCTTGCTGAGAGTGGAAGGAAACACGCAGAGAGAGAAGCTATTTCTCTAGGAAATGAAAACTTTGGCGGATCAGGGGAAAGGGATCTTTCTTAGACTTTGAATCTCCTAGAGCCAAGAACAGCTGGCCCGGGGCAGTCGGCAGGGCAGTCAGCAAGGTGAATTTCAGCACTCCTCTGCTGTCCTTTCTTCTCCTGCTCCCTTCAGGGGGCCTCCTCCTCCAGCACCCAAGGGCCCAGGATCAGCGTGCTTTCTGTCCTCCATCAGACCCTCTTTTAGGTTGCCCCTGCTATCAGAGTGTAAGGAACAAAAGGTATAGGTGAGATGAAGTTCAGAAAGAGACTCAAATGACCTCCTCTATCTCTTCCCAATGTCTCGTGAATCCTACAACCTCGAAAGCTCCAGTTCTGTGATACCATTCCAGCTGGCATTGGCCTCAGTCCTCCTCTGCCACATGGATGCCTCTGACAGCTTTTTAGTGGACACTCTTGGGGACAGGGAGTTGGGGAGTCAATGCAAAGCCTTGCAAAAGGCAACTGCCTGGTGCAGGCTGGAATGTTGGTTCCTCTCAACGTCATACCCTGGAGGAAGCAAGTGGAAGGGACCAAGTCAAGCCTGAAGCTGGAAACCCTGCCTCTCCAAGAAAGGCTCCAAAGAATTAGACGGGCGAGTGTCTCTCTCCAGTCTTGGTCAAGTCGGGCTTGACCCTCCCACCACTTTCTTGCTTTCCTCAAGAGACCAGTCAGAAGCAGGCCGTTTCCTTCCATGAAAGCTCCCTCCAGGGAGCAGGGGTGAGGTGTCTCTTTCACTATCCATTCTCCATTGCCTTCCCACGATCTATTCCAGCAAGTCTCCAGGCTTCTGTGGCAGGCCTAGGCCACCAGCCCTTGGACACCCTCTCCACAGCCACTCAGGAAAGTGGTCATCCTGGTGCACCAGGCTCCTTTCAGGGAGATGGTGGATCCCAATCCTGTTCAAGTCTGGATGCGGGAGTTGGACTGAAAATATTGACAAGCACCATAACCTTCCTTGGCCTTCTTGGGCAGTGACTGTTTTGTCTCCACTCTCTTTCTGATTAGGGAGAATAGGCGTAGGAAGAGATGGAGACAGAACATTTCCATAGCGCCCCTGAGAAGGCATCTCTGCTCCAATCCCTCTCCAGGGAAGAAGACAGGAATCTCATCTCTAAGTTCCCTTTAACTAGTCCTCATAAAACCGGTTGTGACCTCTCCCACCTCCGGTCAGGGCTAGGAACTCCACCTGTTAGGGCATTGCCAGCTCTTCTCCCTCCTAGGACTTCCCTTAGATTTGAAATGATCTGCTAATGAGTCTGCCCAGGGCTATTGAATTAGATCCTCTTGAAGACAAAGGTATTGCTTTCACGACTGCATCTCTAGCCCCCAGTACAGGCCTGTCATAGACATAATATCTGTTGAACTGCAAAACTTCCCCCAACTCAATAGGCAAATAAACCTCAGGCACATAAGGCCACTCCTCCCCCTTTCCTAAGTCCTTACCACTTCTACCCTCACCAGCCCCTCTCCCCACTACTCCCCTCCACCCCTCCACCAACCCACACCTGTGGCAGAGTAAGTAACCGAAGTCAGCTGCTACTAAGAAACTGGAAACCATTCCCTATCACCAACCTTTAGAAACACTATAAAAAATCTTTTTATGATATCATTTTGTGGTTTTTGTACTTCACCGTAAGTTATTTGTTCTTCACGTTAATTTAAACCAAGTGATGATGGGGGTAAGACACTGTAGAGTTTCTGTATTTTAAGCTTGATCTCCACCTGTGGATTGATGGCTTTGTTTCCTTTTCAGGAATTCTCAGCATAAATGGACAGATTAGTGGTAGTTGGAGGTGGGGATATTTTAAAATTCAATCCATAATGTTAGCAAGTAGACAGCAACCTAGTAAGTTTAAGTGTTAGACTAGATCTGTAGCTAATAGTATCCAACTTCCCAACATGTCTTTCTGGGGATGAAATGGCATTTGTAGAATCCCTAGCATTTGGCCAAGGCTTGTTTAACGTTTTATTATAGCTTTTCTTTCCCCTGAGTCTTAAAAATATGCAATTTGTCAGATCTTGGTCCCAGAAGAAGGCAAAACGAAGAAAGTGGTGATGAAGGTGCTGGGACAGGAAGTCAGTTGCTCTTCTTGTATTTGGGTGAAATTAATCGGTAACTCTGTTGACCTGCTTGTCAACAAGAGGCTGCCATCACATGGCACGCAAGACTTACCCATGCGACACTCCTTGAGGATTGGAGATGATAAGGGAACACAGGATTTTTCCAGCATGCACTCTTACAGAAAGGCTGAAAACGTGTAAAATTACCTTGTGACCTAAGTTCCCACTCAGGAAAACGTTTCAGTCTTTTTCCTGTTCTTCTCAATGACCTCCTGGTGGGCAGATGTACGTTTTCTAATTTTTAATTCTCCTTGCTGTCTCTTTTGCAGCAGTTAATTTTACTGTTTCCTCATGCTTCAGAAGGATTTTTGTTGTCATAGTTTCTATAGTAATTATGTGTCATTCTTATACCTCCCTGATTACTTCTGTTGCTACCTCTTATTCCTCTCCTTCTCTCACCCCTAACTGACTCTTTATTTCATTATGCCGTTGGACCGCCCCTTTGCTTTCTTTTTGTCAAAGAATTCATTTCCTCCCATGGCTTTCTCTGTTACCTCCAAGGAGATAGCATTTTCTCTCAAAAATGACCTCCCCTCCCCATTCCCCTATTCCTATTAATTCTACAAGAACCCCGGTTTTTATATTTTAAATGCTTTTTTCTCCTTCACCTTTTCATAGCTCCTCAGCTATCTAGTTCCATTGATCCTTGCTTTGTAAGTGCTCCCAATTCTCTCTCCTTTTAGATTCCCACTCCGATGATTCTAATCTAGGCCTTGTTACCTGATGCCTCAGTTACTCTGCGTCTAATTTATTTCTCTGCCACCTTTAGCTTTATGTATCACTTCCCAACTAAGCTTCCCAAAACATTACTTTCTTCTGCCCAGGGCCAGAAAAAACAACTTTCTTCAACAAACAACCCTGGTCAAAACCCTTCACTATCTCTCCACTGGCTAATCCTGACACTTAAGGCCTTTCAAAATCTAGTCTGAATCCACTTTTCCCAGGGCATATGCCATTACCCCTGAAAGCAGGCTGGTGTCTTCAGTATATTTGACCTCATTATAATATCCTCATTACCCCTTAACCCCATTTCCTCCCCATCTTCTGCTGTCTTCTTTAAATACTCTTCCCCTCCTCTGACCTATACAAATCCTACCAACCCTACAAACCCAGGTCAAGGTCAATAGTTCAGTCTTCATGAAGACTTCTTTACCCATAGAACATGTGCACCCATTTAGCAGCTCTCTGTTCAATACCTCTCTATGTCAGTCGCTGGTCTAGGCCCTGTGGGTACAGAGGTGAAGAGCCAGTCAAAGTCCCTGCTCTAAGGGAGCTGACATTGGGAAGCAGAGAGGAGACATATGATAACAAATAAACAAAGTAATAACATACCTTCAGAAAACCATAAATGCTACCTGATTTCAGCAGCCCTCTTCATGGAAGAGAAACACTGAGTCTCTGAGAAGGTAGATGCCTGGCCAGAGGCCACGTGATTAGTAAATGATGATGCCAGCGTCAGACATCGTTGTCATCTGTGTTCTTCCCATTAACTACATTGGGAAACTTCTCAAGGTCAGGTCATCATTTGTCCTGGCACTTAGTACACTACTGGTCACGCTGCAAGCATTCACAGGTCACTTGCAGGAAAAATGAGTAAAGGCAAGCAGACAGCAGGTAGGGAAAAGGCGTGTCCCTGTTTGGTCATAGGCATGGCCTTACTTTTCCTTATCTGAGCCTATACATCTCATTAGTGCCGGGGTATTTATCTGTATCACTGAAACCACCACAGAGTTTGGGGGTTAATAAAGATTCTCTTAGGGAATACTGGCTTTTATTTTCCATGAAATTTCCCTTTCATGTGGCAAATTCTCATCTGGACTGTGATTATGACCCAGGGCGGACTCAGGGTCCACACGGCTTTATACTCCTGGTGCTGGCCAGTAAAGAGCAAGATGTATTTCAGTAGGACCAAGACTGGGAAGAGTCAAGATGACCTGTTTGAAACAATCTAGGGCAGACAGCTCATCAAATGGATTCCTTTTACTCTCCCCTACTCTTATATCCACTGTTTTTCAGAGAGAAAAAAACCAGAGAGAATGAGGAGAAGGGAAAAGGAAGGGAGGGAGGGAGGAAGGGGGATTTATCACAAACTCCTATTTATAGAATCACAAGGTGAACAGGAAATTATCTTCGAGGAAAGGAGGTATAGAAATTGTATTTGAAAGAATCTTCCTTATATCCAAATGATAATTCCTGTTCCTTCACACCAACTTTTAATGGACTCAATATTGATGATTATGGTTTGGCTAACAAAACCTGTAGAGAGGAATGGCACCCCCAACTCTGATCCCCCTTTAAATTATTTTCCATTTAGCATGAATCCTATAGTGTGGCACAAAACTTTATTGAATAGCTCATTTGAGCAGAGAATACTTTTGAAAGAATATTAGTAAACTCTTTCAATGGAGTCAAAACACCAAAATGGAAAATTCAAGTTTTGAAGAGAGCCATTAAGTGTGATTAAACCTTTAAAAAGGAGAGAACAACGCCTGCAGAACTCTATTTAGCCATTTCATATCTTTAATTGTCCAAAGATTTACTTTAAAAGCACAGACATGAAAGGATGCTGAATGTTACAGTATTTAAAGGGGGAGAGTGAAGATAAGCCCCGTTCACCAGCAAATGGAGCTCAGCCCAGAAGTAGGGACAACAAAAGCGGCGGGGACCTGCTTCCTTCTACAATATATAGAGAGAGGGAAATAAAAAGGCAGCAATTCTTGACTTAGCTTTGAGGAGCACAATGGGCATGATTAGGGATCCAGAGTGGGAGTGCATTTAAGTAGCAGTAACATCCACCAGTTAGCTGGTAATTAGGATGAAAACTGAGGGGAAGGAAGCTAAGAGGAGGGAGATGGAGAAATGGGGGACAGGAACTTGGGGAAAGGGGTTTGAAAGGTCATTTTTGAAATTTAGTGGAGGTGAAAATCACGTTGGGAGCTAATTTTATCATACTTTCCTAAACTCAAACGTTAGAGATTTTCATTCAATAGTATGGGAGGAGACCCAGGAATCTGTGCTTTTAAGATGCCTTCAAGGTAAGGCTGCTCTGATGGTCCTTTTGGACCAGTTTAGAGGATGTCTGGAGGAAGAAGGAAGGTACTAGAAATAGAAATCTGAAATAGAAACTCCACCTGGAGAGAGAGAGAGAGAGAGAGAGAGAGAGAGGAGATTCCAAATGACAAGGAGGCAGAATCTAATTGTCCTGCCAGTCCTTACTCTCAAATGCACAAGTCTATCCAGGGAGGTAAATTGAGGAATTCCACGAATAGTGTCAGCAAGAGGGGAAGTCCTTTTGGAAAAGGGCAGGAATGAAAGAAAGAAAAACAACCAATCAAGAAAAGGAGGAAGAAAAAGAAAATGACAGTAGCACACAATTCTGAGCAGAAAAGCTTTTAACTGTCCCCAAATGAAAGCAATAATATGTGTTGTTGTTTATTGACAAGATTTAAAAAAAAAATAAGTAAAATAGTCATGCCAGCTGACCAGGTGTTGACAAAGTAGAATAGAAATATGTAAAATTGTGGACTGTTAGTTGTTAAGTGGTTCTGGAGAGTGTAAAAATCTGTGGCTTCCAGCACTGCTCTCTGTGGCCTTGCAGATGAGTCTCGAGGTCCAACACTGGGGAGCCAGGGCCCCCAAGTGGGGAGGAGGTCACCAGCTACCACCGCTTGCCCGGCCACAACCAGAGCATCTCTGTTCTGGGTAAGATTCACTTTGAACATGGAAGTGCTGCTAAATGGATTTTTTAAATTCCTAATTCTGGCCATTTCCTCTCATTTTACAGATGAGAAAACTAAGGCCATGAGAAGCAAAACATCTTCCCCAACACGTTTGCAGCAACTTGGACTCAAGCTTGGGACTCCTTATTCTTGGTCCAGTGAGCATCTGGACTTCAGAGCACTCAGCCACCCCCTGTAGATACTGGAACTTGTCAAGCCATTGTGTTTTACAACACTAATTGTATGTGGTTCGAATATTTTAGCAGTCATGATTTACCTAATGGCATATTTAAATGTATGTTAAAACAAGTAATGTTGTCTCAGGTTGTTATTCTACATGTTTTTGAGGTAGAAGTGGTCCCCTGGAGTGCATAGGAATGAATAGGAATACTTGGGTCAGAAGGAAGTGAGACCCACACCTGTTGAGTACTTGAGAGTCACAAGGTATGTTATGCCCATTACAAGTCCCTTTCATTCTCATAACAAACCAGCTAGGTAGTGGAAAGACCCTCCCTCATTTAGCCATGGAGGTGACTGGAAACCAGCAGGGTTAATGAACGCAGTTGCCAGGTAGACATGACAACTCAATCTGGGTGACTTCAGAGGCCAGCCTTTTTGTACTTGATTAATTTGCTCACCCTGTAATGGGATGCTTTTGACAATTTATGCCATCCTTTCGAATCTCATTTCTTTCACTTTTCTATTATAAAGATAGTGCCTAATAGGAAGTCCAGAAGACGAAGAAAATACTACTCATAATCCTGACAACCAAGCATATCTACTTTCACTGTGGTAAATTCTGTTGCTATTTTTTGTCTTCATAAATATAGATGTTACATAGTAACAATCCTAATGGACACACACCTTGTATCTCACCTTCTCCTCACTTAACTCCCCACCAGAGGCTTTGTCCAGGATGTGTATGTCAGCCTCTCTTTGTGTTCCTTCCTGTTTCTCTCCCTTCTTTTCTTCTGCTACCTCCCTCTCTCTGTTCTTCTTTCTTTGTTCCTTAGTCTCCTTCTCTCTTCTTTGTTTTTTTTTTTTTTTTTTTTTTTTTTTCCTCTAAGTAAACCTAAAGTTTACCCCAGGTTCCTGGGATTCCTGTGAATAAAGACTCTTTCCAGGAAAGAGTGAGTGCATTGAGCTCCCGAGTGATATTCTGTCTTGGGTCAGTCTCTTGCTAGATGTGTCCTAGAAGTGAATCAAGGAAGGTAAGTGGAAAGAGGGGAGGGAGTGGTTATAAGCACGGATCAGAATTCAGGGTAGGAAACAGATGACAGAATGGCTCAGTAATTATGGGGGTGGGATAAGAAGTGAGCAGGTTGTATATTTCCACAGGAATAGGAGATGAAGTGCTCCCCTGCCTATCAATAATCAGAAATAATAATGATACTAGTAATTCAGGTGGCTCCAAGCAACACCTCCCAAGGAGAGGGAAATGGCTTCTTATTTTATTCTATGCTGGGTCCCGGACTTAGTTCAGTGGTATAATACATCCTCTGTAAATATTGTTTCATGTTAAGAAAGATGTGCAGAATCACAATAACAGCGACTTATACTTACATAGTTCTTTAAATACACAAAACACCTTTATATTACTTATAACCACAAAAGCAAATGTTCTAGGTAGAACGTCAGGAAGCTGACATTTGACAATAAAGAGTTTAGCTGAAGTTTGTATTGTAAAGCTTTCACCAGAGCAATTAATATGAACACTTTGCAATGATAAGCATTTTAAGAGGGGCCAAATATGCCGACTGGAAATCTAAGAAGAAGCGAAGGTATTGCTTAAGAGGGCAGCATGAATGATGATGAACATTCAAAAGATGGAAAGGGAGGATATCTGGGCGGGGGTGGGGGTCGCTTTCTTGATGAGAAAACATTACCAGCTCCACGTACACTAATAAAGGTAAATTGCCATTTATAGTACTTCTTTGTGGTTCAATTTCCTTGGCAATTATTATATTAGAGTGACACTTCTATTGAATTATATGTTTCAATTACTATTAAAAAATCGAAGTCCTTAAGTTGGAGGAAATTATGAATGCAGCTTCTGGAGAGCCCTACCTCTGACACTCCAAGGATAGTATCGCTTATCTCCTTAGCACTCAGAGGCCCATTATGCAGCGTGGGTAAGGAGGAAGCCATTGCCTGCACAATAGTGTCCAACATTATCAAAGCACTTCTGGTGGATTCCACCATCTCCGCGCTGTGTTGTGGTAACCCCAGGTGACCGGCCGCCTTTCTTTGCGCAGGACACAATGGCAAATAGAAACACTAACTCTCACAATGTCGCAAGACTCCCACTGCATTATTTCCTGACCTCGAGAGAGATAATGTGTCATTTGCTGTAGAAAAATAAAAGTTTTCAAAGCAGTTGGAAATATAATTGCGTATACTTCATTTGCTGAACTGCCTTTCTAGGGTTTGTTTGGCCCTTTAGAGCGAGAGAATGGGAGATTTTCAGCGAGGTGACCATGGAGGTTTCCTTCCCACCGCCCACCCCCCACCACTGTCCCCTCCCGGGAAGATGGAGTGGTTTCTGAGTGCTGGATGGTTATGGGCAGGGAGAATGGTTAGGCACCCGCTCCTGAATCACAAAGCTGGGGATGGAGGAGCAAGAAGGCTCTGTCTGGTGTCTGAACACCCCGGAGGCAGGGCTCCGGGACATCTTCTTGATGGGTGGATATTTACTAGAAGTCAATAGCGCAGTGGGCTTTGGTTCGATGCTAATGAGGCCAAGGTTATCCAAGGGCCAACTGGTTTCCTTCTGTTCCCTCTGCTATAAACCGCCTGCCGTCAGCGGCCAGTTCTCTCACAAATGCAGAAAGGGGGGTAATGAAATGGGCAGGAGGCTTCTCCCGGACAGATGGCTCCCCAGCTGTTTTCGCCGATGGGTAACTTTTGTTGCTACCGCTCAACTTCCCCTCTAAAGACCATGTTCTGCAAAGCCTTTGCTCCTTCAGTCCTCCCATGAGATATCTCTCATCAGTAGGGCCTCTCTCCAGGATTGTTCTCAAGCAGATAATGTCTTTTACAGGGGCAGGGAGCCATCGCAGGCAGAGGTGGATGCAGAAGAGGGTGAGGGCAGACCCCTGATTTGATTCGGCTGGATGTGGTTTGAAACGCCACTCAGTCTCTTTCAAGGGGATCTTCCCTGTTGCAGCCAAACTTCCCTGTTTCAGGCCCTTTAGAGCGAGAGAATGGGAGACTGTCAGCGAGGTGACCATGGAGGTTTCCTTCTCACCACGCACCCCCCACCACTGTCCCCTCCCGGGAAGATGGAGTGGTTTCTGAGTGCTGGATGGTTGTGGGCGGGGAGAACGGTTAGATATAAATCTGTATCTATTATATATCTATATATCTATTATATATCTATATATCTATTATATATAGATATCCAGCTCTCTTTATGTATGTATATGTATGTGTATCCACATATCATATACATGATTTCTTATGGGAAATTGTCTTACATGTTTGTGGTGACTGGGAAGTTTAAAATCCATAAGGCGGGCTGCCAGGTGGGCAGCGCAGTCAGGAGTTGCTGTTGCAGACCTGGGGTGGAATTTCTTCTTCTTTGGGAAATCTTAGTCTTTGCAATTAAGCCTTCCATTGATTGGATGAGACCCAGCCACATTATAGAGGGTGATCTCTTTTACTTAAGGTCAGCTGATTGCAGGTGTTAACCACGTTTTAAAAATACCGTCACAGCAACAGTTACTGTGTTTTGATTCAATAACTGAGTTCAACAGGACTATCCAAGTGGACACAAAGAAACTAACCATCACAGCAACTTTCCACAGATGATTCCCTAAGTCCATCTCTTGGGTACAGCATTTCTAAGCCACTGCTCACTCCACCCTGTCAGAGTATGTGTGGTTTTCCTCACTTTCTCTCACCATGTATTTTCTTTACTCATATCCTCTTTCTCTGGACACAAACCTCTTGGGCTTCTAATCCTTCTCACTGGGGTTATCCTGTCCTGTTTGGGGGACATGAAGATCTCATCTTCTAGAAATAATTTACTGTCCAGTCAGCAAGTTATCATGAGAAAACCATAATTAATATAACCTCTGTTGTGGTAAATTGGTTACAGAGTGACCCTTTCATATTTGGAGACAGGAGAGTTTAGGGCTGAAGGTAAACAAGCTATGTCAGCTCCCAGTCCTCGGGATTGCAATCTGGGTATGGATTCAGTGTGATTTCAGAATAAAAAGTAAAGGGTTGACATGATCCCTCATCCACCCTTCTAGTCAGCTCTTCCTAAAAGCAAAGCTATGGGAAAGATCCAGAAGGAACCCCCTGGGGCCCTACCCCAAAGACGTGTATTGTAAAGGCAGAACAGACAGGAACACAGAAAACTAAAAATGCAGGGTGGACACAAACAAGTGGTGAAATAGAAGTAAAAACAGAAGTACAAAGACAGTAGTTGCCTTTTCATAGGTAAGAGAGTTCATGTACATTGCACAATGAACTCCACCATGGCAGATATTAAAAAGACATGTGCAGTGAACTGTGGAATAGTCCGTGTGTGTATTTCTTAGCAGTGCCCCCTTCCCTTTTATGCTTTGCTTGGGAAAAAGATTGAAATTAGTTTGCATTTCCTCAGAGCCCATTAATTGATGATTAAAGAAACCTATCCCAATGCTACTAGAAAGATGTGTGCCACAGAGAAATAATTTGGAATTAAATATGTGTTCATTCTGCAAATATATACTGAGCAATGAGCAGGAGGCAGCCCGCACTAGGTGTGGGAGATGCCGTGGCAACTCAGGCTTATGGTCCTCTGGGGATAAAGATGGCAAACATATAGAAGCACCTCTTCTGAAACAAAGGAGGGTCAGGGGAGGAAAGGGGATGGAGTACTGTTTTATTCTGGGTGATCAGAGAAGGTCTCCGAGGGGATATGGAGACCTGACAGAAGAGAGGGAGAAAGTGAATCTTGAGGCACAGAGGTTCTTCATCACACACTCTCTTTCCTTAAATGAAAAGGGCAGTTTCTAATCAACAATATATTGTGTATAATCCCCATTAAATAAAAAGTTGATATGTAGGTATTATTGTGTATACCATCAAACTATTTATAAATATGAATGTACACTTATACATAATTTATATATAGTAAAATATATATTTCTCAAATAACATGTGGTCTAATGTTAACATGAGTTATGTTGGGCAGGGAGATCACAAGTGAATTTAATTTTCTTCCCTAAATGTTTTATACTTCTACATTTTATGTAGACATATCTTGGAGATACCATGGATTTGGTTCCAGACCATCACAATAAAGCCAATATTGCAATAAAGCAAGCCACACAATTGTTTGGTTTCCTGGTGCATATAAAGGTTATGTCTACACTATCAAGTGTGTGATAGCATTATAATTAAATAAAAATGTAAGACCTTAATTTTAAAATACTTTATTGCTAAAAATTGCTAATGATCATTTGAGCCTTCAGCACATCGTAATCTTTTTGCTGGTGGAGCGTCTTGCTTCCATGTTGATGGCTGCTGACTGATCAAGGGTGGTGGTTGCTGGAAATTGGGGCAACAGTGGCAATTTTTAAAAACAAGACAACAATGAAGTTTGCCGCATTGAATGACTCTTCCTTTCATGAAAGGTCTCTCTGTAGTATGTGACACTGTTCCACAGCATTTTGCCCACAGTAAAACTTCTTTAAAAATTAGAGTCATCTCTCTCAAACCTTGCTGCTGCTTTATCAGCTAACTTTATGGAATATTCTAAATCCTTTCTTATCATTTTCACAGTGTTCACAGCATCTTCACCAGGAGTAGATTCTAACTCAAGAAACCATTTTCTTTGCTCACCCATAAGAAGCAACTCCTCTTCCATTCAAGTTATTATGAAATTGCAGCAACTCAGTCATACCTTCAGGCTCCACTTCTAATTCTAATTCTCTTGCTGTTTCCACCACATCTGAAGTTAATTCCTCCACTAATGTCCTCAACTCGTCAAGTCATCCATGAGGGTTTGAATCAACTTCTTTCAAACTCCTGTTAATGTGGACATTTTCACCTCATTTCCTGAATCACAAGTGTTCTCAATGGCATCTAAAATGGTGGATCCTTTCCAGAACATTTTTAATGGACTTTTCCGGGACCCATCAGAGGAATCACTATCTGTGGCAGCTATACCCTTATAAAAATGTGTTTCTTATATAATAAGACTTGAAAGTCAAAATTACTCCTTGATCCATGGGTTGCAGAATGGATGTTGTGTTAGCTGACATGAAGACAACATTCATCTTGCATGTCTCCACCAGAGCTCTTGGGTGACCATGTGCATTGTCAATGAGCAGTAATATCTTGAAAGAAATCTTTTATTCTGATCAGTAAGTGTCAACAGTGAGCTTAAAACAGTCAGTAAACCAGGCTGTAAACAAATGTGCTGTTATCCACACTTTTACTGTTTCATTGATAGAGCATAGGAAAAGCAGATTGAGCATCATTATTAAGGGCCCTAGAATTTTTAGAATGGTCAGTGAACATTGGCTTCCACTTAAGTCACCAGTTGCATTAGCTCCTAACAAAAGAATCAGCATGGCATTTGAAGCTTTGAAGCCAGGCGTTGACTTCTCCTCTCTAGCTATGAAAGTCCTAGAAAGCATCCTTTTCCAATGGAAGGCTGTTTCATACACATTGAAAATCTGTTGCTTAATGTAGCCACCTTCATCAATAGCTAGATCTGGATAACTTGCTGTAGTTTTTACATCAGCACTTGCTGATTCATACTGTACTTTATGTTTTGGAGATGGCTTCTTTCCTTACGCTTTATGAACCAACCTCTGCCAACTTCTAATTTTTCTTCTGCCTCTTCCTAGTGGCTCTCAGCTTTCATAGAATTAAAGAGGGTTAGGATCTTTCTCTGGATTAGGCTTTGGCTTAAGGAAATGTTGTGACTGGTTTCATCTTCTCTGTGGACCACTCAAAGTTTCTCAATAGCAGCAATAGGGCTGTTTTGCTTTCTTATCATTCTTGTGTTCACTGGAGTAGCACTTGTAATCTCTCTGAAGAACTTTTTCTTTGCATTCACAAATGGGGTAACTGTTTGGTGTAAGATGCCTAGCTTTTGGCCTGTCTTGGTGTTTGACATGCCTTCCCCACTAACCTTAATCATTTCTAGCTTTTGTTTTAAAACGAAAGACGTTTGACTCTTCCTTTTACTTCAACACTTAGAAGCCATTATAGGGTTGTTCATTGGCCTAATTTCAATATTGTTGTTTCTCAGGGAATAGGCCTAAGGAGGGGGAGAGATAGAAGAACAGTTGGTCAGTGGAGCAGTCAGAACACACACACTTACCGATTAAGTTTGCTCACTTATGAGTGGGTTCGTGGCACCCCAAAACAATTACTATTGTAACATCAAAGAACACTGACCACAGACCACCATAATAAATATATTTGAAATATTATAACGTAAAAAATGGCATCAATAATCTTGTTTAATGCAAGGTTGCCACAAACCTTGATTCGTAAAAGAAAAATCCCCCAAATCCGCAATATCTGCAAAGCTCAGTAAAGCAAGGTGCAATAAAATGAAGTATGACTGTATAGCAATCCTGCATTAGTTTTTTTGTGTCATGTATTTATCTTTTGTGGGCTATTTTTAATTTTCAAATGAAGTAGTCATCTATTAAGAATTGACTACTCTTTCTAAAAGCCAACATAAATAATGGTAATAGCTATATATTTATCGACCACTTGGTATGTGCTAGGGACTTTCGAGTGCTTTATGTACATTATCTAACTTAATCCTCATCACCACTTCTTGAATCAGGTGCTATTGTTATTGCCATCTTTATTCCACAGCTGAGGAAGATGAGGTGGGCAGTGGTTGATAATCCAAGGCCACTCAGCTAGTATGCGCTGCAGCCAGGGTACTCAGGCAGTATAAACCTGAAGTCCCAATCATAACATTATGCCACAGCTGCCCTCTCCCCTCAGAGGGCCAGTGTAGCCTCATGGTCTTCATTTTTAGTTGATATTCAGAGGTGGAAAGTAGAAGGAGTTTTCAGGAATTATCAAGAGGATTGCCTCAATAAATATTGATATAGCAAAGGCCAAATGGAACAAGAATGAAAGTATTTGATTTGTCCACTTCCCTGGTGGCTATTTTATTCCAGGCCAAGTGGTATGCAGATTTTCCTACCAATTTTGACTGCTCTGATGAATTGCAATAATTCAAACAGGATTTACTGCAAGGCCAGGTCTTGGGACATGTGGACACAGCTTACGGTAACTTGTACTAAAATGTATTTATCTCCTTTCTCCTCTCTTCATACTTGGCTTCTCCCCCTCCATATAAATTTCCTTTCAGGGGACTGAAAAAATTGGATTGAATCAAGATGCTTATGGCAGACTTTTTTTAAAAAAATATACGTGACTACAACAATGTGATCTGATCCTTTTTTTTTCTTTTTTTCACTTTCCATCTGGTTGTTTAGGTGAGAGGTAAATACAAACTTCTTCACTGTCTATGAACTAAAAGGACACAAGACCCACACATACTAGGGAAGCCAAGTGAGTACAACAAGCAGGAATCAGTGAGATCCAAGAAGTGCAGCCCAGAAAAAAGCTGACCAGGACAAGGACAAGCAGAACCTGTGACTTGGTGTCTTCTTACCAAGGGGTTCATTGTCCCGAGGGAAGGATCCTAAACCCCCATGCTCAGGATTAGATTTGGTGACTAGTCTCTGAGATGCCCACAGCCAAAGCACCCCTGCCAGGCTGCCCCTTCTCACTCTGCAGAAGCTCTGACACTTTGTTAAGGGATCCTGAGGCTCCCGACACTTTCCCAAGCGCATCAATGTTTATTTGGGTGTTTGGAAGGGCCAAGAGAGTGGTGACCTCCATTCTCTTCTTGTTCCACCATTCTCTGTGATTTCAGAGGCCTCACTCTAAGCACCTGAGGAATTCTGAGTATCTAAAAGAAAAGTATAGAAAAGAAAAAGTAGAGATATGATCAATTGCTGCTGAAAAATAAATAAATATTCCCCATTTCAGGAGCACAATGAAAGGATAAAAACTTGTAACTAGGCCAGAGATGAGGTTCAATCAAACTCATTATGCTCATGGCCCTGAGTGCCATAAGGAGGCATAGCAACAGAACACCTGGAAGAAAAACAATAGTCTTTGGATGGAAAGACCCAAAGGGCCCCTTAAATCTTTAATAAACTCAATATGTAGATGACTCATATCTCTGAACAAGTCTCCTTCACCCTCCTGCCTGTCTAGCTCCTGGTTCTCAGGGATGACACACCCAGCGATGGTAAACAAAGTCACATGTCATATGACATTTGCTTTAGCTTACTCATGGATTAGTGGCAGTTTTCTTTCTTTTTCTTTTAATGCTCTGTGATTTCACCTTTCCCAGATTGCAGACTTTGTGTCTTTGTTGCCTGTCGTGGTTTAAAAACTTGACTGATGGCTGAAAATGAATCATAACATAAGATCCAAAGTGGAGTTGCATCATGGCTAGGAAGCTGGGAGGAAGTCACAACATCAACGTGGATCTGAGTGTGGATCCAATGTCACCATTTGGACCATGAGAACTAGTTAGTTAAAGTTGATGACTTGGTATACCAGACTGACCAGCAAGTTTAGTCAAAAGGGTGGAACTAGTTGCCGCATGGAGATGCACAGATAAGTTTGGCTTCTGATGGGACCAACGTGCTTTCTTTTTCTCAAGTATGGAGACATCAGACCACCTTTACAGTAAAATGTTAAATGTCTATAGTAAGAAGGAAGAAGATTGAGGAGGAGACTCTCCCTGTGTCCTATGATGTCTTTGTTAGTGTGAGTCTGAGTACTTGTCTACATGGGTGCAAAGGAATGGGGATGTAAGGGTTAGAAGGAAGACAGAACATGCTCCCTATTTCAGGGAGTCTAGGGTCAAAAGAAGTAAAACATTTACATGTAAAATTACTAACTAATGTTAATTATCATTGAGAGGCAGTAAAGAATTTTTCAGAAGGAAACATGCAGAAAGAAGAATCAAGTAAGATGGTATCTGGAAATCCTCTTCTGGAGCAAAGCCAAAGAAGGTATATAGTTTTATCTCTCATGGAATTGCCTGAGGCTTAACCCCCTGGTAGGTACGTGAGTCCACAAGTTCACGGGTGAACAAGCGCATTGCCAAATTATGCTGGGGCAAAATGCAGCAGCCAGTTGCCCAACTGCCCCTCTTCCCTCAGCTCTACTCCTGTAATCACTAGACAGCACAAGGTGGGGACAGGAGCCTAAGAATCTTCATCTATAGGAGCTCTGTGCAGAGGCCTAATGCCACCCAAATAGGAGATCCAGTCCTGGGTGCAATTTGAGTCATATCTACGTACAAAACTTTACAACCTGATTATATTAGGGGAACTGGTACTCTGTTACAGAGCCATAATCCGGGCCAAGAAGATTCCTCTTCTTATAGGCTATTTTGAGTTTTTGAATCCAGTCCTTTCCTTTATTCCAAGCAGCACCATGAAGGCTATTTGAAAACCATGAGTTGGAAAAGAAGAAGGCCCTAGTTGAAACCTGAGAGATGGCATTTCAGGGAGGGATGAGGTTCAAAGGAATGAGAATCTAGGAAGTGACAGCAGGGCTCAGTGGAGCATGCCTGTAATCCCAACACTTTGGGAGGTTGAGGCAGACAGATCAGTTGAGGCCAGAGTTTGAGACCAGCCTGGCTAACATGGTGAAATCCATTTCTACTAAAAATACAAAAATTATCTGCATGTGGTAGTGTGCACCTGTAGTCCCAGCTACTCCAGAGGCTGAGGCATGAAAATCACTTGAACCCAGAAGGGGGAGATTTCAGTGAATCAAGATCATACCACTGCACTCCAATATGGGTGACAGAGCGAGATTCTGTCTCAACAAAAACAAACAAACAAACAAAACATAATCTCAACCTAGAATGACAAAGAGAAGTCAGAGAAGAATGGCAAATCATGGAAACCAATAGTGCAGACAGGTGGAGGCAATATGAAGCGCTGACTGTTCCTATCACAATAACATAAAGGTCATTGGTTATAAATTTCCTTTGTCAGAGCAGTTTAAACAGAAAAGATAAAAGGTAGATCATTTTGGATCAAGTAATAGCTGGGGAATGAGAAAAAGGAAAATATGAGTGTGGATCACTTTATTTGAAGCCTACAGAGGGAGCTCATTTATGTGCTGGGAAGATGAAACCGTAGAAGATGGAAACTCCAGGGATAAGAGGGGAAATTAACAGAGCAAAGCCGTAGGAGATGGGATCCAGAAGGCAGGTGTGTGGACCATCCTTGGATGAAAGGAAGACTCCTTTGAGACAAGGGAGAAAGACACAGAAAAGCTTGTGGAGTATGAATGGAAATTTTAGGGAAATCATATCATTTAGCCTCATTTTTTCCCCGGTGAATTTGTAAGTAATATGATCCGTTAAGAGAATGGGAAGAAACCAATTAAGGACATGTGATGGAATTGCCAATTGTTGTTGAGGGACAGCTGAGACTGGAGACCCAAACTCAATAGTGGCACTCATCAGCAAGGCTAATTTATTTCCTATAAGTCACACTCCCTATTCTGGGTTCAAGAGCAAGACAGGCAGATGATTTGGTTAATTCTTAGTTGAGGTGTGGTCAGGCAGATGCAACTAAAGGACAATTTGGCAAAGGAACTGGGGATATGGGTGGGCATAGAAGAGGGGGTGGTTCATTGTGGCAGCCAAATCATTGTTGAGGACTCAGAACATCGGCAAATGGAAAATGAACCATTTTTGTGTTGTTGTGTTTCCATTTATCACCTTGCTATATTTACACAGGTTAGAACAGCTGTTGGAAAAAACTCTATAGCTGACTAAAATTTTAGAACCACCCCCTTTTGAGGAGTGCCTTATCAAGATATTTCTAGCTAAATTGGGTATATCAAACATGATGGGTGAGACTCGAGTTCAATGGTTTAACACAACAAAGGTTTATTTCTTGCTCATGCAAAGTCCAGGGCAGCTTGACTTCACTCAGGGATAGAAGTTGCTTCTATCTTGGGGCTCCATCGTCTCAACACACAGCCCCTGAAGGAGCAGAAAGGATGGACTAGGCACACTGATTATTAACACCTCAAAGCAGATGTAGAGATGCAAGAATTTGTTCACATTCCCATGAGCTCAAACTCATCCCAAGACTTCAGATCAACTGCAAAGAAAACTAGGAAATGAAGGAGAGTCCACAGGCATTCAGGGAGCATCAGTTGCCTCTGTTAACCTGGGTCACCACCAAGAATCCTCAACCTGCCCTGGTAAACACCATTCCAGGGAACTTGACTATTTTGTGATAAGGAAGAAAAGGCTTGGAAAGTGAGAAGTAGAACATTACTTGGGACACGTAGTGTCCACATAGCTTCAAAGCAAGCAGTTAAAAAGTAAAAAAGACTAGCCAAACTCTAATTTTTAATTGAATTTGTGTAGGAAAACAAAGACAACAAGAAGAATGAAGAGGAGGAAGAAGAGAGGGAGGAACAGGAGGAGAAAGAGAAATGGAGAAGAGGAAGAAGGAGGAGAAAAAGAAGGACATGCACAAAAGCAACGAGGTCATTTCATCAAAGTCAAATTGTGCTATAATCGTTTTTCCACCCTAAATTTGGCCAAACAAGTGGCTGCTCACAGGAAATGGGAACATAAATAAGGGTAAGGCACAACAGCAACTGGTCTAAACTTGCAGCCCTGAAGGTCACATGGGATGCAAACAGGCTGGAGTGAAGTTGGAGGAACAAATGTTGTACCCCAAGTTGCCCCCAGAGTTCTCAGGCCTCCTCTGGCTTTCTTCCTAGCTGGCTGTAACTCATCATTTCCGAAGCCCTGGACTATTGTTATTACCATTATTTAAAATGCTTTTCAAGACCAAGAGGTATGAACAGGCCTGTTCCACAAGCAGCCCCACTCTTTTGGGGAACGTGTTATTTCCTTTTAATTTGCTCACTCAGTCCTGAATAACTTTTCAGAGGGCTCCAGACACCGCAGTATGACAGCTAAACCAAGGCGCATCGGATGCGATGGAATTGCTCTACAAGCAACCTTGCCAAAGGCCCTTTTCGATGCACAAAGCTGGCTCTATCTTTGTATATTGAGGGAGCTAAATCAATGTTAAATGCTTGGCTCTTTTCACAGGACAATGACCAGGACCTAAGCTGCGTCCTTCCTTTTTGATTGACACTTGAAACGCAGCGCGGGAATCAGCCAGAGGCGCTGCTACAAGCCGAACCCTCTGCTGGGATAACCACTGGTGACATCTGCAGAAAGGCCGACAAAAGGCAGTTGAAAGCTGTGTTTGTTGCCTCCCCCCCTCAGATCTCCTCGCTTTCATGGAGCTCCTTCCTTGCTTTAATATTATGATTCAGCACCTGGCTTTTTTGAACCTTGCTTTAAACTTCAAAAGGCGAGGTGGTATTAACAAACATGAAACGAAAAAGTGGCGGTAGTTTGATTTACTGTTGTCGTCTTATCAAGGGTTTTTTTTTGTCACCAGCTGCCACTTTCTGTCATCTTTGGAGCCATTATCATTTCTCTAAAATCTAAAAGACTCCACTTAATAACAGCTTTGAATACAGGCAGGATCAGTAACATACACAGTTCTGGGGATGACAGGACCATCAAATGAAAAGAAAGATGTTGCCAAAAAAAAAAAAAAAAAAAAAAACCCAAACCACACAAATAAGAGCTGTAGTACTTTCTAGTGACCTTGATTTCTGAATTAAACAAATCAAATCCAATTCTATTGTTCCTTTTGAATTCCAGTTTAGAGTTTCCTTGAGAAGTTCCTTTTTGTTGTTAGGACTGATGGGGAGGAAAAAACCTCAAGCCACAACAAGGCTTTGCTACTGCAGAGAGAAGAGGAAGCTGCTGCTATCATGAAATGTTTGAAACGACCTCTGCTTGTGCCTCCGCTCAGCTAATTACCAGCTCACTTTCACTGACTTTCTAACACTTTGAGGACCCACTTGATGCTGACAGCCAGGCAAACACTGCAAACTCTCACCAAGGAGAAGGCTGCTCCATGTTATGCTCTTTCCCAAGAACTAGCAGCTCTGGGCTTTCTCGCCAAACCCATAGGACATAAGAGGACTTTCTAACTGTGTTCATGGAAGCTGGGTCCGCCATCCCACTGATGAATCCTGTAATCTGCTTGGAACCTCACACACATGAAGTTGGTCAAAGCCACAAGGAATCTTAGAGATTACCCAATCCAGTGATTTGGTTTCTCCCGAGGACTTTTGCAAAAATATTGATGCTTCCTTGAGCTCCTTCCCACATTGCTTGAATGCACAACTCACAGAGTGTGCTGCAGACACCTGTATTTTTAAAACTTCTCCTGATGATTCTGATTTCCAAAGAGGATTAAGATGAACCCTTACAGATGAGGTTTCTGAGAATCAGAGAATTTGAGTCACTTATAGAAGGTTGCACAGCAAATATGTGGCAGAGCTGGACTGAGACTAAGTGATGGGAGCCCTGAACAATGCCCACATCTCCATGGTAGACCTACAGATGAAAGCTAGAGAGTGCCAACTGGATGGCACTTTTCACCATGGACTGGGCTGAGCATCTGTTTTCAAAGATGCCAGTCATAGTAACCCAAATTCTTGTTACTGCCTCACTTAGCTTTTTCTCATCTGCTTCCCCCCATTAAGTGAGTAAAACTCTTCATAAACTTTCAGATACCATTAGTGATGAGTTTCTTACATCCTCCTTCTTCCCAAGCCCCTTAGGACCTTGAGATATTATGCTAAAATGTGGAGGCAATAACTGCTGATCCTGGCAAACTTTTCAGAAGAAAAAAAATGGAAAAAAAGGTGAAGCTGCTCATTTTGAAGTTATCAAGTGCAAAACATTTCATTTGTGCCTTGCTCTGATGTGCCATCACTTTGAAATGAGCCAAACACACTTGATCATCTGTTTCTTCCTTTTGTAATCTATTAACCCAAACTTACTGCTTTATTACACAGCATCATTGGATGTAGCATCAGAAATCTTATGTATTATAGCTCTTTTTACGAAGATGTTTGTACCAAATTAGCCATATCAATGATTGCTTAATAGCCTGGAGTTTCAACCCATGAACCCTAAGTGGTCTGCTTAAGGTGGTGGTTCCTGGACACCTCACAGACCTTTAAAAATAGAAAGCAGAGGTTTGGTCTCCAGATGAAGGAGAGAATCCTTGGAGATGTCCCTGGACCTGTTCTTGAAACACTGGGACTGTGACAGCTGCTCAAAAAAAAAAAAAAAAAAAA
>NW_012105399.1:1024295-1090223 GCF_000951045.1 Mandrillus leucophaeus
AGAGACTTATTCTTTTGAGTAACCAAATAACATCTCAGGTATCCTCTGAAAGAAGTCTACAGTCTTATAAGAAGTAAGGCATTTACTTAGGAAGATGACAGGACCATCAAATGAAAAGAAAGATGTTGCCAAAAAAAAAAAAAAAAAAAAAACCCAAACCACACAAATAAGAGCTGTAGTACTTTCTAGTGACCTTGATTTCTGAATTAAACAAATCAAATCCAATTCTATTGTTCCTTTTGAATTCCAGTTTAGAGTTTCCTTGAGAAGTTCCTTTTTGTTGTTAGGACTGATGGGGAGGAAAAAACCTCAAGCCACAACAAGGCTTTGCTACTGCAGAGAGAAGAGGAAGCTGCTGCTATCATGAAATGTTTGAAACGACCTCTGCTTGTGCCTCCGCTCAGCTAATTACCAGCTCACTTTCACTGACTTTCTAACACTTTGAGGACCCACTTGATGCTGACAGCCAGGCAAACACTGCAAACTCTCACCAAGGAGAAGGCTGCTCCATGTTATGCTCTTTCCCAAGAACTAGCAGCTCTGGGCTTTCTCGCCAAACCCATAGGACATAAGAGGACTTTCTAACTGTGTTCATGGAAGCTGGGTCCGCCATCCCACTGATGAATCCTGTAATCTGCTTGGAACCTCACACACATGAAGTTGGTCAAAGCCACAAGGAATCTTAGAGATTACCCAATCCAGTGATTTGGTTTCTCCCGAGGACTTTTGCAAAAATATTGATGCTTCCTTGAGCTCCTTCCCACATTGCTTGAATGCACAACTCACAGAGTGTGCTGCAGACACCTGTATTTTTAAAACTTCTCCTGATGATTCTGATTTCCAAAGAGGATTAAGATGAACCCTTACAGATGAGGTTTCTGAGAATCAGAGAATTTGAGTCACTTGTAGAAGGTTGCACAGCAAATATGTGGCAGAGCTGGACTGAGACTAAGTGATGGGAGCCCTGAACAATGCCCACATCTCCATGGTAGACCTACAGATGAAAGCTAGAGAGTGCCAACTGGATGGCACTTTTCACTATGGACTGGGCTGAGCATCTGTTTTCAAAGATGCCAGTCATAGTAACCCAAATTCTTGTTACTGCCTCACTTAGCTTTTTCTCATCTGCTTCCCCCCATTAAGTGAGTAAAACTCTTCATAAACTTTCAGATACCATTAGTGATGAGTTTCTTACATCCTCCTTCTTCCCAAGCCCCTTAGGACCTTGAGATATTATGCTAAAATGTGGAGGCAATAACTGCTGATCCTGGCAAACTTTTCAGAAGAAAAAAAATGGAAAAAAAGGTGAAGCTGCTCATTTTGAAGTTATCAAGTGCAAAACATTTCATTTGTGCCTTGCTCTGATGTGCCATCACTTTGAAATGAGCCAAACACACTTGATCATCTGTTTCTTCCTTTTGTAATCTATTAACCCAAACTTACTGCTTTATTACACAGCATCATTGGATGTAGCATCAGAAATCTTATGTATTATAGCTCTTTTTACGAAGATGTTTGTACCAAATTAGCCATATCAATGATTGCTTAATAGCCTGGAGTTTCAACCCATGAACCCTAAGTGGTCTGCTTAAGGTGGTGGTTCCTGGACACCTCACAGACCTTTAAAAATAGAAAGCAGAGGTTTGGTCTCCAGATGAAGGAGAGAATCCTTGGAGATGTCCCTGGACCTGTTCTTGAAACACTGGGACTGTGACAGCTGCTCAAAAAAAAAAAAAAAAAAAAACAACAACAAAAAAAAAAAAAAAAAAAAACCAAAAAAAAAAAAAAAAAACAACAACAAAAAAAAAACAAAACAGAAAATAAACCCAAAACAAAATTATGAGATCTTCAGCCCAAAAGATCAGGTCAGTTTTGAAGATATAAAACAATACAGCAAAGGCCAATAGTTTATCTCCATGCCAACTTTTAATGAGTGTTAGTGATGTCTTGGAGGGCTGAATTACGAAGAATTTGGGACTCAATAGTAAAGCTATTATGAATGATTAGCAATGCCTGCCATGGATGGGAAGATATATACGTATGTAGCTTTAAGACCTGATAGAATGGTCAAAATAAGTTTGGAGCTATCCATGGGTTTATAACCCAGTTTTCATTACTTACTAGCTATGTGCCTTGGAAAAATCATTTAGTTTTCTCATTGTAAAATGGGCATAACACCTTCTACTATGTTTTAAGATTTGAATGACACAATAAGTAGCAAGCCATCATCCCACTGTGTGCCATACGGTAGATGATGATCAATAAAATTAAAGCTTTTATTGCTATTATGGAGGGAATAAAACTATTTCCCTTTAGTTAAGACTTTATAGAATAGGTAAAGGAAGCCCTTGGCATCATTCTCTAGGGAATGAGATGCAAGAATTTTGAGCCAGGAAAAATGTTTCTACTTTTCTCCTTAGTCTGACAATTTAAAAAAGAAGGAAGGAAGTGAGGATGAGAATAAAGCTAGGGAGGGAAGAATAGACAGGAAAGAGGGAGAAAAGAAAGGTTCAGGGATGGAATAGGAGAGTGGTAGATGCAGCAGGAAGTTGGCGGGAGATGAACAGGACTGGGACAAAGTACCAGACATCTTGAAGTATAAAAAGATTTGTTTTTAGACTTTTTAAAAAGCCCTAGCCCCAGCATTCTGGTCAATAATAAAATTTTTCTATTTTGAA
The DNA here is from genome assembly GCF_000951045.1 of Mandrillus leucophaeus. Classification (NCBI taxonomy): domain Eukaryota; kingdom Metazoa; phylum Chordata; class Mammalia; order Primates; family Cercopithecidae; genus Mandrillus; species Mandrillus leucophaeus. The sequence goes on from NW_012105399.1 coordinate 1,026,974, forward strand.
TAAAAAGATGATTCTCCCCCATCTCCTTAGCCCCACTTCATAGTTGTTCCCTATTGTTAATATATACTTCCATATCTCTGTGGTCCCCACTGTCAAAAGGATAACATGAAAATGAAATTCTGTCACAGTACAGTGAGTAGATACCTTCTGACTAGAACTCAGAAGACACAGGTGTAATCTCCTGTGTAGCCATATACTGGCCAGGTTTCCTTGGATTAGTCATTCTGAGACTGTTTCTTCTTTCATAAAGTGGGGATAAGGAAATCTCATCTGCTAACTTTAAAGGTTATTAGAAGTACAGCTAAAAGATAATATGTATGAAACATCTTTGTCAACTGTATGTTTTGATGCATGTATGAATGGATGATGACAACTAGTCCAGGCTTCACAGACATGGATCCACTTTTCTGGTGGGATTTTAGGAAAGAATGTTCTTCATTATTTCAGTGGCCCCTGGCCTCACAACCTTCTAAAATATCTCCCCAAATCTTCTTCCTCAGTGATTTGAATTCTCATTGGAATTAGAGACTTATTCTTTTGAGTAACCAAATAACATCTCAGGTATCCTCTGAAAGAAGTCTACAGTCTTATAAGAAGTAAGGCATTTACTTAGGAAGAACTGAGTTAGTCGTTGGACTTCTTGAGAAACCAGAACAGATAAATGAGAATGAAAGGGAGATTTGATGGGGAGACAAAGAGAATGAAATAATTAAGCAATTAAGGGATAAACTGACAACAGCTTCTGTCCTGGATCCACCACTTACTAACCTTATAACCTTGGTCAAGTTATTAGATCTCCGCTGGCTTGTGTTTCCTTGTCTGTTTACTTATTCATTCATAAGTATTATCAAGCATCTTCTCTGTGTTAGGCCTTGTCCTAGGTAGTAAGAAAGTAAATTCCTTGAATTTACGAAGCTTGAATTTTACCAGGGTAGATAGAATACAGTAAATGGAGAAACATAGTAGAGTAAGTACTAAGAAAAAATAAGAAAAGTGAAAGCTAACATAAAAATAACTAAGCATGTTAAAGAGAGAGTGAAAAAGGGGGAATAAGGTGGAGGAGGAAAGCTCTCCAAGGAGGTGCTGTTAATGAAAAGATGGAGTGAGCCAGGGGAAATTCTGAGAGAAGAGTATTCAGGAAAGGAAATACCAATGGAAAGTCTTTCTTAAATTTAAGGAATGAAAATGGAGTTCATAAGAAATGGTCAGACTTGAGATTGATTTTACAGGTGGAGCTGACAATACTTGTTGATGGATTAGATGTGGGGATGAGGGACAGAGAAGAGTCAAAGATAACTCTGATGATCTGGTTGACAGCAAGGTGGATAAGGAAGATGGGATTTATTGTGGGGAGGAGGTAAGAGTTCTGTTTTAGACATAATACATTTGTAAAATTTTTGTAACATCTTAAAAATCTGACAAATAGAGATAGTACCTCTCTACTAGTGGATGAGATAGTGTGTGGAAAGGGCCTATACGGGATCTGATGTGGAACAAGTGCTCAATACACTGTACTTCTATTGAACACTGAGCAGGAATGCCAAACCAAGCTGTGGGGTGGAAATGATCCTTGTACAGTCAAGAAACTACACAATAATGAGGGATTGGAGCCAGAACACCAGTAGAATGGAACCAAGCATAAGCAGGAGAAGCAAGAGAGGACTGAAGACATAGTTTGAATGCTTCACATTCTGCATTCAGTCCACCCAGTGGGGCATGGTGGAAACCAAGAAGCTATTTACAAGAGGTTATCAGATCCAATAGTCCATTCTGTACAAAGATTGGTTTTTATTTTTCTTCTTGAACTGACTGACTTAACAGCACATTGCAGGTCCTGAAGACATTGCCTTGGCCCAAGATGCTGAAATGATCTTTACCACCAAACAACTCACTCCATACTGAAGATGCAGCCTAGGGTATGTGCTTGCTCTAAGCAGTGGCAAAACACATCTTACCAAAAGACAAATGGTTTTTGTTCTTCTGTGGTGCAGTAAATCTATGCCAAAAATTTTATTTGTCAACCAGTCATACAAACTAGTAATGTTAGAAGTCACTGCTTATCATCTACTTAGATGAATATCAAAGGCCACTGCCTTCTAGGTCTACCAGCAAGATCTGCTAAACATGACCTATTTTCTATCATGTGTTTCTTCTAAGTATGAAAAAAGCAAAGCCAACCAAAAACAAAACCACAGAAATTCCATTCCTTCCCCCGACTCCCTCCTCACACCCTGAGCACACATTTATCAGTTCCATGCAGCAGCTGTGATGGAAATGAGAACTACAGGAAACTTCAGAGTTAATCATGCCAAATGGTGACAAATACTCAGGAGAGGGCAATTCTGGTCACTCATCTGACACCATGCAGATGGCCCAAGCTACAAAATTTCTCTTAACATTCCTGGGTCTGACCCCCAAACCAATCTGCTAAGAAACCCTCAGAGCTTGGGGATGTAGGTACTTTGGCCTCAGCTGGACAGTTGAGGAGCATGAATTTGGAATACAAAGTTGTATGGATAATCTCTAAGCTTTCCACTCTCTGTGTAAGACATAATAACTAATTCCTCAGTTTCACACACACACATGAAGTTTCTTTGATGAGAGTAGATACTAAAGCCTTCTGCATCTCAAAAAGCTTTCCAGAGCAGAGGGGGAAAAGGTGGCAAGGGTGGACAGCACATTTTTGTGGAAAACTAGGGCTCAAGGCTCGGCCAGGCTCCTGACAGCCACTTGGACTTTGCCCTAGACCCAGTGAGAAGGAGCCATGAGAAATGAGGTAAAATGATGACCAAGAGTGGAATTCAGTTGAATTAATTTACTTGGGAAAAGAAAGGTTGGAATTTAGTCAGTAGAGATTGTGTAGTTTTTCCCTTTGTTTGCACACCAACTATTAATTATGTCTGTCTTCTCTTCTAGACAGTAAGAACCTAAAAGGGCCAGGACAGTGTCTATTTCGTTCAGCCACCCTAACTCCAGCACCTGGGATACTTCTTGGCACATTCTAATTTGATGTGAAATATTTGTTTAATTAATGAACATATTTGTGCATGATGGCACAGCCTCTGATAGAGTTTAGTATTATAGAATTATTGATAAATAATCTGAGCTACTTCATAAGCTGTCAAGGTATCACAGGTTGAATCAAAAGTCCTATGCCTGGGTTTAACAACTGTAATTCAGATGATCTGTCCTGACATGTAGCTATGTAACCATGTAAGCACACAGCCCATATGCCTGGTCAGCCCTTCCTAATCTTAGATAAATTTGTTCACAAAGTCACACAAGCTTTGGAAAATCATTCTGACTCACGTGATGGGATAAAAATGCATCTCTTAAAACGATAAGGTACTCTATCAAGTCTACTTGATAGTACAATGTGACCAATTGCTTGTTAAGTCATACATCTACTAGAACAGTGACAAGAAAGCAATGACAAGAAAAATGAGAAAAAGATTCATGATAACATTGTCACAAATTTGCCTAATGCCATCCGTATTCGCTTCTGACATCATTCTGTACTGGAGACTTTTGAACAAGTCAAATGCTTAAATAGGCTTTTGCTACTTGTGACTATTAAATAAATGTTGTGTTAAAGGCCAGGAAAAATGATTTTCTCTTAAATTAACCACTTTCAATGGTTTGTAATGAAAGAGGAACTTGGTGATGTGGATAATCCAAAGCACTATAGTCTAAAAGTTCTAGAAGGGATTTCTTCTTTAAGCATCCAGCCAAATCACTTTCCTTGGGATACAAAGCTGACTGAGGAGGAGAGTTTCAGGGAAGGGGTGAACCGACTCAGCATTCCAAAGTCACCACAGATTCTTTCCATAACAGTGCCCCAAGTGGATAATAGGTGGAGGTAGAGTGGGGGTACTGGTAGCTATAAACTACCTTCCAAGTTGCTTGTACCTGATTCTCATTTATCCCAAATGCCTACTTCTAAATATTTACTTCAGCTTTTAATCTATCCTATGGTCACTTGATCAGTTGGATGATCTTTGACTTGAGAGAGCCTACAGTCAGTAGTATGTATGACTTTCTCTTTATCATCATTGGTGAGTAGGACATAGGAAGACAGAGTTAGAGGCACAATAGAGTAGACATAGTCCTTGTTCTTAGGGAACATGCACTCAGAAAAATGTATGATATTTTGTGTGCAACAGGAAATGTTAAATTTAGAAGAGTTATCAACATCAGCCCAGGTAAAAAGAAGAAGGAAAGAAAGAAGTACTTTATAACTCCATAACTATTTTGAGAGGAAGAGGCATTGGGGACTGCAGGGAGAGAAAGAGACAAAAAGGGAAGAAAGAGAGAAAACGTTTTGCCATATCATTCACTATCCAGGGCTCATCCACGAAACATGAATACTCTGCCATCCGGAGAACAGAGAGCTGTGAAGAGTGGCTTCTGAGTCACTATCACTGAAGTGGAAATATTTGTACAAGTTCAAAGGCACCACAGACCTTGGCAATCATGTGCCCTAGTGAATGTCAAGACATAAGATGACATCACTACAAACTGACAAACCTGAGGAGTATCTTCTATTTGGAATAAGGAAGCTCTGGGGATAAATCAAGCCTCATTCCTTCTTTTAAATCGTGTTTTCATCCGGGTGTGTCTCTAACCTCATGGCCCATGATGATACATCATCTGTCTAATTTAACACATTGTGAGCTCTGCACAGAGAGACTGTAGTTTCTGTGATAATTGTAAGGTGATGAAACACTTTACCAAAGTGGCAATTGGCTCTTCAGGAAAGGAGAAATAGGAGCTTCTATATGAAAACAGACTAAAAAGATTAGGATCCCTCAGTAGGAAAAGTCAAGGACTTGGAGAACCATGGTAGCAAATCTATGAAATACAAGAATCTGGGTAGGACAGTGTTACACCCATTCAATAATCCCAGGAATACTTGGCTCATTGTCTTTCACAGAAGCATGAAGTAGCTTTTTCAGGACAAAGAAAAAAAAAAGGCTAAATGAAAGCCAGAACTAGAAATTCTAAGAAGTGATACAGGCTGAGAATATAAATAAATAGGAAAACAGTTTGAATAACTCTTATAGAATTTTTTAAAGGGAAGTTAGGATAGTCAGCCTTACGTTCCTTACCTATAAAGGGAAGCTCTTGGGCAGAAAAGTGACATAATTATTTGCTAACAAACTCGTTGTATTCCAGACACCAACAAAACATTAGGTTCAATGATTTACAGTAAATCTAACAAACATATGTAAGTATGTTTGTTAATACCTGTGCTAGGTATTATTTCTAAACAACCATTAGTCTATTCCATTGGGAGAAATTTCTTCTATTCTTATGGGAATTTCAATAGTCTGATCCATTCAGTAATGAAAATATAAGACTGCAAAGGAAACAAGGTGGGAGGTAAAGAGGAAGGAAGGAATAGTGTCAAGGATTACTGCTGTCCTAATGTACCTGGAAATGAAATTATTACTGTAAGTTTGCAACAGTATTTCACTTTTATGAATAGCTTTATGATTGTAAGCTTACTCTAGCTTCATAACATCCCTATGAGGTTTGATGGCAGGCATATAACCCCACCTCACAGATGAGGAATCAGATCAAGGGTAGTTAGTTATTCTCAAGGTTACCTAATGAATGATGTTCAAGTCAGGTCCCAGTCTTCATTTGCTTGTTGGCATTACCTACCAAACTGTTGGCCAACCCTGACTTTAATACTTCCCTGTGCACAGGATCCAAGATGGCTCTGCTGTCTAATAACTGCACATAGTACGCCATGTTCAGGCAAAGTGCAGTGGCATTTTGATGGACCTATGAGATGCATTGAAGCTGTTAGGAACAGTTGAGAGATCACAGGCAAGATCACCTGTTTTGGCCACTAACTCTTCAATTCCCCAATACTGTGCCCCTGGCCCTCCCACCCTTTCCTCCTGCTCTACCGCCCATGGTGCATCTCAAAGAACATTCACACATACAAAAGAGAATCACAGAGCCGTATGAAGAAGGCTCAGGCAAGTCCAAAACTCCAGGGTATGTAACCGTTTTGAACATGCACTTTTGATAGTCTCTCCAGTTTAATTGGAAGAGTGCGATTTAGAAGCAAGCAAAGTCATGTGAACATAGCACTGGAACTCAAAATGAGTATGGACCTTCTCTCTATTCCTTCTCTTCCTGTCGGTCACTGTCACCTGGTCTACAGGCAGGCCAGCTCTCATCTCAGCTGGCCAGCTCTACCTGAAGTATAAGTAAGTCTGACAAAAACCCAGGTTAAAGCTTCAAATGCAAGTTTACCTTCCCAGAGCTCTCCCTCCTCCTTTTAAATTGAGACATTTGTTTAAACCCAATTCTTCCCTCAGATGGATAGAGACACTATGGACTCTTATTCGGATGCTAGGAAAATGACAGTATTCTGTGGACTTTTAGATTATGGAATTTTCTCTCCCACAATTACATGGGTGAGTGGCATAAGAAATAATGAAAAATGCATATGAATGTTATAGCACAGTACTCATTGAAAACAAAGAGACAAAGTCCAGAGTCAATACTGTAAAGCATTACTTTCAACTTACATATAGCCTAAAAGAGCAACATTTTCACAGCAACTCAGAGGTTCATTTGGGACTGACTTACTCAAGGAACCCCCACCCCAGCAACAACCACCCCCACCCTTCACATAAAGGTCATCTGGCCTCTGCCACCTCAGCACTCCCAATATTTTTGCATCCTGAACAGCCAGCCCCACTGTCTGACCAGGTAGCAGTCTTATTGCTATGCCCTTAATGGACTTGGTTGTCATTTGTTGATGAGAAATAAAATAGCAAAAACAACAGCATATAAAGAAACAAAGTTTTCCCCAGAGAGCAAATGGGATTCCACCAGGACCCCCAGTCTCCATATAATCTCTCTCTCCTCCAAGAGAGACCAATTCCCAATCTCTTCCCAGGGAATTACAGGTTCAGTCGTGGCATTGGTGAGCCTTTTAGAATGGCATGCCCAAAGTAGTAATTTTGTAATCTACCGTAGCTGAAGTAAGTATAGACCTGGACTTGCCCCAGCCTCCTTCTCTCTCCTCCATCCAGCACTGGGTCCTCACGTAGGTGAAAATACTTTGCATATAAACAAACTCCTCTCAAAGACACCTCAACCTTGACATTTCTTTCTCCTTTTCCAAACTTGCTTCCTTTTAAAACACCTCGCGCCTGCCATGCTCCCACATGAGGCCCAATTATCAGAATAATAATTAACAGGCTCTCATTATTTAGGATCAAACAATGCCCCCTTAATGAAGCAAGCCAAGAATAGCCAATGTGATCCCTTAAAACAGGGCGTGAGTTTTCCTTACACCTTGGGGCGTCTAATCCACCGAAACCATTAGGCACCGAGCTGCCCATAACGGCCTGGATAACATTGAGTCAAGGACAGTTAATGGATGCCAGAGCACAGACCAAAGTGCTCCAAGCATGTCAGTCAAGACTAACCGGAGGCAAAAACATCAAAATGCAGGTTGGAGTTTTGACATTCCTGCAGGCTCTGAACGCCTCGCCAGTAAATTTTTAAAGTCAATATCCCCCTTATGCTCATGAACACTTTTCTGTCTGATGAGTAGGACTAATGTGGATCTGATTGAACTGTGACTAAAGTAGGACTTTAAAGGCAGCTTTGAATGTGTGTGGGGTGGAAAGGGTTTTTTTTGTGTGTGTTTTGTGTGTGTGTGTTTTCTTTTTTTTCCCAGAAATGTCTGTGATAATAACGAAGACAGTGTACACAGATTATCACAGGCTGTGTCTTTCGACTTCAAGGTTATGTGATTAGAAAATTAGCAAAGCGACGAGATTAGAAAAACCGCAGAACATTTTGAAAGAAAGCTTTTTTACAAATTATCTGTGTGCTGGATTTACACAGAATCTGATAGATGGATCTTCTAATGTTTGGAAATGGATAAATGCAACAATGCAAATAGGAAAAACTGGCTTTGGAGCCTACTCCTGGCAGAAGTTCAAAACCCATATTAAGTATTCTAATTCGCTCAAAGTCTGTTACTTATATATTTTTTTAAATTGCCACACGCATACAAAAACAAAATATAACCATTCTATAAACATAAAGGTAGAAACAACAATGAGATTGCTATTTCTCATAATGTGTGACTTTTCCCCAGATTTGGAATAAAACCTTCTCCTCTCTGCCCTTTCTCTTCTCAGATGCTGAGAATGCTAATTAGAAGGACAGGTATCAGGAAGCCCACACAGAGACGGGTTTGGGATTTTGTCAGCATTGGGCAGGTGGCTTAAGGTGAGATAGCCATTTTGGAGTCACAGCCTTACTCCTCCTTTAATGAAGGGAAAAATTAAATTTTCCTGTATCAAAACCTAGACTTGTCTAAATAAAATTTCCATTAAAAAAATCACTCCATTTGCATGTCCGATGACAAGGAGGGATTTCTAAAAATGTATAAGCAGAAAGATCTGTAAGTAAAAACAAAAGTGTAGAGGCTCACCTGTGTCTGATGAGAGCTTCCCAGGGCTGTTTCAGCACTTGGAAGATGGAGTATTATTGTCTTGCCTGGGGAGAATAGATCTATAAGCCCCCAAAGTGCCCACGTCCATGTTTAAAGGCATAAGTGACAGTCAAGCCATAGTGACCTTTAACCTATTTAATTAGAAGCTTTCGTAGGCAGCATCTTGACATTCTTAGGACTCAGCTCATTGCCAGTTGATTTAGGCCTTCCAAATGTTAAAATATAAATAGATCATAAGTGCACGTCCAGGTCAGACTTGGATCTTCCAAACCTCTAATGGTGATGTCAGCAAGATTTGACAATAAGGACTTCCCATTTAAGTTTAGGGATGTCCCAAAGCACATGAGTTGTCCTTAGTGGCTGATGTATCAAATCGATTAGTTGGACTATCATCTAAATTTCTGTGCTTATTTTGATATTCAACTCAATATATGTGTGCATGTTTTAGCTACCATCTACCTATTGATCTCTCCGTATAGCTATCCATCCTGTACTCAGTTGATCACAATGCTTGCATAATTCAAAGCTGTGAGAGTTTATTGAACACCTACCCTATGCCAGCTCTTTGTTAGACATTCTGGAATAGGACTTCGTAACCTAGGGCTGTGGAATTCTTCTGAGAGGTCTATGAACAGAGTTCAGGGTGTGAATCCACTGTGTCTGTGTGCAAAAGTTTGTATATTTATGTTCCTTTTGCTACAGAAAAAGCCTATACCCTTCATAGCACTGTTGGGGGTTACATATGTCAGGACCCTAAATGAATAGATGCTTTCTCTAAGGTATGTGCTTGGGAAACGATGCTTAATGTGAGAGTGTCACAGATTTTTAAAAAATTATTACTGAACACTAGCTAATTTTGTCCCAGAAAATAGGTAATTCAAGGGTGAATTTCTGGCTCCAACAAAATCACTCCAAAAGTGATTTAGTGGTTTCCATGGTTTTATTCTGTTGTTTCTGTTTTGTTTTATTTTGTTTGAGGAGAACCTTGCTCAGACCCTGGAATAGTAGAGTATCCACATCTTTCCCAAACGTCCACCATGAAAATTCCTTTTCTCATTTTACTCCTCCACTACCTTTATTTTTCTCTCCTTACTCTTGTGCTTATGCCCCAAATTCTCCATCCTGCTGGTTTCCTCTCTTAGCTTCTCTCGTTCTCTCTCAGTTCTTTTCCTCTGCCCTTGGCTGCAAACCTGCTCTGTAATTCACAACACAGCAGCTATCATTGGCTGGGAGAGCCAGGCTCCTTGGTTTTAGACAGCCCTGGAACAAGGCAGTGACTTTGGTCTCTGGGTTCCTCAATAGACTATACAACAAAGGTGTGGTGAAAGAAGGTGTCTTCTAAGAAGTTCACATTACGGCCTGTAGTAAAAGAAAGTGGTGATATTGTTACAGCCACCAGTTTCTTCCCATTGTCTTCCTTGTCAAAAACATGCCCCCTCCAAAGGGATGGGATGCGTTTCAGTACAATTTGAGAATGTTCAGTAACTCAATATTATCTTCATTTCCCTTCTTGTTTCATGTTACTTTCTGATCCTTGAGTTCTCCCAAGTTCACAGCGGTCCATGACATTACGGTGACTCGCTAACTTTCCCATTATACTTACAGTCAATGGGAGAACAATAGATTGTGTTATTCTGTATCTTGCTTCCCTGTCACTCAGTGTTTTATCTCTGTTGATACCCCGGTACCAGACACAGAAACCAAAGTAGGTTGTCTTGTCTTCAGTGAATCTTGAATGCCTTTTGTTCAGAGAGGCGTTTTGTATTCATCAGTCAACTGAGGACTCATCCCGAAGAAGCCCTCAGTCAGCACACAGCCCCAAGAGAAAAAGGGATACTTGGTTTGTGAAATATTCATAGCAAAAGGTACCTCAATCATGTTCACCTTTTGGCCCCACGAGTCTGAAAGTATCACAACAGTCACAGGCGAATCTTGTAGACGTGAACATTTCCTAGATGAAACAATGTGCCATGTCTCATATCCACTTTTGATATTAAACCCATTCACACAGGCACATTTATCTTTCTACTCGATCTGCCAACACGGCTGTGTCAAACAGCTGTAATAAAAGTCCAAAGGTGAAATGATAGTGATCAAAGTTTAACCCAATTTCTTTCCCTTCTTCTCTGAAAGAGGAACTAGATAGCTTTTCTTCCCCACCCTCTCGCCCCCATGCACTGTATCTTTAAACGTCTCCCTCCTGGTGCTTAGAGACAGTCCTGAGGCCAAATTAAATGGCATGTTGTTTATGTTTCTGGAGAATAAAATCTTACGAGATCAATAAACGCATGTCCAAACAGAAAGTAACTGAAGAATATAATGACTGTTAATTGGATACAATCAGTTGATGACTACTCAGTGTCAAATTCAACCAGAAAACAGTCAACAGAATCCATGGCAATTCACAGAAATAGAGGGGAAATAAAAGACAAGAGGAAGAAACCATAAAACATCACTTTCAATGTGTCTTACACCCTCAGACTTCCTGATAAAATAAGAATTAAACACTCAGGATTCCAATCTCGATTTACAACAAACTACTCTCTTATAATTTGAAGTAAACTGTTTCATGTAGATCTAGATTTCTGTGTCAAAGAGGACATCTTTCCATGGTAAAGAATACAGGTTAACTAAAAGAAGAAAAAAATGTAGCAAATGAACCCTGTGTTCATCATAGCTAATTTTTACTGGGCTGAGGTGGTAACTACTTTTATTTAGTGCCTATTGTATTGCACCAGATATCTCACATGCAAATGTAGGAAGGTTCAAAGGAAGTGCCAGAAAGTTATTCACAGATCTAACTTTCGTGTACACTATCAAATACTACTGTCTACAGGCAAAATATCCAAATAGACTTTGGCCAAGTCTATCCTCTGCACGGGAAGTCCTTAAGAAAGGGTTTGGTACAACTTTCCAGTGCCTATGGAAAGGAAAAGCATTTACATGAAGAATGGCAAAGAGGGATCAACTTCAACAATTACTTGGCTAGATCCTAGTTGCTGCCTTGATTATGAGGTTAAGAACTATTCTAAGGCTGTGTCTAGACTCAGAAGAAAAATACAAAAAACTTCTGCAGTGAGCAAGGTATAGAACCACGATGGAAAACCAGGTAGGCTCTTGTCATTCTGAGTCATTTGACCCAAGTGCTCTTGGTTTCTGAATCTTTAAAATCTCAGAACACAAGAAACGCTGAAAAGGATTACAAAGCAGTTGACTTTGTTGGAAAATCGAGATACTAATTTCCTATTAGGCACCTAGACCTCTCAAGAGAGAAGGCCTCTGCCAATCTAATGAATAAATAAAATACAAATAAAGCTTCACATTCAAGCCCAGGTGCCCCAGGGAGATAGTCTCTTGGAATTCAGTAATCAAGATGCCTGAAACTCTGTGCTAGACCCATCAGGGAGACTGGGCTGCAACTGTGCCCGGGCTCCTGGTGCCTATCAGAAGCAAATCTGGCCCCAAAGAAAGCAAATAATTAAGCAGGTCATTAGGAAGCCTGTAAAAGTACGGATGTGCAGCTACGCCCTGCCGTTAACTTCAAAAGGTGACCAAACGGCAGAGATTCTTAGCAGCAGAGGAAAAAGCAATGGAAAAAGTGAAGTCACATGACACCCAAGGGCTGCCCGAGTGGGAGTTTATTCCACAAAAATCTGCTTCAGCCCAAGCAGGCCAAGTGGCTTCCCCATCTGCTTGGTCTGTACTCTTAGAAGTCACCCAGGTCTAGGCTAACTATTGCAGAGGTGTGCTCTACCGCATAGCTATAGCAGGGGCTGGAGGCTCATAGGTTACCCCCAGGTGGCCAGTATACCTGGGAGTTCTAGAGCTTGCCCCTGCCCCGGCCTTAGCTGTGGCTGAACTGTGAAGCGTGCCTGTTCCTTTCCTTCCTCCAGGGCCCTTCCCACTTACATGCCCAGTGACCTCAAATTGCCCAGTGTCTTGTTTGGGCAGAAGAGGAGAAGCTATTAAACTCAATCAGACTTAAATCAAAATGACTCAAATATCCTGTACAGGTTCATTTGAAATTTCAGCAGTTCTGCAGAAAGAGGGCAATATTTAATGATAGAATTTTGGGTGAAGCGTGTCCTATGTGGGGGCAATGTCTTAGAGTCCTACAGAGATTTCTTTGCTTATCCCCAAATCATATTTCCTATTCAGGCAAAGGTAAAGCCATTTCTATTCACCCTAAGGTAATACAGACCCACAGCTCCAAGTCAGTGCCAAATTCCTTAGGCTTAAAATGGACTCTCATGGCTGGAGCATATTGGTCCCAGGGCATTCTCTGGTCCCTCCCAATTCTAATCTGACCCCAACTACTTTGGAGATAGTGAGAAAGAGTTTGAAATGCCGATAACGGAGAATTAATTTGGCTGGGGTAAGGTTACTCTTAAGTGTTCATTTGGGAAAGTAGTCAGAATATTTTCATTAATTCTTCCTTCCTTCTGTCCGCCCTCCTGTCATCAATTGGAAATAACATTTCATTGGGTACAGTTTTTCATTTTAAGAAGACCTGTGTTCTCTTACGGAATTTATTTATCTAGCAGAGCCCTGATGTGATGTAATTTTGAGGAAGGACAACACTGAGTTGATGTAATTATTTCTTAATATTTAAAAGCTCCCTTGGTTAATGTGCTTTCGGGGACAAGCTGTTAAATCATTAGGGATGGTGTTTGTGGCCTTTTTCTAAGCAGCAGCTAATGTTGACTTGAGCCATTGGGCCTAGAGATCATCCTGACCTGAGCTTCCCATTACCATGCTGGGAATGGGCTGGACGCTGGCTAACAGGTCTTATTACTAAACTATATTTGATGAATGTGATGATAGTTAAAATTTTCTACTTAAAAAAAGAAAAGTATAGGAAATTTCCTTCTCAAACTTTATGGTATGCTGTGGGAGCTGAGTAAAGGGAAGGAAAGTTCTGGAAGCAGGAATCTGCAAATGACTCAAGGGCCCCTTCTGCTGTGCCCATTTGTCTTGAGGAAATAAATGCACACTGAAAGAGAGAGCAGTCTGAGACAGAAGAACAGGATAAAAATCATTCTGTTGTGGTTCCAGAAAACAGAGCCAGGGGTAGGTAAGCCATGACGGACACAGTGAGAGGAGCTTCCGCTCCACTGAAGGATGCCTTGTCTAATAGGCAGGTATCTTAGTCAGCTCAGGCTGCCATAACAAAATACCATAGACTGAGTGGCTGAAATGACATTCTTTTATCCCCTCAAAGTTCTAGGAATTTAAGGTACCAGTGTGTCAGGCCCTGGTAAGCACCCTCTTTTTGTCTTATAGATACCTACCTTGTCACTGTGTCGTCACGTGCAGAAAAAAGGAAGCTCTGCTGTCTCTTCCTCTTCTTCTAAAGACATTAATCCCAGCTTTGGGGGCTCCATCCTCATGACCTCCTCTAAACCTAATAACTTCTCAAAGGCCCCAACTCCTAAGACCATCACATAGTGGGTTAGGGTTTCAACATATGAATTTGGCAGGATAGGGGTGAAGGGAAACAAACGTTTAGTCCATCACAGCAGGACTACTAAAAACCAGAATGAGGCACTCCTGCAATAAGGAATTCCACATCATTGGTGGTGTTCGAGAAGAGGCAGAAAGACCACAGTTACAGCTCTCCTAGAAGAAATTCACATATTGAATAAGATGTTGAAGTGACTTGCTTCCACGTTCCCTTGCTAAGATGAGGCTCGTTTAATTATTCTGTGATTTAATGTGGAAGTGGAAAGATAGGAGCCAAGGATTTGGGGCAAGTTGTTGGTGGAAGGATCACTACCATGGATGACATTCATGGTCAGGAATATTGGTTAGGTTGGACAAATCTGTTGTTAGGAATGGGAATCACCTAGGAAGAAAAGAGCATAATTTCATATGTCTAAGTCACAACCTCACTGCGCTGTCCCATAAGTAGGACTCCTAGTCACTTGTAAGGAAAGAACAATTCTCCTTATGACTAACATGAATGAAGAATAGAAGAGCCACAAGCCTGGAAGTGATGGTATCCTTGTCATAAGTCATTGCTGTTTCTAGCCGACATTAAACAATCTCATATTCTTCATTTTTTCTTTTATTTTTAAATCTAAGAGCATCAAAATTACTTAAAAACTTCAGTATCTACTATGGTGTGAGGTGATTGCAACCTTTATTACCGTTTTTATTTATTTAGCTTCTCGTTTTGATTAGAGTTGAGCTATTTCTTTCCACACCAGTGATATTGAACCTCAGTTGAACAGACATGGTAGTTTCATGAAATGCACATTGAAAGCCATCTGAGAAAAGAAGGCAAGTTCAGCTTGGCTTTCATTGCATGTGGCTCTTTTCTTTTTCAGGTTTGGGATCTCTGCAACCTCAGCCTCCACTCCCTTGTCCTGAGGAGCTAAGGTGAAGTGCAGAGGGACTTTTGCTGAGCTGGACCTCTCTTCATCACCTGGCTTTTCTCTGTTGGAGTTGCTGTCATTTTGTCATCTTAGTGACATCTAAATGCAGCCCCATCTGCATGGACTGGTGACATTGACATGCTTACAATATTCTTCCGAGAGGTCAAATCATATTCAAGGGGAAAAAAAAGCAGCCTCACTCTTAAAGAAGTAGGCACATACTCTCACATATGAAACACATTTTTAAAATTTCAGTTTATCTTCCCTTTTTCTCATCTCTAAGACACAACTGCAATTCTATTTCCTTTTCCATGTAGTGTTTTCAATGAAATCTTGATTAAATTTATGATTACTTGGAGACATGTAAATGTATAGTAATATATATGTTGTAAATTAAACATATGTAAATACATATGAAGAAAGAAAAAAGAACAAAATGAAATTCAATAGGAATAACTTGTTTTGTAAAGAAAAAGAAAATGAGACGGGTAGGTGGATTAATGTGCACTTGGGATTTGTTAAGGCTATCATTGTATGAGACAGTCTTCTTTGAGCTGGTCCTTTGGGAAGAGAATGGAACAACTTGGAGAGAAGAGGTAGCTGACTAAAGGTCAAATGGCACTGTCTTACCAAAAAGAAGGTGTACACAGAAGACAACTGCCCAGTAGATTACTTATCCCGAATTCAGTTTCCAAAAAAGGACAAGGTATGTGCTATTTGTATACTCAGTTATTTTTTTCAGTCATTGCCATGTCACAACCTGGGAATTTGATTAAAGAATAAGTAAAGGTATGGATGCTGCCCATGACAATGGTGTAAACTGTGAAGAAGGACCTGCTATGCCTCTTTAACATTTCTAAGAAGCATAAATAAGCAAGTGAATGTGAGAAACAAGCTATGTGTCAACTGTAGAGGAATCTCTAATGGAATTGAGTAAACCAGACAAGGGTCAAGGAAACACACTCAACTGAATTTAACTCAGTTTAACTGCTGCCACTCTACCTATTTGAATCACCTCCTACTGGAAAAAGTAAATCCAATAAACTTAGAAAAAGGGTGCTAAGAAATCCCATCTACTATTGCTGCTTTGTGAAGCAAAGTATAAATGCTATTATAGATTATTTGATGGTAAAGATTCTCAGTACCAGTAAGACCTCCAGGAACATTGATGAAAGAAAATGAACTTGACTTCCAATAGAGACACATCTTGCACTATCAGAGAAAATGTGAACACTCACCTTTCTGGCTGACAGATCTGCATCTCATTTTTAAGGTATAGACTTTTATGTTTGGGGATGACTTTTTTGACATTCATTAGATGTAAATCTTTATCGTGATAACTTAGGAAAAGAAGACATTTCTACAGCATTTGTAGAAATGTGATGCTTTTCCTCAGAAGATCCTAAGGACATTTCTTGATTATTAAAACTTCCATTTTAAAAACAGAATTGACCCTTGAAGGATACATGGGTTTGTCTGTTTTGGCCTGTGTCTCCCGGGATGCTTGGGGTGAGGGAGGCTACCAACCTTCTGTCACTGGTGCAATGTCTGCAGTTCATGCTGAGTATCTAGTGAAAGAACCGGGGATGTTTAGCCTGGAGATGACAGGATTCCAGGTGACATGGTGACTATATCTAAGTTTGTGGAAGGAACTGTGGAAGAAAACAGATAAGGGAGCTTTTTCTGAGTAACGACAACTTAACAGAAACTCTGCTAGGCATGGGACCGTATCTTCAGTCCTCACAATAACCTTATGAGGCAGGTAATGTAAATAAGAAAACTAAAAATCAGAGTTTTAGTCACTGCCTAGCTAGTAGTCAAGTGGCAAGGCCAGGATTGATTCTACATGGCTAAACATCCTCAAGTTCTTCCACAACCCAACATTATTCCATGTGGTCCATGGGTAAAACTAGGGCCAGTGGACAGAAATGACAAGGTAGTGGCTTTTTTTTTTTTTTTTTTGATGGAGTTTCACTCTTGTTGCCCAGGCTGGAGTACAGTGGCATGATCTTGGCTCACTGCAACCTCCACGTCCCAGGTTCAAGTGCTTCTCCTGCCTCAGCCTCCCAAGTAGCTGGGATTACAGGTGCGTGTCACCATGCCTGGCTTATTTTTGTATTTTTAGTAGAGAAGGGGTTTCACCATGTTGGCCAGGCTGGTTTCAAACTCCTGACCTCAAGTGATCCACCTGCCTCGGCCTCCCAAAGGGCTGGGATTACAGGCGTGAGCCCCTACACCCAGCCAACAATGCAGTGGCTTTTATTCCACTCAATCTAAGAGGGAGCTTCTGCACTTCAGAGTGGTTCAGAGATGGCAGGGTCGGGGTGGCAGGGTTGTCTTTCTGGAGGCTGCTGGATGCTGACTCAGCATGAGTCATTGTTGACAGCAGATGTCCTCTGTCTGAGGAGTAGCAGAGGTATCAGGGACAAAATGACAGTGGGAGCAAAAAATGGGCTCTGTGGTTGAGTAAGTTCTGAAAGTACCAAGTTGAAACAGGTCATTCCCTGGAGGATTTCTCTGAGACTTTCACATACTATTGTGATTTGTGAATCTATATCATGGGAGTCTACAAAATGGAGACCGGATCTGAACTTAAAACCCCCTTCTCCTGGAATATTTTCAGGGACCAACGCTCCAGAGAACACAATCAGGAAACATGGCTGTGGAGTGTGCCAAAACGCCATATGAGAGTTAGGTCAGAGGACCTTCCAATCTCTGGCATTTCTTTCACTTATTTCATTCACTCATTAATTCACTGAACAAGAATGAATCCCACCTTAGCTTCCAGGGTCTCCTTTCTATTCTGAAAACACTCCAGGCACTCTCAGGCTTTTGCCCTGGCTGTTCCTGCTTCCCAGAAGGCTCTCTCCCCATATTTCTGTGTGGTTGATTTAGATTCCTACTGCAAGGCTTACTCGGTGTCACTTTCTCAGGGCAGCCTCCCTGCCATCTCCTCTGGGCATCTCTATCCCTCTTACCCAATTCTAATATCTTTTCCAGTAGTACTTGTCCCCTTCTAGCATACAATGTAATTAACTTTATGATTTTATTGTCGTCTATCTCCCCCAGTAGAACTTCAGATCTTTAAGGATAAGATCTTACTCCGTTTTATTTGCAGATGTGCCCCCAAGCATTTAAAATAGCTCTTGTGTAATAATAGATGCTCAATAAATAGCGATTGAATGAATGAGAGAAACACACGGGTTTCTATCCTCAGGGAGGTGTGATTCTGTGAACACTTGAGTGAACAGAAAATGTTTATTTGAGGGTTTATTTTACTTATGCAGGCATACCTTGGAGATAGTTCAGGTTCACTTTCAGACCACTACAATAAGGCAAATATCGCAATAAAGCAAGTCACATAAATTATTTGGTTTCCCAGTGCCTATAAAAGTTGTGTTTATATTATACTGTAGTCTACTAAGTATGCAACAGCATTATGTCTAAGAAACAATGTACATACCTTAATTTAAAATATTTTCTTCCTAAAAAAAGCTAATAATGATTTTCGGAGCCTTCAGTGAATCGGCACCTTTTTGCTAGTGGTGGGTCTTACCTCCACTTGATGGCTGCTGACTGATCAGGATAGTAGTTGCCGAAGGTTAGGGTGGCTGTGACAATATCTCAAAATAAGACAATAATGAAGGTTGCCACATCAATTGACTCAATCACAAAAGATTTCTCTGTAGCATGCAATGCTGTTTGATAACATATTAATTGCAGTATAATTTCTCTCAAAAATTAGAGTCAGTTCTCTCAAACCCTGCTGCTGCTTTGCCAACGAAGTTTATGTAACATTCTAAATCCTTTATTGTCATTTCAACAATGTTTACGGCATCTTCACCAGGAGTAGGTTTCATCTCAAAAAACGACTTTCTTTACTCATCCATAAGAAGCAACTTCTTGTCCATTCAAATTTTATCATAAGATTGCAGAAATTCTGGCCCATCTTCAGGTTCCACTTCTATAATAATTCTGGTTTTCTTGCTGTTTCCACTACATCTGCAGTTACTTCCTCCACTGAAGTCTTAAATCCCTCAAAGTCATCCATGAAGGTTGGAATCAGCTTCTTCCAAACTCCCGCTAAGGTGGATATTTTGACCTCATCCCTTGAATCACACATCAAAGTGTTCTTAATGGCATCCAGAATGGTTATTTCCAGAAGGATTTTAATTGACTTTGGCCAGATCCATCAGGGGAATCACTATCTATGGCCTCAGAAAATGTATTTCTCAAATAATGAGACTTGAAAGTCAAAATTATGCCTTGATTCATGGGCTGGACAATGAATGTTGTGTTAGCAGGCATGAAAACAACATTCATCTCCTTGTACATCTTCATCAGAGCTCTTGAATAACCAGGTGCATCGTTAATAAGCAGCGACATTTTGAGAGAAATCTTTTTTCTGAGCAGGAGGTCTCAACAGTGGGCCTAAAATATTCAGTAAACTGGCTGGGTGTGGTAGCTCATGCCTGTAATGCCAGCACTTTGGGAGGCCGAGGTGGGCGGACCATGAGGTCAGGAGATCATGACTGTCCTGGCTAACATGGTAAAACCCCATCTCTACTAAAAATACAAAAAATTAGCTGGACGTGGTGGCTCGTGCCTGTAGTCCCAGCTACTTGGGAGGCTGAGGTAGGAGAATGGTGTGAACCTGGGAGGCAGAGCTTGCAGTGATCGGAGACTGTGACACTGCACTCCAGCCTGGGCGACAGAGTGAGACTCCTCAAAAAAAAAAAAAAAAGAAAAAAGAAAGAAAGGAAGAAAAAAATCAGTAAACCATGCTGTAAACTTATGCTGTCATCCAGGCTTTGTTGTTCCATTGATAGAGCATAGGTGGAGTAGATGTAGCCTAATTCTTAAGGGGCCTACAATTGCTGGAATGATCATTAAGCATTGGCTCCCACTTCAAGTCACCAGTTGTATTAGCCTCTAACAAGAGAGTCAGCCTGTCCTTTGAAGCTTTGAAGCCAGGCATTGACTTCTCCTCTCTAGTTACAAAAGTCCTAGTTGGTGTTTTCTTCCAATAGAAGGATGTTTCATCTACATTGAAAATCTGTTGTTTAGTGTAGCCACTTTGGTCAATGATCTTAGCTAGATCTAGAGAATTTGCTGTAGCTTCTACACCAGCACTTGCTGCTTCACCTTGAACTTTTATGTTACAGAGGCAGCTTCGTTCCTTAAGTTTCATGAACCAACATCTGCTAGCTTACAGTCACTTGTCTTAGACTTCATAGAATTTAAGAGACCTAGTGCCATGCTCTGGAGTAAGCTTTTGCTTAAGGAAATGTTGTAGTTAGTTTGATCCTCTGTTAAGACCACTGATACTTTCTCCCTATCAGCAATGAGGTGGTTTTACTTTCTTATCATTCCTGTATTCACTGGAGTAGCACTTTTAATTTCCTTTAAGGACTTTTCCTTGCATTCACAACTTCTCTGTTTGGCACCAGAGACCTAGCTTTTGGCCTGTTTTAGCTTTCAATATGCTTCCCTTACTAAACTTAATTATTTCTAGCTTTTGCTTTAAAGTGAGAGACATGCAATTCTTGCTGCACTTGAACACTTACAGGCCACTGTAGGGTTATTTATTGGCCTAGTTTCTACATAAAATGTCTCATGGAATAGAGAGGCTTGAGGAGACAGAAATGAGGGATGGGCTGGTCAGTGGAGCAGTCAGCACACACACAACATTTAGTAATTAAGTTTGCCATCTTATATGGGTGATGACGCCCCATCCCCAAAATTACTATAGTAACACCGAAGATCACTGATTACAGATTACCATACCAGATATAACGATAATTTAAAAGTTTGGGGTTTTGTGAGAATTACCAAAATGAGACCCAGAGACACAATGTGAGCACATGCTGTTGGGAAAATGGCACCAACAAACTTGCTTGACGCAGGGTTTTCACAAACCTTCCATTGATAAAAAATGCAATTATTTATGAAGCATAATAAAGTAAAGTACAATAAAACAAAGTGCATGTATATTCTAGTTGGCCAAACTTTACTACATATGCCCTCACAAATAGTTGATTTTCAAGAAACTAAACATATGTACAGTATCTTCCATATTAAGAGGACACTCATTGCAATATAACCCTTTCATTTGTTTGCATTATGATGATTCGGAAGGCACTGGGGGACCCTTTCAAGAATAAGGCAGTGATCCATACATCAGAGATCATGGTACAGTAATGCTGGAAATAGACAGCATAAATAAGATGAATCTGAATCTACTGTCACCCTATCACATTCTCTGGAAGTTATTTTTCTAAACCAATTGTGATTACCAGAATCTTCCCTTGCCGTTTCTATCTGGCTTAATGAAAGTAGAGCTGAGAATAGTTGTGAAATTTTCACTGCTGGATTGTCTAGAATATAATTGTGTTATAGATATTGGTGTGCAAAGGGCATAAATACACAACGACCAGCCTCTCACCTCTCTCTATCCACCATGACCACCATCACTTCCACCCTCTACCTTTACCCTTTGATTTCTTATCCTTGCAGTTGAGAAGACTTGGAGGGCCTGGCTACTGGAAGATTGCAATAATGTGGAATCAGGCAAGTTGCTGCCTAGGGCAGTAGTACACTGAGGCTTGGAGTGGGTATGAAGCAAGCCTGAGGAGGAGGAGGGTCTCAACCAGCAAAGTAATACTGGCAGTTGACTCAACAAATCAGTGGGAAGATGTGGTCAATAATCTAAGGAAGAAGACTAGTTCCTGGGGACATCAGGAACAGGTAGAAAGATACACCTCAGGTAGGGTGGGGAGAGAAGTGTCAAAATTATTACTCTTATAAGAGCATCAGTCTTATTCATTGCTACATACCTGGCCTTGCAATGGTCCCTGGGTTAAGACATAGAGCTTGGCTGAATTGGGAGAAGATACAGAAAACCATGAGGAATGAACGTCTTTCTGACATATCAAAGTGCTACAAGGGGTTGGTTGATAAATATGGAAGTGGGAACCCTACAAAATAAAGTTGCAGATGCTTCCCAAATAACTAGGGGACTAAGTTTACAAATGACTACATCAATACGCAAACACCATTAGCAGAAGGTTAATTCTGATAGGTGAGTTTGAATTATAATATCTACTCCAACCACCAACACCAGTATCACCATTGCTACCAACACTTTCCAGGAGTCAGGGCCTGAACTCATTTATTTTTGTGTATTTATTTAATTCATTATTGATGTAATCTTTGTAATAGTTCTATGATATAAATGTTACCATCCTCATTTTACACACAAGAAAAATGAAGCTCAGAGAGATCATCTCTCATCCCAGGGCAACAAACTGGTAAGTGGCTGGTCTAGAATTCAAACCCAGCTTCCACTGAGGCCAGAGAGTGGCATCTCATAGGAAATGGGGTTTATTTCCATGGACAAAAATAGGATTCCTATGAACAAGGACAACTCTGGATTTAAAAAAACTTTAAACAAAACAAAATAGTCCCCGTGCCTGATCTTCCCAGCTGGCCTCTTCTCAGCTTGGTTTGTGGTTATTTATAGCACTCTACTTACAACTCCAGAGCCACTGGCAATCTTGAGCATGTTATTTAATCTTCCTGAGCCTTAATTTCCTCTTTTGCTCGAATGAGGCAATTACATTTAACACTCTGATATTTTTCACCTTTAATACTGATTTTGTTCAACATCTGTATCTGCTCTGCATGGGGCATTTTAGACTCTACTAAAGATACAGAATCGAACATGGCAGGGCTTGCAACCTCCATGCTTCTTACCAGGACATGGGCTTTTCCAGAGCACACAGTATGTCATTTATCTCTGCACCTCTGCCCAGCCCATCCCCATGCCTACTTCACTGCCCACGTATTATAGAGGCTCAATGAATGTTCATCAAAATTACATGAAAGAAAGGAGCTTCTCATGATAAGTAGCACAAAGCAGAATGTGGCAAAGATCTTAGAAACAATGCAGTATAATGGGATACGCTGTAGGAAAAGGACATTAATAACCATCTGGAATGATCAGGAGTTGTCTTCCAGGAGGATTAATGAAGGAGTTGGCTTCTGACCTTAAAGGAAAGGAAGAGCCTCGATGGGCAGAAATGGGGTAGCATAAAAAATTCTGGAGACAGGAAAGTTCCCTGTCATCCAGTATTTCTGCTAAGTTGGGTGTGTAAGAGAATGTGGCAGCACACAAGATCAGAACGATGGGGTTGAATTATTAAGAACCTTAAGTTTTTGTGTTTTAGACTTTAGACTGCTCTGTAGGAAATAAGAAGCCATTGAGGGTTTTTAACACAAGGGTGGTATAAACAGTTATGTCATATCGAAATTCAACCACTGAGCATTGTGTGAGATACCTACATATATATTCTTTTATTTAATCTTATTTAATTATTGACTCGAAACAACTTTGTAAATTAGATAGTTTTATTGTATGTTAATTACATCTCAATAAAGATATGTAATAAAACACCTCTATTTTTGAGATAAAGTAGTATACAATTTCTTAGGAAAAAAAAAAACAAAAAACAGCCTTCTAAAGCTTCACTTTAACTTTTGTGAGATGCCCTTCTTTACCCTCAAGAAATTGAGAAAAAAGAAAGGAAAGAAAAGAGGGAGAGAGGGAGAAGTGAAGGAAAAGGAGGGAGGGAAAAGGAAAGAAAACAGAAAGGAAGAAACGAAGGAAGAAAGGAATGAAAGAAGGAAGATGGGCTTCACATGTTCAAGATTCCATGTCCTCTTTTTTGGTAGTATGGGAAGAAACTGTGGCAGAGAGAAAGCCAACTACTGTCTGAGTTAGTCTCAGGTCAGATGCACTATTACTGAGCTTCAGGATTGTAAGCAAAAGTCTGTTTCTTTCCATAGCCATCTCCTCAACACAGTGTATGAAAAAAGTTTTTTTAGGTGTCTTGATTTAATTTAGCAGTTTCTTAAATTCTGTGTATTCTATGCGCCCGAGCAGCCTATGAATTTTTTTTTTCTTCAGGTGGGAATTCCGGGATTGACAGTGCTGTTGTTAAAGCCCTTTTATAGACAGTTCATTTAGGAAGACTGGTTCCCATTGGACACACCTTGAGGAGTTAGTTGCGCGTGTTAAAGAGATTTATTCCAGACAAATTGGCTTATAAATATGAACCAACTCGTGTAAGGTGATCCACAGAGCAAGCCTTGAGGGAACTATTCTTTCTACTTTAGGGACTGGCTTCTGTGAAAGACCTGATAGGTAGCTCCTCTTCCTATGCCTGGCCCTGGATATTTAGCTCCCACTGAATGTGGGGAGCTAAATTCCTCTTACTTAACACAGCAGTCCCGAAGGGCTTGTAAACCCATCATTGGACAGTTGAGTTGAGGAGGTTAAGAAAACTGACATGAAGAGAGGCTTTATAATTCTGTAAGCATTTTTTATTGGCTAAAGATGTTGGCCGGGCGCAGTGGCTCAAGTCTGTAATCCCAACACTTTGGGAGGCCGAGGTGAACAGATCAAGAGGTCAAGAGATAGAGACAACCCTGGCCAACATGGTGAAACCCCGTCTCTACTAAAAATGCAAAAATTTGCTGGGTGTGGTGGCATGTGCCTGTAGCCCCAGCTACTTGGGAGGCTGAGGCAGGAGAATCACTTGAACCTGGGAGGCAGAGGTTGCAGTGAGCCGAGATCACACCACTGCAATCCAGCCTGGGCAACAGAGTGAGGCTCTGTCTCCCGCTGTTACCCAGGCTGGAGTGCAATGGCATGATCTCAGCTGAAGATGTCTTAAAGCACCATTATTTTAGTCATCTCTCCCTTGTCTTGATGCCCACCAAGGATAACTGACGAGATGGAGCCAACCCAGCCTGTTGAGTCACCCTGGGCTTCATCCTTCAGCTTTGCGTTAAAGAACTTCTAGGAAACACATGAAGATGAGAAAGTTGTAGTCAGGTTAACATGAAATAAAAAATAAAAAGCCACTCAAGGACGTTAATTTCCATCCTAATGCAAGCCTCTCATTTCAAGTGCATTGTTTAAAGTGTCTTGAAACACTGCAAATTTCCGTTTTTGTCTGAAAATTTTATTTACTGTTAGTTTCTTTCTGCTACTAACATTAAAAACCTTTAGAAAACTCCCAAAAGCTGTGTTCTTCAGGGGAAGGAGGGTGGAGAATCTGTTCTGTGGTGCTCATTGGAGATAGAGCGATAGATGGCCTTGGAAGTGGGGGAGCAGGGACCTAATCTGTATGAGTGGAGCGGGGGTGGTGGGGGGAGGCTGCCGCCAGCAAGTTCGTCTCTGGGAGTCCATAGCAAAGGATGCCCAGATCACTATGGTTTCCTACTCTCCTCACAGTGATTAGCACTTCTCACCATCAAATCCCTGAATCTGAAGTTTTTCATAGATTGTATGAGCCTAAATCTCACCCAACCACTGCTCTCGGAGCAGGAAGCTGGGACTAGAGAGACGTGAGATGCCTATTAAACTGCTAAAACTCATACAGAGTTTAAGGTCTTTAGAGCAAATATATCTTGCTTCTTGGTTTGATACAGAATTAGAACACGTGGATGCCATACTCAAGGACTGTCAAGGAAAACCAGACAGCAGAGACAGTGATGTGAGTTCCAATTCCATGTCTTCAGGACAGACAGCTTCCCCAGTGTGTCTAGCTGACATGTATCCTTTGCTACTTGAGTCCTTTGCAGCACCTTCTGCTCTGCAATATTCCTGCCTGCCCTGTCTACAACTCCAGGAGGCTGTAGAATTCTTTCTTGGAGCAGGGACAACCTGAGGGGCTTGGGGGAAGCCTAAATGACCAACGAGAGCAGTAAACCTGTTGGAATGAGGGCAGAAAGGGCCAACTTGCTGGGCATCATTCAGCTGAGAAAAAGCTGTGTGGATGTCCTTTTCTCTGTTCTGACTGGGAAATGGATACAGTGGGTATAGCAAGGAGAGTTAGAATCATAGGTGATTAAAGGAGAAGTAGATATGCTTTCTTGGGTCCAACTGGTTGTTGGTAAGGACTTAGAATGGTTTACATTGTGGATCCCAACACATAGGCTTTGGAATCAGCCAGAATGCCAGTTCCTCCACTCACCTCCCTGAAGTTCCATCTTCTTATCTGTAAAATCCATGTCACTAATTATTCACTGAATGGTTATTCAGGGCCAAGCACTATTATAAGGGCTTTACATGCATTAACTCATGTAATCCTCATATGTACCTTACGACGTAGACTGGAATCTGTGAGCTTCATTCTCCAGATGAAGACATGAAGGCACAGAAAGGCTGAGAAACGTATTCCAAGTCACAAGGCTAATAGATGACAGAGCAAGGATTTGGATCCAGGGAGTCCAGCTTCAGAGTCCATACTGTGGACATGACTTTACCTTGTTTCTGCAAGATTGAATGAGACAGCAAACTCAGTTTCTCCATGAGTAATAATTCTTATTACTCCAAGTTATTAACATTGAGCCATGATACAGTTTGGCTGTGTCTCCACCCAAATCTCATCTTGAATTTTAGTTCCCATAATCTCCACGTGCCATGGGAGGGAGCCAGTGGGAAGTGATTGAATCATGGGGGCAGTTACCCCCATGCTGTCCTCGTGATAGTGAGTGAGTTCTTATAAGATCTGATGGTTTTATAAGGGGCTTTTTTCCCTTTGCTTGGCACTTCTTTCTCCTGCCACCTTGTGAAGAATGATGTGTTTACTTCCCCTTCCACCATGATTGTAAGTTTCCTGAGGCCTTCTCAGCCATGTGGAACTGTGAGTCAATTAAACCTTTTTCTCAGTTTCTTCAACACAGTGTGAGAATGGACTAATACAAGCCACTACCTGTTGAGCATAGTTAATAAACAAAACAAACTAGAAATTCATGTAATCATTGGCTTCTATCCCAGTGGACTCCAAACATTTTAGTTACGCACCCCAAGTTGTAAAACATTCCGGAACATATATTTGTGTATGGATTAGAAAAATGTCCTATTGTGCATATGACCATTATGAAACATGTAGAACTTAGAAACTGAAATTGAAAACAAATTTAAAAATAGGAGTTCAGTATAGATCTACCTCGGAAACATAGTGGGTTTGTTTCCAGATCACCTTAATAAAGCAAGTATTATAATAAAGTGAGTCCCACCAATTTTCTGGATTAGGCTTTGACTTTAAGGGAATGTTGTGGCTGGTTTGATCTTTTATCCAGACCACTCTAACTTTCTCCCTATCAGCAAAAGGCTGTTTTGCTTTCTTATCAGTCCTGTGTTCACTGGAGTAGCACTTTTAATTTCCCTCAAGAACTTTTCCTTTGCATTCACAACTTCTGTAACTGGCGCAAGAGGCCTAGCTTTTAGCCAGGCTCAGCTTTCCACATGCCTTCCTCACTGAGCTTAATCATTTCTAGCTTTTGATTTAGAGTAAGAGATGTGACTCTTCCTTTTACTTGAAACTTTAGAAGCCATTGTAGGGTTATTATTTGGCCTAATTTCAATATGGTTGTGCCTCAGGGAATGGGGAACCAGAGGAGACAGAAAGAGACAGGGAAACAGTCGGTTGGTGGAGCAGTCAGAACACACAACATTTATTGATTATGTTTGCTGTCTTATATGGGTGCAATTCATGGTACCTCAAAACAACTACAATAGTAACCTCAAAGATCCCTGACCACAGATCATCATAACAGATATAATAATAATAATAAAGTGTGAAATATTGGTAGAACTACCAAAATGTGAGACAGAGATACAGAGTGAACATGTGATATTAGAAAAACATGGCATCCACAGATTTGCTGTATGCAGAGTTGCCATAAATCTTCAATTTGTAAAAACATGCAATATCTGCAAAGAACAATAAAACAATGGCATGCCTATAATTATCCCTGCTCTTCAGGGGCATGGATTGCTCACCCTATTTTGAAGACTACCAACAAGCTCACATTTTCCATTTTGCGCTTAAGAGTGGAAGAGTCAGTCCTGACCATCTGAGGACTCCTGCCTCGGCACACTGACTTCTGATTCTTTCAGCCCAGGTTACAATCCAGTGGTCAGGTGGCACAGAGCAGCCCCTCATGGGGTACCTGGGCCAGTCGTGGGTACATCTGTGAACCCAGCAATCAGCAATCTCAACCCCTCTGATGTTATTCTCCCTTATCACCAGCCCCCTGTTCCCGGACCTTCTCAAATGCCCGATGGTGACTGATCCCTCTCTCTCCTTCCCAGTGCTCTGAACAAAAATAATGAGTGTCCTTCTCCTTCCTGTACTTAAGTCGTTTACAGATCTATCTGTCTTCCAAGACTTATCTCCATTTAAACTTTCAAAGGCTCATTTTCCTCAACAGTCAAATGAGGATGTTAATTTTCTGTGTATCCAAGTGCTGTGAAGTTGAAGTGGGGAACCCTTGCGACCATGCCTCGCATACTACCTAGAGTGCACCAGGCAGGCACACAACAGGGCTCCTACGTGGCCAGGAAGTCTGGATCTAGAAGGGAAAACTCTGTTCTCCCTCACAGGGTATTAAATGGAAAGACATGTTACCCTGAAATGATACCATAACCTGCTAAGCCCTATCCTAGCCCAATGGCACTGAGCTGACTGCTAACGGCTGGAGGCTGCTCCCCCAAGAGACTCTGTGAGTGGTACCAAGATGGGGATGCTGCCTTTGGCTTCATCATTTGAAGATGGGACCCTGGCAGTGTCTCCCTCTAGCTTAATCTCCCAAACCCCAACGCACACACAGGCATCGGCTCCCCTCCTCCCAGGTCTCCTTCCGCCCCTGGACCTCCCTGACCATTCAGGAGGCAGGGCCATTCCCAGGCCAGAGAAGGAAGGCGGGGGAAGGCTGCCCCACTGGGCTGAAGGGCAGCTGTTTATATTATAATTAAGGTTTTACAGCATAAACTGAAATGTAGCTTGACTATTCCTACAAGGCACTGGAGGTAATTACCACTGCTAGAGGCATTCTCCACTGCCAATTATTTCCCTTCCTAATTGAATAACTTAGGCCACATTGTGGAGGACCAGCAAAAGGAAGGAGGTGCTTTCAAATATGGACACTCCTTCAGAGGGCTCAGAACAGCGCGAAGCTTAACACACTGTCAGTCCAATCCTGTCTGAGAGTTCTTTCCTAGGGGTGTAGCATAGAGGATAGGAATGTTAGTCCCAGAGTTCTACCATTTACTAGTTCGGGCAGATCAAACTCCCTGCATCTATTTTCTCTTCTATAAAATGGGAATAATTGAAGTTCAGGCAGACTGCATTTTATTACACATTACTACGTTTTGCAGATACTACAGTTTTTTTACGAATTGAAGGTTTGTGTAACCCTGGATCAAGCAAGTCTGTTGGTGCCATTTTTCCAACAGCATGTGTCTCTAGGTCATATTTCTCACAATACCTGTGTTATTCTCACAATATCTCAAACTTTTTCACGATTACTGTGTCTGTTATGGCGATCTATGACCGGGGATCTTTGATCTTATTATTGTAATTGTTTTGGGGCACCATGAACTGCACGAACATACGACAGCAAACTTAATAAATAAATGTGTGTTCTGCCTGCTCCACTGACTTGCTGTTTTCCCGTCTCTCTCGCTCTCTCTCTCGTTCTGGGCCTCCCTATTCCCTGAGACACAATAAGACCAGTTAATAACCCTACAATAGCTTCCAAGTGTTCAAGTGAAAGGAATAGTCACACATTTTCCACGTTAAATCCAAGGCTAGAGATGATTAAGCTCAGTGAGGAAGGCAAGTCAAAAGCTTAGATAGGCCAAAAGCTAGGCAGGCCTCTTGTGCCAAACAGTTAGCCAAGTTATGAATACAAAGGAAAAGTTCTTGAAGGAAATTAAAAGTGCTACTCCAGTGAACACAGGAATGATAAGAAAGCAAAACAGCCCTATTGCTGATAGGGAGAAAGTGTTAGCGGTCTGGATAAAAGATCAAACCAGCCACAAAATTCCCTTAAGCCAAAGCCTAATCCAAAAACTTCGTGCGACCCGTTTTATTGCGATATTAGCTTTATTGCAGTGGTCTGGAACCAAACCCACTATATTTCCAAGGTATGTCTGTATAGACTTCACGGCATTATTGTGAGAATCAAATGAAATAATAATCATTCTGGCACATAGAGAACATTTAATAATTCTGGCTTAAGGAGGTGGATCCAACAGAGGGTATGACCATGGAGGTGCAGGCATTTTTCTCTTCCCTGCACAGGTGGACGAAACTGAGGCAGAAGTCACACTTCAGTCCCACATGCAACAGCTTGGTCTGGGAGTACCAGCAGCAGATAGAAAGCATGCCTCCCTGGCTTAAAAACAAGAAATTCCTTTGAGTTACAGAAGAAATGGCCCCTCCCAAGAAAGTTGGGCAGATATTCAAGATATCCAGTCTCTGGGAGTGTTTGTTAGTCCCTTTGCCTCCTCTGTATCCATACAAGGTGGCTGGCATTGTGCACAGGCTTGCGGTGGCTTCCTCAGCCCCAGGGAAACCCATGATTGATACCACATACATTTGTTGAGGGCTTTCAACTCTTTCAACTTTATTCTACTCTCATCTCTTTCACACCTCACAACCACCTGGAAAATAAAAGTATCCTTCCTGGTTTACAAATGAAAAAAAAATAGAGACTGAGAGAGATTAAATAACTCACATAAGCTCAATCAAGGACTGAAACACAGCTCTCTGCCTCCAATCTTTCCCACTGCTCCTCCACAGGAAGGAAGTCCATTCAGCTTTCAGGGTTCACCACACACTCCCTTCCCAAAGCCCAACTCTTTTGCTATTGAAATTATATAGTGCGTTTAAAACATCACAGAAGCCAGAGACTGCGAATTCTCCCACTTTAGCGTGTATACAAGTCTCTTAGGGAATGTGTTTACAAACGAAAATTCCAGGGCCACACTCCCAGAAATTCTGACTCCCTGCATCTAAGATGGGGCCCAGGAATCTGTAGGTTAACAAGGTCCCCAGGTTTTTCTAATTTCAATAGTTCAATGACACAGCAACAGAGGCCTATGAAAGACCACCGATGGGACATCAGTGAGTTGACTTAATCTTTCTGAACATTCATTTCCTTCTATGCAGAGGAAGATAATAATATTTACCTCTGCGAGGTTTTGTGAAAATTAAATGAGATAATGCATGTAAAGTGTTGTGCACCGTGCTTGGCACATAGAACGTGCTCTGGTGACATCAGTCCTTGTTAGCACGACTGCTGCTGTCATGAATATTACCGAAATACCACCAAGCCTTGTGTTACTCAAGGGATAAATTATTATAAGCTTGAGACCTTATCATTTGGAGTCACTAAATCTACAGAAAATTGGGATGTAAAAGAAACATAAATAGAATTTGATAAATTTAAGTCATTTTTTAATAAGACTGACTCATTTATCCTCATTTAACTGCCTTGGGGTGGGGGTGTTGGCAGCTGTTTGGACAAACAGGAGTTTGTTGTTTAATTAGCAGACACTGATTAATGGCAGGAAAGGGGAGCAACTGGTAGATATGCCGGGGGAGCTTCTTGAGAACTGGCTTTAAATTAATGTGATCTGCACAAAAATTCAATAGCAGACAGCACTGAGATAGAGAAGAATGTATAGACCCCATCCGCAGCCACGAACAGCTGCCTCCTAGTTATCCTCCATTCCCCTAGGACTCTGGGGACATCTCTGAGTGCAAGGGCATCCTGGGACCCCAGGCTACCTCTATAGGTCGGAAGTCTGGGTGAAGAGGAGCTCTGCCTTCTTATTAGGGAAAGCTGGCCCGGAGGCTGCCCTAGGACTGCTTCTCCTGGGGAAAAAGAAAAACAAGAAGGAAGAAATTTCAGAAGGAAATAAGAAAAATTGAGCTAAGTGAATGACTTACAGACTGTCAGTGGTGGGAACCCCGCACTCCACACATACACACACTTTGAATTTGGCAAAAAGCCCAGGTGAGGTATGAAGTGACTGTCAGCCAGGACTACCCACAGGCTGGCCTGAGGCTGGTGGCCTGAGCTTTATCAGACAGCCTCTAGAAATCTGCATTTCACCCAGGCCACCTCCATCTCTTAGTGAGGCCAAGTAGGCACACACACACAAAAACCAAACAATTTCGGATTGGAGAAGGTCCAGAAATACTCCTGGGTATATTTTGACATCTCAGGAAGTAGGTTCTGAGAGAGCAACCCCAGCATTTCCACACCTGATAGGGCAGGGGCAGGTGGCCATCAGTACTTGACATCAGGCGAGTCATGCTTCAGCCCTTCCTTTGGAAATCTGAGGCCCAAAACACATTTTATGGATGAGAGCCAACCACTCCGGAGAGTTGTCTCTTGTTTAAGCTGTGCAGTGAACTACCTACATAGTGTGAATTGAGAGACCCGGAAAGTCTCATCCCCTAAAAACACCCGCTCCCCAAGCATTTCTGTCTCCAAATGTGTCTGTCCCTTCCTACTACAACATATCCAGGCAGTAACTTTCCTCTCTGATCCAAGTTCCTAAGGTGATGCAAGAGCAGGAGGGATACTCCAAGGAGAAGAGGCTACAACAGTAGCAGGTGAGGCAGTCACTCTTGCTTTCTCCAGAAAGTCAGTCAGTCCCGCTCTTGCTTTCTCCAGAACCCCATCCCCTGCCTTCATTTTCTGTCCTACTCTGCTATTCTCCATGACCTTCATTTGTCTCTGTCACCTGCTCCCTGTGCCTTTCCCATCTCTATGTCCATCCTATGCCAGGTCGATGCTGGATACACAGTAGGCTCAATCCATGCCTGAGGAATGACTAAGCAATGAATGAACAGAGAGGCGTGGAAGAATGTTCAGGGTGAGGGCTGCAGGCACATCTATGCCAGCCCTCCTTTACCCCCAGGGCAAGCCCAGAAGGAAGCAGACACTGGAGAGAAAGGCCTGGCTGTTAATCTTTTACCCAAAGCTCAGCTCCACAGTAACGCTCTTTGTGCTGCCCCTGCTAACTGGGGGCAGAAAATGTGGAAACATCATATATTTGCCTGTAAATCTGCTGCTTTTTATGTAAAAACATTCATGACTGGCTTCATGTTTTAGTCCTTACTTTCTCTCCCTCCTCCTGTATCCATTTTTATAACCCCCTGTTCTCACATGTCCAAACAACGTAACTAATCACTCTGTCACCTTGATCCCCTGCAAAGGTTCCTTTTCCACTGTTTCCCCCCAACCCGCCTTCACCATCTCCTTCTTTTCCAGCTCTTCCCTCTAGGGCAGCAGACTCTTTCATCCATAGTCACCAGGGCACACAGATCTCGTTTTCTTTATGATTCATCTTCCAAGAGGAGAAATGACCAGGATCAAGAAATGCATATGTGACATTGCTGGGGAAATGTGGCTTCAGACAAGACAGGAGTTGGCAGAAATGGAGGTTACTCACTTCACTCAAAGTGAGGAGCTGGGAGAGGTTGCCTTGGGTGGGGAGTTTTATTGGTTTTCATATTTATCACTGCAGAGTGCTATTAATGAATTGCCATCCTCCAAAATCAAACCATCAAGGTTGCCTTTGGGCAATGAAGAACCGCTGGTTACAGAAAGTGCCCCTGTTGGTCTGACAGTTTCTCATGATCAGGAAGTGTCACTGGGTGATCTGGATACCAATGTCCTGTGAGCCCCTCAGTGCTCTCCTCTGATTGCTCAGGAGCTTTGATACACTACACTTTGTCTGTCCTTCTGGAAGCCCTTTCTTTATTTGGTTTCCAGAGACCACAAACTTCTGGTTTTCTTTCTACATCGCAGGACATTCTTTTGCCAGGTCTTCCTCTTCTTCCTAATCTCTAACACTCTGAGTAATGTAGGGCTCAGACCTTGGACCTCTTCTCTATCTATTCCACCTGGCTTTGTCATCTCTCCCCTTCATGGATTTAAATATCAGGTTGATTCATAAGAAACATCTGATGATCAATCTTTTTCACCTGTAAAAAAAAGACACGTTCAATGGTCCTACCTAATACTATATAGCATAACTCCCAAATCTTTATCTCTGTCCCCTGACCTCTCTTTGAACTTCAGACTCTTATCCAGCTGCCTACTTAGACACCTCCACTCAGTTGTCTAATTGGTATGTCCAGATCAACCAAAGCAGTTCAGAGTAGGACTCTAGACTTCCCTGCCAAGTCTGTTCCTCTCCCAATCTTCCCCATCTCAGTTAAGGACAACTGCACTCCTCTGGTTGCTCAGATCAAGAACCTAATAGTCATCCTGGCTTCTTCTCTTTCTCCCACATGTTACAGAAGTAAGTTCTTTTAGCTCTAACCTCACGTCTTACATCTTTGCTCTTATCAACCTAGGCCAAATTTCCTGGGGTTGTTTCCTAGATTAGTGTGATGATATCCTAAACTGGTTTCTGCTTCTGCTTCTACCCTTGGACGTTCTATAATCTACTATCTTTACAGCAGTCAGAGTGAACACTCTGAAGCATACATCACATTGTGCCATTCTCTCCAGTCCAAATACTCCAATGTCTTCCAATAATGCTCAGAATAAAATCTAAACTCCTTACCCTGCCTATTTCCCAGCCCCTGCCCGTGTCTCTAATCTTCATCTCCTTTGCCTGCTTCACTCAGCTGTAACTCTTGCTCCTTCCCACTTCATCTGCCTCTGACACTCTCATTCCACTCATTCAAGTGTGTTCAGTATCACCTCCTCTGGAAAAGCTTTCATAGACCATCCCATTATCAGTAATAGTTATCCCTTCATCCTGCCTTCTTTAATATGCTGATCACATGATAGTATATGATAGGATGATTTGTTTATGTGTTTATTATCTACCTACCAACTAGAACCTAAGTTCTCTAAGGGCAAATATTGTTGTCTCTTTCAGTGTCCTTTCCTAGTGCCTGGCACCTGATAGATGCTCAGCAAATGTTTAAGTGAATGAATGAATTGATGAATGAGTGTGCCAGGCCCCCAGCTCTGTATCCTGTAGAGCTCAATACATAGTTGATGCTTGAGAATCTTGAGCCAGAAGAACTTTGAGCCAACAGTCTAATAATGATGTGGGATTAGGATTGTACTGCAATGTGAGTTTGTAGTTTTTAGAATACTTCCTTATATATGATAACCACTACCTCCTCTTTCCAACAGGCTGGAGGATCCCAAGGAAGTCACTTCTCCCTTTCCATTTTCTCCATCCAAAACATTTAAGTTTTTTTTCTTTATGCAGTGACCATGACATCCTTGGCATTGGCTATCACAACCATACACACACGCCACACCACGTCACACCAACAATGATAAAAATAATAGCAAACTTTCAATAAGATCTTGCATTGAACCAAGCACTGTTCTAAACTTTTTACATATATTATCTCATTAGGATGGCTTAATAATCCTATAAAGTGGGTGCAGATTGGATTTCCACATTCAGGTGAGGAAACTGACTCGCAAAAGGGACTAAGTAACTTTCCAAAGTTTACACAGCCAGTAAGAGAACAGGCCAAATGTTTCTGAGGTTTTCAGTTTGGGATAAGGTCTCTAGTGATGCTATCCACAGAAAGTCCCACTCTCCTACTGTCTCTCCTGTCCAGATTGCTCAAAGCTCTGAAAATCCCATAAAGACAAGGGCAACGAACATTAAGGGGTTCCTGTGTTATAGGGAGAAAGACCCTAGGTCCTCATATCCACCAAGGCGATGTGCTTTCACCCAAAGTATGACCAAGGCAGTGACACAATAGGGCCCTTTTCCATCATTTACCCTCTAAGGGTGCTCTGTGTCACTCAGAGCTGGCCCTCTTTCCCAGGCCAATTGAAGGACACGTTTGCCTCACATCTTCAAGTGAACAGCCGGAATCCATGTAGCAATTTCCCCTCCTTCACCCTCCCTTGTTAGCTCAGCTCCATCTGGTAAACAGGAGTCCTGGTGCCCCCGGTTTTCAACCCCCTCACCTGACAGGTAGCACCTAAAGAAAAAGGATTTCTGAAAAAAATCACATCGCCCGCACTGCCAAGGACAAGGAACCCTCAGGCTCATGCATTGATATGGTTTGGCTATGTCCCCACCCAAATCTCATCTTGAATTCCCACATGTTGTGGGAGGGACCTGGTTGGAGGTAATTGAATCATGGGGGCAGATCTTTTCCCGTGCTGTTCTTGTGATAGTGAATAAGTCTCACGAGATCTGATGGTTCTATATGGGGGAGTTTCCCTGCACAAGCTCTCTCTTTGTCTGCTGCCATCCATATAAGACATGACTTGCTCTTCCTTGCCTTCTGCCATGATTGTGAGGCCTCCCCAGCCACATGGAACTGTAAGTCCATTAAACCCCATTTTCCTATATAAATTACCAAGTGTTGGGTATGTTTTTATCAGCAGTATGAAAATGAACTGATACATGCATTGATGTCCGCCTCCTGCAATCCTGGCAGTGGGACCAACGGGTTACCTAGAGGCTGCTGCTTCTCACACAGGGATAGCTGACAAGGCACAAGGGCATTGCTCCCAGCAGGCTTCTGCCCCCTTCCTGGCAGTGCTAGGCCAGAGAAGAAAGAGTGGGGGAGAGGGAGGGATCTCTCTCCAAAGTTTGGAGAGCAAGCAAAAAGATAAATGGAACCAATTTCAAAAGGAATTACAGGGCATCTGGGGAAGCAAGACCCCTGAGTTATAGTTAAGACTCTGAAGAATCAATTAATATGCTTCACATCTACCCCACCTTACTCTTGGATGCACCAAATGCTTTCAGGAATACCCCAGGGTCCCCTCCTCACAGCTAAATAGGACTCACTTTCCACAGCACTAGAAACAAAGACTGCCAATACTCAAACTTTATGTGCAAAAGCTGCTTGTCTGAACCTGGATACAGAAAGATTTAAAGGCATACTTGCAGTGCAGTTTTTCCAGAGAAAGTGGAATGAAAAGGAAGAGGGAGGGAGCAAGGAGAGAGAAAATATTAGCTTAAGAAATCTCAAGTGTCTGACCCAGGAAGAACCCAGTGCTAGAGGGAAGTTGAGCTGTGACTGAGGTTTTCTTTTTGCAGTTCTACAAGGTGGTTAATGCCAGCCAATGGTGGCCAGCTCATTATTGATGGGTTGCCCAGGTTGGAGTGACTCATCTTTGCCCCAGACTTTGCCCCTCCACATGGATCATCCCCTGTTTAACAACCTAGGAAGTTGTTGAACCCCTTGCCAAGCACCAATGAACTTCGAGACTTTCAGAAATCACAACCTTTGTGGGTATCGGTCTCCTCATCTGCAAAATCAGGCACTGAGAAAATGATTTATAAGGTCCTATGTCTAATTTTCTGGAATTTAATAATAAAGACCTATAGTGGGATATGATTGGGAAAAAATCCTTTGCTTATCATGGAGTGGTTGCTAAGCAAGTCCCACAAAATAAGCAGTAGAGTCTCCCACATAACCTAGCTTTTAAATTTTAATCAAAGCCCATGAACTGAAAACAATCAAAATGTGTACTGAGGGAAGGGGCTGATTGCATATTAACTTCATTATTACCCAGATATATCCACCATCTCTCATGAGATTAGTGACATATGATCATCTTATTGGTCATCTTCAAAACAATTTACTAAATACTGACTAGTTGCCAAGGACTATGGTGGGAACTTTAGAGAATGCAGAAAACTAATATTATATTGTCTCCATCTTTATAATAATACAAACTAATACAGGAAATTTAGAATCATAATGGAATTTTTTTTAAGTCTAAGACTGACTACTGTTCATTTCAATGTTGACAAGTACGACATCCAGGTAGTGCTAAACCTTTGAAGCAAAAATGAAAATGTACAATATTATTATCACTAAATTATATCACTATAAACAAGTAATCACTAGTGCCCTGCAAATGTGCATAGAATATTTACCTTAGCCCGAATTTTGTTTAGAGAAAATCTAATCTTTCTCCTTAAGATAATGCTCAGGTTGGTCATTTTAGTTTCAATACTATATAGACTTGAGATTTTACCCACAACAACCTTCCAGACAGAACTGGCTATATAATTTGTGGGGTCCAGTACAAAATGGAAATGTGGGGTTTCTTGTTTACAAATTATTAATACTAAGAATTTTAAGATGGCAAAAGCAGGGTATTAAACAAAGTGTGGGCCCCTTCTAAGGTCGAGGCCTGCTCATAGATTATCCAGAAGTAGCCATGGCTGACATTTAATGAGTTCTTGCTGTCTGCTGAGCACAGCTCTAAGAGCTGTACATTTATTAACTCTTTTAATCCTCAGAACAACCCTGGGAGGGAAGTACTATTATTCTCTACCTATAATAAGGAAACAAAGGCATAGAAAAGTTAAGCATCTTACCCATGGATCTATGGACAGGAAATAGAGCCAAGATTTCACGGCAGGATTTTGAGGCAGACTGGGTTCAGGTCCCATCACATTGCTACACTATGCTGCTTCTAGTAGTCATTCTCCCAAACTGAATCTGGAAATTATACTAATGGATTTCCACTCCACAGAGTCTTTTAATTTTCTTGTCTCCTAAGATTAACACTGGGCTTGAGTAACTCTGAGGTTGTCACAGTTCCAAGGAACTGCAATGACTAGGGGCCTTTTGCATGTGTGTGACTGGATGGATATGGGCAAAGCAGAGTAAGCCTGAATGCAGAGAGCTGGGCATAGTTTTTCTTAGACTCCCGCATGTTATTGAACCCCCGCAGTCAAAGCCTGCTGAAGCTTCACAGCTAAGACTCTGGGTAAAAATGGCTCAGACCAAGAAGGCCCACCAGGCTCCAATAAGCCTAGTTCCATTTCATGCTGGAAGGATGGGGTCTCTGGGCAGAGCTGGACTTGCCTGCAACAACCTTGACTTCTAGCTCACGGCTGTGGCCTTGCTCCTGGGCAGGTCCCACAGGAGGAACCTCCATGCTAGGCACTCCACCCTTGCCACAGAGTTAGCCGCACAGAGTGGAAAATGAAGAGCGCTGTTCTTGGAGGGAAGAACGTTAGGCAGCCTGGCCCTCTGCTCTCTAGAACTGTGGTTTTCCAACTTCAGTTGGGCATAAAGATCAACTTAAAAAAAAACAGTCGGCTCCCATGCTTACTTTTTATATACAAGCCTTCCAGGATTTCTGATGGAGGTGACGCATTCTTCAAGCATCATCATCTAGAAAATGGATAACCTTAACGTGATGGGAGCATTGCCAGGGGAGGGTCGGTGACCCCTCTCCTTCACCATCAGAGATGAGCCAGCTACACCACCACTTCTAGCAGGGCTGAGGCAGGTCAGAAGATGAGACGCCTGAAGGAGGGAATGCAGCCCCCAGCTTTCTACATGGATGCTAGAGTCCCAGGTCATTCCTTTTTAACTTTGGCTAATAATCTTAATCAATATTTTTATTTTTACTGGAGCATAAATTGCACCCCCCACCATGACCTGCCATCCACAAAATGATGAAGGTTTCCTTGCAAACTTTTCTCCTTATAAAGGGTTTTCAGGCCTCCTCTTTCTCTCTCTACCTGCTGTTTCTTCTAAATACCATTTGGCTTGAAAAACTCTAATTTTGAGGAAATTCCTTTTTCTCAGAATGGATCAGAGTCATCAAATGCTGTTGATGAAATAGACTTTAGAGAGCATTCAGCCCGGCAATTTTACTCTATAGACAGGGAACTGAAAGCCAGATGAGGCCAGAGCTGACCAGAGTGACATAGAGTGGGGTCCACACTCACATGCATAGGTGAGGCCACTGAGCAGACCCTGCATACTCACCATTCACGCAACCCAAAGATGTCCCTTCTCCCCACAGTGCCACATCACACCCAGTAAGCTGACACCCACCGCAGGGCATGTCTAGACTCCCTTCACTGGATTTCCCATTAAAGCAATGCTGAAAACAGTTGTTTTTTTTTAATCTCTGGAAATGAATTGATATCTCATATAGCAAGAATACAGCAAGGGGGCCGGAAAAGTCCGCTGTGAACATGTTTTTTAAAAAAGTTATAAATAAACAGAACGATCAGAAACCAGATTAAACTTCCAAGTTGAGAATGAGACGTGGAAGATGAAAGGCCTGACCTGTTCCTAACTAGCCAGGCTGCGGCTCAATTGTATAATCCTCTCCTGGCTACATGGCACTGGAATTCATAAAACTGTGGACTTTTAGAACTGAAAAAGATCTTAGAGAAGTTGTCCAGCCCAATCCCTCACACTGGAGATGGTAAAACTGAAGCTCAGAGAGATGAAGACACTTGCCCGAAGTCACACAGCTCATATTTGTTAATCAACCAGGGTTATTCTTGCAGCTACTGAAGGAACCACAATGGATGTGTAATTTGGTCCCTGGCAAAGAAAACTTATTACCTAGTAGTTTGATATCTTTCCTATGTGGTGTAAAAATTTCAAACAGATCACCTAGTAGGGAAATGTAATCACAGTTTTTAATTAACATAAAGTCTCCGAGACATTTGTTGTTGTTATATTACTTTTATACAGTGTAAATCAATTAGCTGCAACGGGCTAGTGGGTGCAGAGAGTGGCAGTCAGTCACTGGGCAGATAATTGCTCTGTTGCTGAGATTAACACCTTATCATGCTATTAGGACTGCTTATGAATCTTGTAGTCCCGACGAAGCCTACAATTTAGGGACTATCCATTCCAGCTGTCTCCATTTCTATAGCCTCCTACATGCAAACAATTGTTGCACTAAGTGCAGCATTTAATTAAAGGCCCTTCCCATGTCATGGCTACAGTCACGGGAAAGACAAGAGACCTCGTTTGTTTAAAAAAAAAAAAAAAAAAAAAGGTACCTCTTGCTGGTGATTAGTTAGTGTTAAAGCAATCAGGA
Source organism: Mandrillus leucophaeus (assembly GCF_000951045.1). NCBI lineage: Eukaryota > Metazoa > Chordata > Mammalia > Primates > Cercopithecidae > Mandrillus > Mandrillus leucophaeus. The sequence continues at coordinate 1,067,546 of NW_012105399.1, forward strand.
TTAAAGTCAGGGAGGCCATGAAAGAAGGATAAGATATTGATGACTGTGGAACTGTCAATTGGAAAGTACATGCATACGTTTACTTTCGTGTGTTAGTAAGAAATCAGCGATGAGAAATATGAGCCCGGGTTTCTTCTCGCTTTAAAGGGTCATATCATCAAAGCCTGGAGTGCTCTGCCTCTTCCCAAAAGTCCAACCAAGCATCTTACCAGAATTGTTTTTAACTATCAGATTCTAGCATGAGAGGTCAGAAATTGGGGATTGACAAGGCAGGTTGGGGAAAGCATGAACCAAGACATTCAGATTGGTTTGTTGTATCCAAGTACGGACAGAAATTTATCTCCAAGGGAGCTCTGATTATATTTTAACAAAGGGAAGCTTTCCCTGGGACAATTCTTACTGCAATAGGAGACACCCCCTCCCCCAAAAAAAGTCAAACAGGCAACAAATAATTTTACCATTACCAGGTAATATGTGTTAATTGCTCAGTTTATATACTCAGAATGCCATACCATTAGAGACTGTGTATGCATTGTAACTAGAGCATTAATAAATTTAAAATGTGCCTATTAGGATGACAGCTTTGGAGGTGCAAAGGAATAACAGTTATCACTTGGCAGAAGCCGCTCTCACCCCATCTGCCGAGACTTTGCATACATTTTCAGCTTCCTGAGCAATGATTAGGCCTGTCAGAACCTCTTTAACCTTCTAACTGCTGGTCCCCACTGGCCGTAATTAGAGACTAATGAATTCAGAAGATGCAGGCCGTGAGGAAAACTGCCTTGACAGTTTGTGTACAAATTAAGCCCCAATTACTTCATGCATCTTTTGCATCGCTGATACAAGTCTCTGTTATTATTTTTGAATATGGTCATTTTAGCAGAAACGAAGAACTTGGCTAATGTATTTTGTCATTTTTATGGCTCATCATAAAGAAAAAACATACTGGGCGGGTCATGAATATGTGAAATAAACTACAGCAGATTATAAAAAGAAATTAATTTTCCTCTTGGGAATACCCTACCACCTTTTCATCCCCCCGATGGATAAACTTATTAATATGGTTATTTTTATTCTGATAATATCTGCCATTGAAGGATCCTGACTCATGAGCAGGTAGTTTGGCTTAGGTTTAGCCTCTGAGTAAGGAGCATTTGGGAGTGAGGTGCCCCTTCATTGCTAATCCTGGTGTGAAGACTGCTTCGAGAATATTGTCAGAAATTCTTTGTTCTGTGCCCTTACTTGTTCTTCCACCTTCAATGGCCACGGTGAAAAGTTTCTAACTCCAAGGGGCACACCTTTTAACTGCCAATAGAACGGTCCAATGTCCCCATTCTTAAAAAAAAAAAAAAAAAAAACTTCTCGAAACAATATTGAATCTTGTTTCAGCCCTACCAGTCAACCTGACTAGATATTCTATTTTAGTCTTTCGGGAGATCCTTTCCCCTACTCTCTGGGGTCACACAAAAATCCTGGCTTATATGTCCTCAGAAAGCCCGGGGAGTAGGCCCTCATGTCTGCAGGATGGTCATCACCTTTCTGGCTATTTCTTTAGCTACAAGATGCTGCTGTTAGCAGTGGGTCCTGCCAGATGTCTTGGTCTCTGTTGCTCCAGGCAGCTCAAAGATCCCCCTGCCGGCGGTCCTTCCTTGCTGAGGACCAGTCTCCTATAGCCATCCTCCACTAAAGTTCCTACATACCAGAGAGTTCCTATTCCTGCTCCACATCAGCCTCAGAGAAAGTTAAGATTCTTCCTTCTGTCTGACCACTTTCAACTCCCCAGCTTAAAGCACTTCCCTTCATTCTCTCTAGTGGTAGGCAGAATAATCCCACCTTGCTTTAAAAAACGCTTATGTACTAATCCCCAGAATCTGTGATGTCACTTCACATGGAAAAAGAGACTTTACAGATGTGATTAAGCTAAAGATCTTGAGATGGGGGGATTATCAAGGTTGACTCAGTCTAATCACAACGTTCTTATTGGAGGAAGACTGGGGGATAAGAGTCAGTAGTAGGAGCTATGACAATGGAAGCAAGAGGTTGGAGTGATGTAAGGAAGGGGCCACAAGCCAAGCAATGCAGGTGGCCTCTAAGAGCTGCAAAAGGCCAGGTAATGAATTCTCCCCTGAAGTAACCAGAAGGAGCTGTCCTTGCAGACACCTTGATTTCAGACTTCTAATGTCTGGAATTATAAGACAATAAATATATATTGTTTTAAGCCACTACATTTGTGGTAATTTGTCACAATAGCAGGAGGAAACTAATATAGCCTTCTCCAATGGAAACTTAAAGATTTGTGTTTGTATTATAATAATCACTCCAATAATAATTAATACAATAATTTATTTTATATAAATTAATAGTATCTTTCCTCTTATCTGTAAGATTGAAATCATAAGCTATCCTCATGAGGATGTTATGGTAACTAAGGGAATTAAAGAATCAATTGGATATGTGGACCAAAGTAGATATGCAATAAAAAGTTGACAACGTAGAGCTCAAAAGTGAGTCTTAGTATGAATATGAGCCAAGACAGTGTCAGCCCCTACCTGGCTTCCTCTGCACTAGGTCCACACAACTGGCTCTTTAATGGTCTCTAGATGCAGGCTGCAGCTCACCTATTCTTGAGTGGCAGGAAGCAGTAGTTTCTTGTCTAGTGGACCTAAACCTGACATACCTACTCTTTTAGGCTCTGAGTACTGTAACCAAGACCCATGTATTTGGTCCACTATATCACCGCCAGGTCTTCTTCACAGTCAAAAATTATCTGGGTCTCAAGTTTAGAGAACAAGATACTGGAGTTTGAGTAGCTCTGAAATTACAGTGAATTCACCTCCTGTGTTGGCTTCATCCGAGACCTTAACCTTAGGGCAAAGAAGCCTTAATTCTATTTGCTTCACCTGTTGAGGACTCCTGTTCTGGAACTAGAAGCTACATCCTCAACGCAATCCATTGACTGGGGCCATAGGACCCCACATCATACTTGTTCGTCCCTTTCTGGGACCTATGTCTTTCCTCTTTATCCCCCATATTTAATCACATTCATCAGCCATCCTTGGATAGATTCTTGAGTGAATATCAAAAGCTAGCTTGACTGGGGGGATTTGATCCACATCTTAACACCTGCTGTTTTACCACTGAATTTTTCTCTCCAGAGCTACCTGAGTCATGCTGTCCATTTCCCCCAGACCATCAAGTTCCCATCCTGTATACGGCTCTACTTATGTTCTAGGTTGCCATCAGTCCATTGTTAAGGCTGTCTCTGAGTAAAGAGAAAAGCTAAATAAAGATGGTCGTGGCTTAAACACTGACTTAGAAACTCATTTCATTAGAGTGATTTATTAAAAAGCAGTACTTAGGAAAAGCATATTATTCATCTCTTTAACATGATTGCATTAGAGCGATTTTTTTTCTGGTGACAACTTTCGAGGTAGGTTTTTTAAAGAATAAACACAGTCTAGTGGAAAATTATGCCTAGAGTCTTGGCCTGCAGTGACAAGGTACAGACTGCTACAAACTGAGGCCTTCCCATAGACCTCCCCTTCCTGTGAACTCCTAACTCAGCTGCAGTCTGACAGAATAGTAATGAGAAGTATGAGAGTCCCGGAGCAGGGAGAAAAAAGGGGTGGAAACAAGAAGCCCCAGACCCTGCCCACATCCCCGAAGACCCATGTGGGGAAACAGCTCTCCAGCCTTCAGCAGATAAGCTTCAGGGGATGCTGAAGAGAAGAGGGAGGACTAAACTCACAGTGTCTGGAGCTGCGTTTTAGATTCACAGAACCCCAGAATGGGAAATTGTGGACCAGAAAGGCCAAAGCAGGACCACTTTTTTCCCTTTGTGATGGCAACACAGCAGGCCTTCCTATCAGGCCTTCATGGCCATGGTCTTGAAATGAACTCAAGAAGTGCTGCTGTAGGCCAAGATCAGAAAGTGTACCCCATGGACACCCGGAGCCCCAGGAGGTTATACGGTCTTCAATGAGCCTGGTATTATACCCTCATTCTTTCTCCTAGCAAAGTGAAAATCATTTCTATCATTGCTGTTCAAATTGTGGCTCATTTATTTGTTTGTGAAACTAAGATTAACTAGGCTTTTGAAAGACCTCACCCATGGATGAGGTTCTGAGCTAACACACCCTCCCTGCCACCTAGAAGAGTTTCTCTCTGTGTGTCTTTGACTCCTCATCTTCCACATCTTGACTCTGGGATCTCCACACTCATTTAACAGACGGTCTTTGTATTTCAGAGGAGATTCGGTGCCTTTTATAAATTTAATTTACATGGAAGCCTGGTAAATAGTTTAGGGTCTGAAGGGAGATAGGCCTGACCCTGCCACACCCTGGCAGTACTCTGCTCAGAAACATCACCCGACGCGTGAGAGACCGCATGCATGCAGCGGGCTGGGCTACAGGTCTCCTTCTGTCTCAACTACTAGAGGTGGGACAAGTCAGGGTGGCCCACTACCGTGTGGGTGGAAAGCTTCTGAGTCTCATTTACACCATATTTGTTTTTGGAGCGTGTCACAGAACTTACCTTTGAAAGGCTCGTGCTTTCTAGATTTGCTTCTGAAGTTACAATAAAATTCCTCTTTCACATGGAAAATGTTAATTTCACCCAAAATGAGGTTAAATAACATGTGATAGGCCCATAATGGTTTATTATGTTCTTTTTTGGGGGGAGGAATGAGGTCTCATTCTATTATTGCCCAGGCCGGAGTGCAGTGGCACAATCACGGCTCACTACAGCCTCAACCTCCCCAGGCTTAGGTGATCCTCCCACCTCAGCCTCCCAAGTAGCTGGGACTACAGGTAATGCACCTGGCTAATTTTTTGTAGAGATAGAGTTTTGCTAGGTTGCCCAGGCTGGTCTCAAACTCCTGAGCTCAAAGAATCCACCCACCCTGGCCTCCCAAAGTGGTGGGATTACAGGTATGAGCCACTGCTCCTGGCCATGGCTTTATATGAAAAAGCAAAGACTGTTCACCACAATGTTGGGAAAAGTAGAGCCCTAACTGCAGTGCTCCAAAACTGGCCCACATAGGAGCACCCTCTCTGGCAGTGTTCCAATCCATTGCCTTGTTATGTTTTTATAAGTCTCTTTATCTCACTAAAAGCATTCTCCTTTAAGGATGGAGATGATTCATCTAAGTATCTCTCTAAAATGCCTAGTTTACCAAGAGCAAAGTCTTCAAAAGACACTGCAAAATCTAATTAAAATATATCACTAACAATGAACGTATTCTTAAGAGGTACCCCTGATGGTTAACATATATTCTTAAAAGTTAATTTCTAATGGAGTCCCTTCCATAGAGCACTTCTTAAACACACACACACACACACACACACACACACACACACACAGGCACAGGCACACACACCCCAAAATGATTTCCTAAAACTGAAAAACTGAGCAGGTCATTTTCACAGTATCCCTGCCTTCAGAGTGCAGGCTTTCTGAAGATAAAGACTGTTTTCTGGACTCTGTATTTCTGCACATCACCTAGTTCACTGAGACCATCCAGGGATGCATCACACATTTATTTAGTACTTACGTAGGGGGCTGGGGAAATCGCAGCCATCGAGACGAAGTCTCTCATTGACATTCTAGTGTGTGCTGAGAGGCGGAGGAGAAGGAAATAGATAACAGAGGAGCAAATAAAAAAACACCAGACACTATAAGGCCTATCAAAAAGTAGATGATGGGTGGTGACTAGATGTATGAAGCGTGCCATTTTATATTGAGGTTCAGGAAAGCCCTCTGAAAATCGAAATTAAATTAAAAATGCGTTCAGTATCCACATGACAAGAAGGAGCTAGTCATGGAAGCATCTGGAGCAAGAGTGTCCTAGGAAAAGCCAACAGCCAGAAGCAGGACTGGCTTGGAATGGTGAGGAGCTGAAAGAAAGCCAGTGTGGCTGAAGTCTTTGAATGGCAAGGACAAGTTGAGGAAATGGGGTCACAGAGGTGAGCAGAAACCTGATCACAGGGAGCTCTGTGGGTTTTGAAATATGTTTGGATTCTTGAAGCGGTAACAGAGGCCATTAGATGTCTTAGGGAGGGAAGAGACATCATCTGCTTTATGTTTTAGAGATCACCCCAATGGCTACGTTGGGGATGGAAGGCAGGTAAGAGGAAGCACTGGGCCACCAGTTAGGAGGCTGCTGCGGAAGTCCCCTGGAGAGACAGCCTTGCCAGGGAGGACAACTGAGCAGGAGTAATAACTGCACAAACATCCCTCAAGAAATGCAGCAGAGGGTTTCTGCACAGAGGAACAGCACGAGCAGGACCTCATGGAAGAGATCCTTTTCTCCAGGTATACCAAACTCTCAGTTCCAGGCTCACAGTACCAGTACCAGGCTCACAAGTTCATTATTTTCACATGGATATTCTCCCATATGAAGTTTATAAATGTATTGCCAAGTTCCTCGTTTAAGGGGGACTAGAGTGAGGCTGAGATGAGTGACAAGAAGAAGAGGAGGGAGATGAAGAGTATATGAGCTCTTCCTTTCCCTTTTAACTCACATCATGGTTCCTAACACATATAAGTGTGGGTATGTATATCTTCATTATTTTCACATAGATATTCTTCCATGTGAAGTTTAGAAATGTTTTGCCAGGTTCCTTATTCAAAAACATTGTTTGGAATTTGATTGGGATTGCATTATATTTATAAAAGTAACTTGGGGAGAATTGACATCTTTACTGAGTTGAAGTTCAGTGAGCCTGAGAACTTGATATACCTGGAGAAAAAGGAGTCCAAACAGAAAAAAGAAAAGAAACAAGAGAATCAAAACATGCCAGACACACAGGAGTCATCTTAGCAAGAGAGTAAAAAATGGAAGGCTTTTATAAAAAATAGTATCAACAGAGTCAAGGGACACAGAACAAGACCAGAAAGCATGTAGGCCTACCCCACGCAATTGGATGGGCAGATTCAACTCAGTAAAGATGTCAATTCTCCCCAAATTATTTTTATAAATATAATGCAACCCTAATCAAATTTCAAGTGATGTTTTTGAATGAGGAACCTGGCGAAACGTTTCTAAACTTCATGTGGAAGAATATCTATGTGAAAATAATGGAGATATGCACAACCACACTGAAATTAGGAGCCATGATGTGTGTTAAAAGGGAAGGAAGCGCTCATAGACTCTTCATCTCCCTCCTCTTCTTCCCACTCCCCTCAATCTCACTCTAGTCCCCCTCAAATCCCCCTTCCCTCACATCATGTTCTGACTGATGTGAGCTAAAGAGTAAGTGTCCTCTCACACATAACACTACAGCAGTGTTTTTCAAACTTTTTTGGTTGCGACCATGTAAATATATGATGTATATAGAAATATACATATATTATTGAAACAAATGTTTCTGAAATAATATCTACTATTGCCATATGTGACTCATGTTTTTATTTTTTACTCTTTTTTACTCTATTCTATCCAACTCTATTTGGCTAAGAAATTATATGTGGTCAGAATCCTCTTAATTGATTTTATAGCTCACTAATGTGTCAGGACCCGTAGTTTCGAAAACATTGACCTCAGGGACTCTGGTGATTTCAGTCACCAACCCCGATCAGCAACCTCTGGCTGAATATTTTACCCAGTTTGCTTTAATGTAAGTTCAGGAAGCACTTCATTTAGATTTCCTGCTAGCCTGACACTGAAGAGAATAATTATATCTCAACTGGTTTGGAAATAAGAGAAGTGGAATTTATGGTTTGTTTGTTCATTTGTAATGATGATTATGATTAAATAAAGCTCTCAGCAGTTCCTCAATGGGAGCCCCAGCTCCCAACTCTGCTGTGGTTAGCTTTTCTCTTCCATCTGGTAGGCCCATTCAGCTCCTCTGTTCCAACAGGCCAGTTTTTTAAAAGCAGACGGGGGACTAAAGAACATATTCCACCTCATTGCATAGAAGACAGTAACCCTCTAAGGCAAGGTATTTGTTTTTAACTGCATGGAACCGAAGCACCTTCTGAAAAAAAAAAATCAAGCTACAACTCTGTTCTCTCTATAAAAATTTAAAATCACATTGATTATCCATCTGGCATATCTCCTAATTATGCAGCTCTTAGTGGACTAATACTCTCTTCAGAAGCAAAACAGTAAATATACAAAGAGAAACATGATTAATAATTTCTTTTTGTTCTGTCTTTCAGCACAAGTCCCCACTCATTCATGCTCTCCACTGAAAATGTTTCATAACTGTACCCAAAGACAGACATGATGAACTGTCCCCTGACTATCTGCCCAAGAAAGAGGAGGGAGAGACACACAAGCAGAATTTACTTTTTAGCAGAAAGGCACTGACAGAACAGGCACCCTGCACTGGTTTTTATCTTTACAGCTGAGTGTGTGTGTGTGTGCATGTGTGTGTGTGTGCATGTGTGTGTGTGCATGTGTGTGTGTGTGTGCGTGCACATATGCAATTGGTACACTTTTTACTATGTCAACTTTTACTTTTATTTTATTATGTATCTGTTAAGTTCAATTTTGCTTCAACAAATCAGTTTTCTGAATAATCAAGTGAATATATTTTGTTAAACAAGCTACGCCACTTACACTTGAGACAAATCTTTTCTTTTAAACAAAGCTGCATATAGGCTTATTGTTCCAGAAAATCTCATATCCTACTAGATGAATTTATGTGCACTCAGTCAAAATTGCATGGAAAACCAGATGAATTGTCAGTAATTTATCTTTCACATTTCACTATCATTTTCTTTACATCTTTTTCTCTTTTCAGCACCATTTCTACAAACGACAGGAACCTCTACTCTCTTGCTCCCACTAAAAGAGAAGTCACTAGTTTCCTAGTATAAATGAATTTTGCGTGTAATTTATATCATGAAAACTTTAAAGTGTGATGTGTTCCTTCATGAAAAGAACAACCAGGCTACAACTTACACAGTTAGTGACCTATTCAATAGCCACACCTATATTTTTCCTTGAGAATAGAACCTTACTTTTTTTTGTGAATTGAAAATATAGCTGACTAAATATTTGTTTTCCCAGATTCCTTTGACCCTTGGGATGACCATGTGACATATTTCAAGCCAGCAAGACCTAAGCAGAAGCCAGCTGGAAGTTTTCAGAGAAGTCTTTATGGTCTTGATTTTGGGAGACAGATATGGCTGGCACTGCCCTTCCATCTTCTTTCCCTGAGTGAAGAAGTGATGGCTGGAGCTGAAGCAGCCTTCTTTAGATCATGAGGCAAAAAGTAAGAAAATTACAAAGACATTGGCTCGGAGATCTCTGAACCACTGAACCAACAGTAGCAGCTCACTACCTTCAGATTTGTATTTTTCTGAGGAAAAAAAAATATGAAACCTCATTTGTTTAAACCATTTGTTAGTCAGGTATCCTGTTACTTGCAACCTAAATGAGAGGCATGCAAAATTTTACATGAAGTTCTACAGCCTCCAAATTCTGCAGAATGCCTCAGGAACTGGTGCACAGGACCAGGCAAACGCTAAGCTGGCAGGAGGAACTCTCCCTGTACTGGCACCAGATTTCCTCAGACTTGTTCATTTTTTTATCTTATATATTGAGATTCCATGTAGAAATTCACTGGAGAGAAATTAATTCTTCTGTCCAAACTCTGTGTTTAAAATCACTGGATTAGATGCTTACAGCAGAAGATTTACTGGCTTTCTTACAGGAAGAAATCCACAGAAATGAATCACTAATGATGAGATTTTAGCAATATGGTGTCTGTAAGATGAAGGCATTTTAATAAGGAAAGTCGAGCCTGAATGCTCTCCTGACGCCATTACTTTCTCTTCTTTCCACGTGGCCTGAGTACCAACCTGATATCACATAACTTTTCCAGTTAGGTTGTTTCTTTGTTCTACCGAGAGGTGCAAAGAGAACCGACATAATCCTATGTTGTAACTGAATACCAGGGATCAAATCCTATGGAGAAGGTAAAACCAGAGAACTAAGGAATACTTTAAAATTAATAACAGGTACTTCACAGGAGAAGGAGATGCGCAGACATAATCCTATGTTGTAACTGAATACCAGGGATCAAATCCTATGGAGAAAGTAAAACCAGAGAACTAAGGAATATTTTAAAATTAATAACAGGTACTTCACAGGAGAAGGAGATGCACAGAGGTTAAGTGGCATCTCTCTGCTTTTGTATCTCTCTTCTCCAGCCGTCCTGGCCCTGGGGCAAGGCTGGGATTGTTGAATGTCTTGAGATCAACACTCCAATGAGTTTCCTTCCTTCCCGAAGGAGTTTGAGGCATATTTTTTTGTCATAGTGATGTCTTGAAATGGTTCACGTACTCTGAATTGTGGTATTCAGACTCGCATTTTAAGTTCATTATAGGCTCTCACAAGTTAAAACAAAAAGTTGAGAATGAGAAGAACGCCTGTCTACCTCTCCTCGCCTCTCGTGTGCACAACCCCTCCCACCTCGGAACCCCATTCCTCCTGCAGGGTCAATGTCATTTTGTTCACCGTACTACCACTCTCCCCAGGTGTTCATTACCATAGAGTATGGGCTTTGGAACTAGAGAGGCCTGGGTTTCATCCAGGCTGTCCCCTTATTGCCTGTGTGACATTGGGCTAGTTGCTTAGTTTTTCCTCCATGCTTCAGTTTCTTCATGCCTAAATAAGATAGAAGAATAATACTGATCTAGTAGGGTTATTGTGGGGCTTAAATAACTTTAAATAGTTAAAAAACCTAGAACAGTTCCTGGACCATTGTCAGTGCTGAATAAATGTTAGACATTACTGTTGTTGTTGCCATTGTAAATTACCTACTACCAAGTTTCATCTGCCTATTTGTAAATGGGGATAAAAATGCCCCCATACGATGAACCCTCAGCAAGTGGACAATACATGGACTAAGTAACTCTTGTTGCCAGCTCTTGCACATTCCCCCACTAGAAGTGCCCCTTGCCTAGGTTCTGCCTGCTCGGAGCTTCTCAACACCTTATATCCTGCATTAATTCAAACTTCCTTTTCGAAGTCTTCTCTAATGTCAGTAGTCCGTCCTGTCTTCTCCTGTCACAAATAATGATAACTATTAATATCAGTACCTCACAATTTAATACCAGGTCATAAGTTGTCTTTTACTGTTCTTTATCACTTATCAGTTTTCCTGTCAAAACTTTAAGTTTCATAAGTGCAAAGATTCATTCTTCTACACTCAGTATGTGCTGGGCACATAATAAGTGCTCATTCAATATGTGTTGATTGCCCTTCTCATCTTTACTCTGAGTTTATATTTTTATATGCATATACGAAGTTTCTTTCAAAACAGGTTATATTTATAGTGCAGCAAAGCACCAGAAAAGGCATCCACATGATCTCACCTAAACTAGAATTGGGCATAAACCCAGTATCAGAGGAAACTTGGAAAGGGTTTTCTTCCTCTGTAAGGCTGAGAGAAGGCAGGATTTATATTCCTGAAACAGAAGAAAAAATGAGGCAGGATCTTCTTGATCTTATTTCATCAATTGGTATTCCCCCTTGCCTTAGGTCTTACCATGGCCAAATTCAAGAAACAGATGTTTGCATAAAAAAAATCTCCCCTGAGTCAGTGTGGCTGTTTATCCAATTTTCACCCTGCCATCCAGACTTAGGTTATGTCCAACAAGGCCCAAACAACAAGTTGGAATGTACAAACTTGAGTCTGTGGAAGAGTTCAAGGAGAGGTGAGATGGCCCCATGTTGGGGATGCTAGAGAGGAGATCTCACTGTGATAAGAAGTGGAACAAGAAAACTTCTTTTCCCATTGACAGAAAACTTTTTTTCCCAGCTCAGGATCCACAAGCCGATGAGCTCTACTGTTTCCTAAGTGAAGACACAGTCTTTGGGCTGCTCCTCTCTACTTTCATCAGTTCTCTATGGTCTCCCAACAGAAAAAGAAATGTTTAAATTTTTTTGAACCTGATGGCTCCAGAGAGCCACTCCATATTAATAATCTGAGTATGTACATCTCTCTTTTTATGACTCCCCTGTTGAATTGAATTTGTCTACTGTGATTGTCACATGAAATATGGGTGACTGCATCACCAAGAAGATGGCTCTGCCTTGTTGATCTATAAATCGGTTAAGTTTGCCTATTGCAACTTCTTTCCTCCAACATGCCCCACATGACCCTAGTAAGTTGTTTTTAAAACATGAAGGTTGGAGGAGATGCTTCTCAATGCAACTTATAACATCTCAGAGGTGAGAATTGAAAGCCCAGCTCTGATTGCAACATCTGCTCTGAACAACAGTATCTGGGGACCTGCCATGAGATTTCTTGTCTTAAGGATGATCACCATGTATGTTCACAAATAAAAACGTGAGGCATTCTGACAGCCAAGCAAACCGTGAAGAATGAAGCCTCCCTAACAGGAAAACACACTCCAACATTCTTGCTACTATTCATTTGCGGAAACTCTTTCATTCTGAGGCTCCTCACTTCCTCCCCCAATCCCCACCATTGCCTTCCCAACCCTGGTCAATTTTATCGCTCATAGACATGTTTCTGCACAAGGGCAAGATTCCATTTGGAGGAGGAATGGTCCAATTTTTAAGGAAACAGTTTCTTAATGATAAAATCAGACTTTTCCAGCAAAGATGTTTGAGACAGTTTGTTCAGTAGAAGTGAAGGAGGGCTTATAAAGTAACCTGCATATCCCTAGGCAAAAGTTTTCAATGACTCTTCAGTGCCTTCCAAATCAAGTCCCTTGGAATTTCACTCCCTCTGGTCCCTGGCCTCAGTCTGTCCTTCTGATAATAATCCCCATTCGCTTCAGGTTAGCTCAAGACAACCTGGACCAGCCTGTGTTTCCACTTCCATCTTCATGTTCTCCCCCCCCCCCCCCCACTGTTTTGCTCACACCAGCTTTTACACTGGAAATCCTCTTTACCCCATCACTGACCAAAATCCTACCTCCCTTCTGTATCTAACTCAAGGGCTCTGTCCTCAGGAGGGTTCCAGTTTCTCCTGATCTTCAGGCTGGATGCGATTGCTCCATTTCTTACAGTCACATAGTCCTTGACTTTAGCATGTATGACATTCTGCCTTGTGTTATGGACACTGCCTCCTGCAACACTGTGGTCTCAAGAAGAACCTCCCATAACAAATTAGTGCACAATACAGTGCCTCATACATCACAAACCATCAATAACTACATGATTTTGTAGATTGATTCCATTCATGAGGGTATCAGGAAGACAGGAAAGGCAATATCTAAGGGCCTGCCTCCCCTCCACCACCATATTTGTGCCCCTTTCACTGGCTAGCTGGCAGTGAGAGATATTTTGGGGGAGTCAAGATGCAGGGACTATTAGCTTTTACTTTATTTTGATTTGTAAAATACTTACCTGGTTGAAAGCTTAAAATAATATAAAAAGGCATACATTACAAATTCAGCATGAGAACTTTTGCCTGACATCCCCCAAAGCCAATCCTCACCAGCGTGATTCAGTTGACTCTACTAATAGCCCCACAACACGTCCATGGTCTTCAGAGATTGAAAAATGCATGCAATTGACAAATTATCTTGGACTTTTTCTAGCCAGATTGACCGATAAAAATAATATGTGTGTTTATCAAATAGGTTATCTGCTATCAAGTAGACAAAATAACAAAGTGATAACCTCTTTAATCAATTTGTTGCATCATGCAGACTTGGCCCCCAATCCAGTTCTATTTTAGAGGCCAAGTGGTTAAAAGCACATCTTTCATACCATCCACTTACTACAAATTTTACTTAGTGTACTGTATTACATTAGTCAGGGTTCTCCAGATAAACGGCTCCAATAGGTTGGAGATACATAATCTATGCATTTATTTTAAGGAATGGGTTCACATGGTTGTGGGATTGGCAAATCTGTAGAGGACAAGAGGCTGGAAATTCAGGGAAAAGTTGGTGTTGCAGTCTTGAGTTTGAAATCTACAGGCTGAAAACTTAGGCAGGGTTTCCATGTTGCAGTCTCTAGGCAGAATTGCATTTTCTTCACAAAACCTCAATCTTTGCTCTTAAGACCTTCTGCTGATTGGATGAGGTCCGCCCACATTATTAAATATAATCTGCTTTACTCAAAGTCTACTGATTTAAATGTTAATCATATCTAAAATACACCTTCACAGCAACATCCAGACTGGTGTCTGAAGAAACTACTGGGCACCACAGCCTAGCCAAAGGTGACACATAAGATCAACTATTACAAATGGAAACAAAACTCCAACTGAAGGTGGTTGGCTAAGAGACATTTTTGGCATAGGGCAATATTGTTTCCCCACAAACCTTAGGAAGCTCTTCATCCTGGCTAAGTTTCTTGAAACAACTAAGCCAAAAAGCCTACCGGGCCCCAACTTGAAGCACTGGAAAGTTCTGAAAGTTCCTTCAGTGCAGAATAGTAGAACAAAGTCCCTAAGTGCTTCTATATATCTGGAAAACATTTCAGAGACCATTCCAGTGAACTTTAGAAAAGCATGGGCCAACACAGTTTTCAAAGAGAAAGATCTCCTGACCAACCGCATTGGAGATAAAGTGTAATCATGTCACCAAAATAATTCTTAAATCCTATAACAAGAAGTTGATAATAGAATAAAGCTTAATGAATAGATTAGGAGGTAAGATGTACTGTTCAATAAGAGAAAGATGATTTTCTTTCCCATCTTCCTTCTTCCTTTCTTTTCTAACCCTTCCTGTTCTTTTCACTTCTTTCTCTCTCTTGCCTTTAAATGTTACTTTTTATGGCTTCTTGGCATAAGAAAAAGACTCATTAAAACTATGACCCAATGTCAGGAAGAGAACAGAGTAGTCTCTCAAACTAATGGCTGTTGTTGAGGACTCCTTTAGTGATATTCAACTAGGGGGAAAAAAAAGAAGAGAAAAAGAACTTTGCAATAAACGACCTTCATGGAAGAAGAGTATTCATGTTAATTAGTAGCTCTTTTCAAATATGATTCATATATGCATTAGGCTATGCCATGCTGAACAATGCACACATTGTAGTAAACATCAAGACAAGTCTCAAGTATGGTTATCAAAATTTTAGAAAACTCCAGCTAGGGTTTTTTTCATAAGATTGTGACTTGCTGTTCCTGGTACATTACACAATAGTAACTCTCCTAATGGCTTTTAGCTTTTGCCACTGCCAACTTTTATATTTAAAATTCATACAATTATGGACAATTTGTGAACATTATGAGGCTTTTCTTTTTTGCACTGATTCTTACTGATTCAAGCCAGCTTTTATCCTTAGCAAATCAAATGCATTTTGCTTACAACACTAGATTCATTCTCACATATTCCACTTTATTCTTATTATTAGTATTCCTTATTATGCATATTTAATTTAAGAATGCATTTTCTCCATTAAAAAATTAGAATATGCTGAAAGAAGTACTAGAAGGTGATTATTTGCTTTAGTTTGCTTTTATTAACTATGTAAGCCCTGATAGGGTCTTCCCAAAGTTACAAGCAAGAGATAAAAAATGTTAAAAAGGAAGAAATAATATAAAATAAAAATCTGCTTGAAAATCACAGGCATTTTTGATGTAATGATGGTTTAAAAGGTATCAAATTTGATAAGAGAATGGATTTTTAAAAGCTCAGTTTTATATGAATGGAGAAAGGATATAAATTTGCTGGAGTTTCTTAAGCAAATACACCACTAAGTATGGTTCTTCAGAAACTAGTCCAGCAAGAGGCATCTTGCAAAAGTAAAAAGTAGGAAGTAAGAGGCACACCTTCCCTACCTCCCTGCCAGCTGCACAAAACACCTCAGAATGTTAAAGCCTTTGAGAATCCCCCTAGCACCCCCACATTATGGGAAATACAGCCCTAGTGCATTCAGCCTAACGAAACTCGTCAATCCTCTAGACAGGGGCTTCTGCCGTCCAGCACTTCAACCACCACTCCACTCTCTCTGACAAAACAAGGAAAATTACATGCACAAAGGCTTAGCATTCGTTCTTACAGTAAATCTCTTTAACAAAATAGCTAGGAATTTAGAGTCTGCGAGAAAATAAATAATCAGTTAAAATTCCTGTCTTAGTTTTGCAATTATTGACTGTAGGCTGTCAGCCAAGTGATTGGTTTTTACAGGTGTTTAACAAGTTTGAATCGTCCCCCTTCTACCCCAAAGTAATTGATTTAACTGGTTGCCTTAAAATTGTGAGGGCAAACCAAAGAATTGGGGTCTCATCCCTTTGTTATTTTGGAGAATACTTTCCCCCCTGGCCACCTCACTCCCATGCTTCTCAACACTACACACACCTCTTAACTTTGATTTGGGTCCTATATCAACCACACTGACTACAGTAGAGAAGAACAAAGAGCACATTTATTAATATCTTCCTTATGCTCCTATCATTCGTCATTAGTTTAAGACCTTAAAATCTATAGTTACCAATGGGCTTTGTCGCTACTATGAAATCCAAATAAGTTAATACTATGTAACATTTTGGGGGTACCTATTAAGAATCTGTTATATGAAGGACATTATATTAGCAACTTCTGATAGGTACTACATATTACCTAATCGTAATACACCTACAAGAGTTTTGGCCCACATTGCCTGGACAAAAATCCTGGTTCCTCCACTTTCTAGCTCTATGAATACATATTACATAATCCTTCTGTGCCTCAATTTTCACATGTGAAAAATAGGGACAATAATAATACTTACCTCATAAAGTTATTGTGAGGATTAAATGTAAAACCCTTAAAATAGTATTCTCCAAAGCTAATTCCTCCATGTAGATCCTCGATCCTATGCCTTTAGGGACCCCTAGGGTTTTTCTCTTCCACCTGGTAATCTCTACCATTTTGGACTCTTCGGCTTCATTCTTATAAGGCTTAAAAGAAAAAAGGGTAGGCCAAGGGGGTGGCTCATTCCTGTAATCCCAGCACTTTGGGAGGCCAAAGTGGGTGGATCATGAGGTCAGGAGTTCAAAACCAGCCTGGCCAACATGGTGAAACCCCATCTCAACTAAAAAGACTAAACTAAACCCCATCTCAACTAAAAAAAAAAAAAAAAAAAAATTAGCCTGGCTTGGTGGTGCTTGCCTGTAGTCCCAGCTATTTGGGAGGCTGAGGCAGGAGAATCACTTGAACCTGGGAGGCAGAGGTCACAGTGAACCAATATCATGCCAGTGCACTCCAGCCTGGGCAACAGAGAGAGACTCCATCGGAAAGAAAGAAAGAAAGAAAGAAAGAAAGAAAAGAAAGAAAGAAAGAAAGAAAGAAAGAAAGAAAGAAAGAAAGAAAGAAAGAAAGAAAGAAAGAAAGAAAGGAAGGAAGGAGGCAGGGAGGGAGGGAGGGAGGGAGGAAGAAGAAAAGAAGGAAAGAAGGAAAGAAGGAAAGAAGGAAAGAAGGAAAGAAAGAAAGAAAGAAAGAGAAAAAAGGGTAGAGCTCAACCAGTATTAAAGTTAGTTCTGCTGAACTCCATACCCAATGTGCTCCCCACTAACAGTTGCCTCCACTTCATTGCCTCACCACTCCTGTGGGGGTCCTAATATCTCAAAAGAAAATAGAATGTTTTAGTTAAGACCAATAAATGCCTTGATGATAAAAATATAAACACATCTTAACTAATTAGCTTGCTAATTACTCTCTCCTGAAGCCAATTTCTTTTAGTTCTACTAAACCATGATCAAAAAAAAAAAAAAATCAAGATATAGTAAAGGTGCTCTTTTTTGCTGTCCTGGCAATTAAAGCTAATAAAGTGCACAACTGATTGCATAGAGATCAGAGACTAATACTTGGAACATATCACTTATCTATATCATATATCAATTTTCTATCTAGCTTAGAAAAATACGAGTAAGGGTAAGGTGGGAAGGGAGTCTTTCAATCATCTCAATAATGATGCCATGATGAACATCTGCAACCTAAGTTTAAATTATGAAATCCCCAATTAAAATATCAGAAATTTATCCAATTTACAAGCTTTGAATTTCTCTCTTTATAGGAGTCCAGGGACCTAAGCACTTATTTTCTTTGGGTGTTATTTTAAACAACGTATTTTTGGGTTGATACCTCACTCCCAAATGCTGTATCCATGTATAATTTTACAGTAGTTGTAGAAGCCTATGAATTGGTACCTCTTGACCCTCCAGTGAGAGCTAGGTCAGATTAATCATGGAATTATTATTATGTCATGCATTCTAACAATCTGCCTGTGGAAGAAAGTCATGTCTGCTGCAGTACAATTATCTAAGACTGATGATACAGACCAAAGTCATTATAATAAAATTTATTTGGCATAGATCTTCACCGTCACAGTTTCAACCTAATATCCCACTTAGTAGGCACATGGGATTCTACTTAGCAGGACTACATTTTCTACCAATATAAAGGAAAGGGTCCTTAATGGACACATTATATTCAACGCAATATAATCCTTTTAGCAAGAGAAGACCCTGGAGGTTGCTTGATGGAGATAGATCTATATCATGAGTACCACGCCTCCGTCTGTTGGAGAGGGACCAGATTTAGTGGTGGTGCTTAGCAAAACCAAAGACCTATCCATGATCAGGGCATAAGTAACTCCATTTTCTAATTTCTCCACATTGAAAGTCCTTGTCAAATATCTGTGAGGTCTGGATGAGAAACTGAAATGGAGATGATAATCAGTAGTGAGTAGCAGCACCATCCTTCATGCACATCATAGGACAGGTGAGGCTGAAACCCACTGAAAGTGTGTAGAAGGTTCCTTTGGTCTGAAATGTTCTGCCCATCCCTTGACCTTCTCCTGTTTCTCTTGAATGCTTTATGCATCCCTTGTTGATGTCTATGGTACACCCTACTTTCGTCAACTAGCAGCCCCATCCAAGATCCTCTCTCAGAAGATGCCATTGCATATTTGAGAAAAATTTGAGACCATCAGACATGGCTACCTCAGCCTCTTACAGACCCACCTCTAATCTCCCAGGGTCCCATTTTTACTCCTTTGGAAGCCCATCTGTATTCTGGATTCCAAAAATTCCTTAGCATTTTGAAATCTTCAATCTCTTCTCCTTGATTCTCCCTGTTTGTCTCTCTCTCTGTCTCTTTCTCTCTCTCTCTCTCTCTCTCTCTCTCTCACACCCACACACACACACACACACACACACACACACAGAGAGAGAGAGAGAGAGAGAGAGAAGCAATTGCAGTTTTGTCTCTAAGTCTCCTATGACAACACAATATTAACTAGAAGAAGATACAAAAGTAAAGCAATAATCCAGATTGGGTAGACCTCATTAAGGAGGGAATACAGAAAATAATAATTTTTAACATTATTGATGTATAATTTATATATTGTTAACTACATCCATTTAAAGAGTACAATGGGGTTTGAGAAACATATGTATTTGTGAAATCACCACCACAATCACGACATAGAACATTTCCAAAATATTCCAAAATTTATGTACCCCTATGTCATTCATTCCTCCCTTTATTCCTGGCCACAGGCAACTACTGATCTGCTTTGTGCTATTACAGATTAGTTTGCTATTTCTAGAATTTTATATTAATGCAAGCATACAGTATGTACTTCTTTGTATCTGGCTCCTTTCACTTAGTACAATCACTTTGAGATTCATTCATATTAATGTGTGTATCAGTAATTCATTCTTTTTAATGGCTGAACAATATTCTATTGTATAGCTTTGCCACGATTTGTTTATTTATTCACCTATTGATGAACATTTGTATGATTTCCAGTTTAGAGCTATTTCGAATAAACTGCCATAATCATTATGCTGATACTTTGTGTGGGCATATATTTTCACTTCTTTAGGGTAAATATCTAGGAGTGGAATGGCTGGTGGTATGGTAGGTACACTATATTACCTTTTTAAGAAACTGACAGTTTCTTACAGTCCCACCGGCAGTGTGTGAGAGTTCTGGTTGTTCCATATCCTTGAATATTTAATATTACAAGTTTTATAATTTCAGACAGTCTAACATTTAATATTACAAGGTTTTATAATTTCAGATGTGGTAGCATCTCATTGTGCAATAATTTGCATTTCCCAGGTGCTTTTTGACCATCATTTCATCTGCTGATTGCCATTGGTAGATCTTCTTTTGTGGAGTGTGTGGTCAAACCTTTTGCTCATTAAAAAAAAAAAAAAAAAAATAGGTTGCCTTATTATTGAGTTGTAAGGGCTCTTCATATATTTTGAATACAATTCTGTTGTTAAATGCATGTATTGAAAATAATTTCATTTTGTGACTTGCCTTTTCATTTCTTAATGGTATCTTTGGAAGAGAAAAGCTTTGAATTTTGACAAATTCCTCTTGTCTTTTTTTCAATGGTTTAACCTTTTTGTGTACTATCTAAGAAATCTTTGCCTGCCTCAAGGTCCTGGAGATTTTCTTCTATGCATTCTTCTTCTTTTTTTTTTTTTAGTTTTAGCTTCCATATTTACATCTATGGTACAAAGTGATTCCAAAATAATATTTTATGATTACAAAGCTAGCAAAAAATATTCTGGGAAAAAACACTGAGAGACTCACCATTAAGTTTTTAATGTTTGTGCTTCTATTTCTTGTTTAGTTTAGTTTTGTCTTGGAGAAGATGTGAAAGTAGAGAAGAGGGTAGGTTGAATATACTGTGTAAGCACTTTGGGTTGGTTTGTTTGTTTGTTTTTTGAGACTGGGTCTGGTTCTGTCACCCAGGCTGGAGTGTAGTGGCAAAATCTCAGCTCACTGCAACCTCTGGCTTCTGGGCTCGAGTAATCCTACCATCTCAGTCTCCCAAGTAGTTGGGACCACAGGTGCTTGTCACCATGCCTGGCTAATTTTTTGCATTTTTGGTAGAGATGTGGTTTCATCATGCTGTCTAGGCTGACCTTGAACTCCTGAGGTCAAGGAATCTGCCCACCCTGGCCTCCCTTGGCTGGGATTATAGGCGTGAACCACCGCACCCGGCCTGGTTTTATTGAAATTTTATTTTACATGATTTTTATAAGCAGTTTTTTATAAGCATATGCTGAGAACATTGTCCCACAACCTTTCATATTTTTGAAACTATAATTTGAAATAGATACAGAAAATACCATCTTATTAACAGGCAAAAATGTATTTAACCAGTCCCCTTCTTTGGTGTTTATCTTGTTTCTAGTTGTTTGCTATTATAAACAATGTTTCTTTGAAAATCCTTAGATGTAATTCTTAGTTCTCTGATTATTCTCTTAGGTTAAATTATTATATGGTGCATTTGCTGGCATAAAGAATGAGAACATACTGAAAGTTTTTTATTTATATTTCTAGAAAGAATGTACCAATTTACAGACCTCCCATTAGTTTGTGAAAGCACCACAGCACCCTTCCCAGCTCTGGGCATTGCCTTTGGTTTTCATCTTAGCAATTGTGTTAAGAGAAATTAATAAATCATTCTTGTTGTCATTTGTATTTCCTTGACTTTCATGAACCTGAATATTTTTTCTCGTATGCTTTTTGATGATGTTTCTTCTTTGTGGATTACTTGTTCAAGTCCTTAGTCTATTTTTTTCTAATAAGATTTGTTTTTATTGAGATTTTTGTTTTATAAGAGCTTTTTATATATGAACCAATATTAATCTATTAACATATGCTAACCTACTTTTGCCAATGGCATTTCTAATACTTTTTGTTCATTTGTCATTTAATTTCACGTATACTGTTTCTTTCTCATGTATTTATTTATTTTTAGATAAATGGTATTGTGTATATTTGAGATTTATTACATGATGTTATGGGATACAAATAGATAGTAAAATTACTACCATGGTGAAGCAAGTTAACATTATCTATTAAATATCGTCTGACATAGTTAATTTTGAAAGTGTGTGACAAGAGCAGCTAAAATCTACTTATTTAACAAAAATCCCTAATACAATAAAATTTTATTAACTATAATCCTCATGTTGTACATTAGATCTCTAGACTTATTCATCCTATGTATCTGCTACTTGGTGTCCTTTGACCTACATCTCTGTATATTTGATACAGAGATAGAGAATTCTTTTTAGATTCCTCATATAAATGAGATAATGCAATATTTTTCTTTGTAACTGGCTTATTTCATTTAGCATAATGACCTCCAGGTCCATCTATATTGTGGCAAATGGCAGAATATCCTTCTTTTTAAAGACTGAATAAAATAATAATATTCTTTTTAAAGTCTTACTCACATATATATATATGTGAGTGTATATATACAGCAGAATATTTACAAATGGTAAAAAACTAGTATATATGTATATATGTACATATACACAATAGACACACATATATATTTTAAAAACTGTGTTATATACACATGCACGTATTTTAATATATATTAATTTCTCCAAGAACCTTCATACACTGTATAATTTTTTTATTATTATTATACTTTATGTTCTAGGGTACATGTGCACAACGTGCAGGTTTGTTACATTTGTATGCATGTGCCATGTTGGTGTGCTGCACCCATCAACTCATCATTTACATTAGGTATATCTCCTATTACTATCCCTCCCCCCTCGCCCCACCCCACAACAGGTCCTGGTGTGTGATGTTCCCCTTACTGTGTCCAAGTGATCTCATTGTTCAATTCCCACCTATGAGTGAGAACATGCGGTGTTTGGTTTTCTGTTCTTGCGATAGTTTGCTGAGAATGATAGTCTCCAACTGCATCCATGTCCCTACAAAGGACACAAACTCATCCTTTTTTATGGCTGCATAGTATTCCATGGTA
>NW_012105399.1:1094482-1163545 GCF_000951045.1 Mandrillus leucophaeus
GTTACTGAATCTTGTGCATTTGTCACGTAGTTCTCGTGTCATTGGTTTTCATCTCTATCAAGTCATTTATGGACTTTTCTGCATTGGTTATTCTAGTTATCCATTCATCAAATCTTTTTTCAAGGTTTTTAATTTCTTTGCACTGGGTTCATAGTTCCTCCTTTAGCTGCGAGAAGTTTGATCGACTGAAGCCTTCTTCTCTCAGTTCGTCAAAGTCAATCTCCATCCAGCTTTGTTCCGTTGCTGGCAAGGAGTTGCGTTCCTTTGGAGGGGGAGAGGTGCTCTGATTTTTTGAATTTTGAGCTTTTCTGCTCTGCTTTTTCCCCATCTTTGTGATTTTATCTATCTTTGGTCTCTGATGATGGTGAAGTACAGATGGGGTTTTGGTGTGGATGTCCTTTCTGTTTGTTAGTTTTCCTTCTAACTGTCAGGACCCTCAGCTGCAGGTCTGTTGGAGTTTGCGTGAGGTCCACTCCAGTTAGGCTACTCCCAGTTAGGCTCTCCAGTTAGGCTACTTGGGGATCAGGGACCCACTTGAGCAGGCAGTCTGTCAGTTCTCAGATCTCAACCTCCGTGCTGGGAGAATCACTACTCTCTTCAAAGCTGTCAGACAGGGACATTTACATCTACAGAGGTTTCTGCTGCTTTTTGTTTGGTTATGCCCTGTCTCCAGAGGTGGAGTCTACAGAGGCAGGCTGGCTTCCTTGAGCTGTGGTTGGCTCTGCCCAGTTTGAGTTTCCCAGCTGCTTTGTTTAACTACTTAAGCCTCAGCAATGGTGGGTGCCCCTCCTCCAGCCTCGCTGCCTCTCCTCCAGCCTCGCTGCCTCCTTGCAGTTCTATCTCAGACTGCTGTGCTAGCAATGAGGGAGGCTCTGTGGGTGTGGCACCCTCCAAGCCAGGCATGGGATATAATTACCTGGTGTGCCCTTTGCTAAGACCCTTGGTAAAGCGCAGTATTAGGGTGGGAGTGACCTGATTTTCCAGGTGTTGTGTGTCACAGTTTCCCTTGACTAGGAAAAGGAATTCCCTTCCCCCTTGCACTTCCCGGGTGAGGCGATGCCTCACCCTGCTTTGGCTCTCACTCGTTGGGCTGCACCCACTATCCTGCACTGACTGTCCGACACACCCCAGTGAGATGAACCTGGTACCTCAGTTGGAAATGCAGAAATCACCCATCTTCTGTGTCACTCACGCTGGGAGCTGGAGGCTAGAGCTGTTCCTATTTGGCCATCTTCGTGCCAACCCACTGTATAATATTTCTAACCTGCAGAGGTTTTAGATTTGTATAAAGTCAAATCTACTAAATTCTTGCATTATCTTGTCCACATTTCAATAACATAGATGTTTATAGATATATAGTAAACTAATATTTCTTTTTGATTTTTTTTTTTTACATTGTAATGCTCTAACACATCTATGATTTATTTTGCTATGAGGGAAGAAGGAATGTGTCTTAA
Organism: Mandrillus leucophaeus; assembly: GCF_000951045.1. Taxonomy (NCBI): domain Eukaryota; kingdom Metazoa; phylum Chordata; class Mammalia; order Primates; family Cercopithecidae; genus Mandrillus; species Mandrillus leucophaeus. Next base: position 1,095,940 of record NW_012105399.1, read on the forward strand.
TTGTAGTTCTTTCAAAGCAGAGCCCGAGGCAAAGTTTGCATGTTCAAGGTTTGAGGAGGGAGGAATCCCAGGGCATTAAGAGTGAGAGAAAAGAGAAAGTGAGGAAGGGAAGGAGGAGACAAAATCAAAGATGGCATGTCATTACTGGGAGGGCCACAGCTTCACAGGAAACAGAGCTATGGCAGGATGTCAACAGAGGCTGACAGAACCAAAGCATGAGTCCAGTGGCATAGAGAGGGAATGAGGAGTGAGGAATCTGTCATCAACTCTCTCTTGCAATGGTTAAAGTTTGCACTTCTGAGCTGTGTTTCCCGAGCACTCCCAGCAGCTGCTAAGAAAGTTCGGGTTCCATGGACTCAGCTGGGTCACCTCTGGGTTCTAAAACTGCTGTGGCTCCCACCGTGACAGACAGGAGCAATGGAGGATGTGCCCAGGAGGCAAGAGACAGGGGCTGTTAGGAGGTGAACAACAGCAGCAGACACCCTTAGGGGTGGAGCCTGGCAATCCAGGTAGGCTCCTGTACTTAGGCTACTGGGGATGTAACTTTCATTGCCATTCATCCTATAATGAATAATCAACCCTTTCTTTACCAATTTGAATTCTAACTTTGCCATATTCTAAGTTCTTAATTATATTAGGGTTTATTTCTGATTCTATCTATGAATGTACAGATGTATAGTTACAACACTTTTTAGCTCTCTGGTGGCACGATTTCCCTCATTCATTTTTTCAAAGCATTTTCTCAACTATTTTCATAAACTCATGTGTGTAGGTAAAGTTATAATAATTTTAACTAGTTTTATAAAACAATTGAGGATCTGCATATAAATCACACTGAATTAATATATCTCTTCATGGATTATCAACGTCTATAATACTGCACTATGTTTTACTTTTCATGAATACAGCAGAAGCTTCCATTTATTTAAGTTTTTTGAGGTCTCTCAGTAAAATTCTCCAACCATTTTTCATGTAGCTTCTGCAAAATTTTATTAAATTTATCCCTAAATATTTTAAATTACCTTACTCTGGTGAACATGACTTTTTTTTCATTGTGCTTTCTAACTGATAATTTATTGCATGCAGTAAACTTTTTTATATTAATTTTATAACCAACCATCTTCCTCAACTTTCTAATTAGTTCAAATAATTTTTTAGTTTATTCTCATTGGTTTTCTAGGCAGACAATCGAATTGTCTGTAAAGAATGATAATTTTTCTTTCTTCTCCAATAGTAACATTTCTTATTTTTCTTTTCTGCCCTTTTCATTGGCTGTAACTTTAGAATATTATTAAACAAATAATTGTGATAACTGTAATCTTTATCTTGCTCCTACCTTTAATAAGAATGCTTCTGCCATTTTACTTTTAAGTATGATGTTGGCTGTTGGTTTCAGAGAGAAATCTTAAATCCTGTCAAGTTAACGCATTTCTATTACTAGATCACAAAGAGTTTTTTCAATTGATCATCAACATTCAATTTTTTTTTTTGTCTTGATTAGACCTACCAGAACACTGTGTGTTTTATTGTGAAAAGGATGTTCATGCTTTTAATCCAATGTTTTTAACTGGACCCTGGCCTGCCGCTTAGGACTCAGCTGCTTCTCCAGAGAGGGAGGTTTTGCTCTATGCTGCTACACAGGACACTAAAACCCCCTGCTTTGGGTCAGGCAGGCCATCTACAGTCTGACATTGGTCTTTCTGATGAGCTACTAGCACCCATGCAACTGTCTCAATTTGTGTTGCCTCAAAGTTATGGTCTCCAAACCGACATTGCTTACCAGCATAGCAGGGTCACCTATTCACACTCAGGCTTAGAGTATTTTTTACAAGTTTGTTCCTTAGTTAGTTAAGGAGACACATTGACATTGATTTATATCTATGATCCATGCTAGCTGTTTCTCTCCTCTTCAATCTTTGGACTCTGGTGATTCCAGCCTCAACATCTCCTAATGCTTAGCTTACTTGGCTTTTTTTTTTTATCTTGATATAAAAACTTTGTGGATTCTCATACTTCCTTAATATAAAATATGATTTCTGTTACACAATCTATTTAGCTGATTTCATGTATTGTGGAAATTTCTTTTTTATTTTCTGACAGTCAGAAACATATTTTCCCTCAAGGAAGTGAGTAGGTACAGGGGACTCCATGGAGCCCTTCAAATTCTCAACTGTGTTTATACCTTCTGAGGTGCCTCTCCCCATTCCCAGAGTAGTCAGTCCACTTCTTTATCAATTTCCTTATTTCATTCCCACCATCAACCCCCTCTTTCAGCAAATGAAACTTGCCTCCTACTTCATTGAGAACACCAAGGTGAGAATTCGCATTCCTAAAATCTACGACTAATTCTGGAGTCCTCCCTCCACTTTCCCTAGTTGACACCCTTCCCTACAGTTTCATGCAAAAAATGTTCTCCTTTCACGACAAGACCAACTCTTTCATCCATCTTCACCCATTTCGTCATCTCTGTATCATCTACCTCTGCTGTATTAGCAACCTCTCCCTCTTTGCAGGCTTGGAAACTTCACCTTCCTTTAAGTCTTCAGTCTAAATTTAAATCTCTGTATCTTCTCCCTACTTTCTCTCTCTCTTTCCAGTCATAAATGTGGAAACCCAGCAGTCCCTTTGCTGGCTCATCTTCCCCTGCCTCCATCTTAAATGTTGACACACTCTCTTGATTCCAGGGTTTTACTTTTAGCACTGTTTTTATTTCACGACACATTGAGTGAGATTGCCCCCAGGTAATCGCATTCACCCCCTGTACTTCCACTTGTCTATGTGCTGCTGACTCCAGTGTTCTCATTTCTATTTCAAAACTCACTCTTAAATCTCACACTGTCTACTGGACCACCTCAAAACAACATAGACAAAAACCCCATGATCAGAGGCCTCCCTCCCCCACCAAATCTGCCCTTCTACCATCTCTCTTATTGCCATGCGTGATATCACTGTCCACCCAGACACTTAAACCAGAGTGGGAGCCACCCCAGTCTCTCCCTCTCCCGCACATCCAGTCAATGCCTCCATTCAGCCTGTCTTTGCTCCTTGAGTTCTCCTGTGCCATTCTTCTCTCTCCCACAGTCCCTGCCGCAGCTCTGACCCTAAGCATTTCTCTTGGAACTCCTGGTATAGCCTCTCTACTCTGAATGTTTTTCTCTTTTATGAACCAAGCTTTTTCTGACCTCTGGGTTTTCTTTCCCACATACTGCCCACTGTTCTCTCTCCTTAAAACACTTGTCTGCCCTGATCTTGACCTTGTCAAACATTCCTGAACATAATCATCAACTGAGACCTTCTTTAAAAAAAAAAAAAAAGAAAGAAAGAAAAAGTAGTTCTATTTAAATCACTTCTGTACTTAAAACCCTCTAACAGCCCTCCATTGCCCTTGAGATACGGTTTAATCTCCTTACCACGGCATACGGATTCTCTGCTCTAGACCTTTCCCTCACCAAACTTCTGCCCACGTCCTGTGTTCTTGTCACAGAAAATTTCTCATATCGCCCCATCTCTGTCATCCACATTGCTATTCTATGTTATTGTGAACGTATCTTTACCTAATGTTTTTTTTTTTTTACTGGTAGTGCTTCTACAACCTCCTCCCCTACCTAACTATCTAGCAAACCATCTATTTATGTTTTTTTAAATGATCTAAAAAATCATCTACTACTTATTTTTTGCACTCTGGCATAGAATTATGTCACAGCCTTTTTAATGGCCAGATCTGTCTTCGGATCTGTTTGTCTCCCTGTAAATAACAGTACACAAGCTTGTTATGGCCGTTTCCTCATTTCTTTATCCAAAACTACGTTTCTTTATTGAAAAACCATTTTTAAGCACTCTGTTAAGCATTATAAACACAAAGATTAATAATAATATAATCTAAGCTCCCAATGAATACACACACAGAGAAAGGCAGAGAGACAAACATACACAGGTAACACAGCAAATACCCTGACAGTGATATTCACCATCTTTTTATCTTAGGGGCACAGAGAAAGAATATCTAATTCCGTTAGTATTGCAAGAGTCTCAAAGCGTGCATGACACATTTGCTTGGTAAATATGTATAGTTTATTGAGGGCATCATAGCTTGTTGGGAAAGAGAGAAGGAGTGAGCAGCCAGCTCATGGAATGTCCCAAAGGAAGTTCCCCATGGACTCAATCCATTTTCTCTCCAATCTGTATCTTCATCTTCACTCAATTTTGCATCTGGATCATCCATCCCTCTGGAACACAAGTGGCCCAAGGCAATTGTCAAGGGGTAGAACAGCTAATCTATGCTCTGCCAGTAAGTCTCTGGAAGTTCCTGCCAGCCTCTGCCTCTGCCTGGAGCTCACACCCCTGGCTTGCAATTGCAGCCACCAGATGTATGTTAAGAAATAACTAATCAAGTCATGGCCTTCAGCCACATGGTGAAGCCCGGTGTGGTAACTACACCCACTGTCCATCTCTGTAAGTAGCTGTAACCCCACAACTTATGGAGCCAAGATGATTCAAGATGTTCTCTGGACCATGAGCACCTGAGGTAACTATAAACACATAGTCCTCAACCCCTTTCAGCCCCAAATGCTTCATCTGTCAAATGAGGATAACAACCTTCTCAAAGTGCTGCTATCCAGAACAATGTGATCAAAAATGCCGCACTTAGTATCTATCACAAAATAATTGTAGCTTCTTTTCACTGAAGGCATACTCCATGCTGTAAGAAGAAATGTAAGACATACTTCCCTTACGTGGGTTTGATTTTGGGGTTTTGCTGTTCCACTTTTGTTTCAATGACGCCTATGACTTCTGCATTCCCTTTGCTTAACACTTGTCTTCTCTTCAAGACACACTGAATATTGAATTCAAGGGGGCCATAATTATCACCATCACTTACAGTTCTTTGTGATCTTACCAATGAATCTAGAAGGGGATTCAGGTTGGATTGATGGCCTGAGCCGGCTGGAGTTGGCTGTGACTGGATTCACTCCTGATGCTCTAAATTCTCATCTGAACACCGCATATTGCCTTAATCCACATGCTTCACTTGGGATTCTACTCAGCTCTCCTCACCACAAATGACCCTGGTTTGTTCAAATATAACACCAGCATTGAGAAGAAGGTGACTGGTGCGATTTCGTCCCTTATTTAAAATGATTCACATCTCCCTTTGTAAGATGAGGCAAAAAGCAAAGACACGAAGTGAAATTGGAAAAGAAGGGGGAAACTGAAAATGGAAAGTCAACATGGCAAGAAAGCAGGAGATGTAGTCCCTGTTAGTCTCTACAGTATAGGACCTAGGGGACAGCTCCTCTACCTCAACCACAAATAGAATATGACACTTCATCTCCTCAAACATACCAGAGGATTGCTGCCTCCAGCAGGAACTGGTTTCCCCACAAAACTCTGAGACTCTAGCAATCAACTCATTTTCTGGGCTACTTTTAAGAAATCATTGAATTAATTTCCTTTCTAGTTCTTTATGAGAAAATTAAATTACAAATATCACCAAAATGTTCTTTCCCCACTGGCAAATTCCCCTGAGTCTAGTGTTTGAGTTTCTATGACTCCATTTGGAGTAGGTTTTAGGAGACATGCATTTTATTTGTAAAGGAAATATTCAGTACCAAAGTACTGTACTCTCTGTAGGCCAAATATAACCTTTTTCGTTCTTGAGTTCCTTCTCTACTCTTCTATTCATCCTCTGATTTAATGTTACCACTTTCCAGACAGCACTTTTCATCTTCAGAAACATTTATAGACTTTTCAAAATAAAGGTCAGTCCCTGAAATGCAAACCCTGGGACTCAGATGGGCCACTTGGGGGTAACTCCTCTGCATCGTACAGAAATCCAAAATTTTACAAGCAGCCTCTGGTTATAGTCTTCCCTGAGCCTGGGTCCAGCCCCTGCCCCACCTTATCCCAGGTCCCTGTCTTAGTCATCTACTCAGGCAGCTATAACAAGATACCATAATCTGTGTGGCTCAACAACAGAAATTAATTTTCTCACAGTTCTGGAGGCTACAAGTCCAAGATCAAGGTTCTGGCCAGTTTGGTTTCTAGTGAGGGCTCTCCTCCTGGCCAGCTTTCACACCATGTCCTCGCATGGTAGGGAAACAGGGAGAGCTAGCTCTGGTGTGTCTTCTAATAAGCATGCTGGCCCCATCAGGGATGCCTCCTTATGACCTTATTTAACCTTAATTATATCCCCACCCCAAATATAGTCATCTTGGGGGTTAGGGCTTCAACATATGAATTGTGGGAGGGATGCAATTTAGTTCACAGCACTTTCCCAGGAAACAAAGTCAAATGGACACAAACACAGCAGATGTGTATTTCAGTCAATTACACAGTACCAGAAATGAGTTATGAAAAAGGCTTATCAAGTTGTAGCATCCACCACTACTGCTACCACTCAGCAAGGCTGACAACACTTCTCTTGTATTTCAAAGCACTTTAGGGGAGTTCTTTTGCTAGGCTGACTCTAATTCCACAACCTTGTCACCTGACACTGCCTGAGAACCTTCATAATAGGCTAGATGTGCTCCTGCCGACAACACACTCTTCCCTCTCCACTGCAACAGCTAAAAACCTCTTCACTAGCCTAGCGTCTGTCCTTGGGTGCCTTCCTTTGTCTCTCTTCTCCAGGGGCCTTGTGCGTGCCATGCTTCTTTCTCTCAGGCTGAAGTCCCCCTTTCATCTCTGTTGCAACCTTTTTAGATGGTGGAGACCATCTTATTACCCTGCACAGTGCTAGCCAAGAGCTGGCTACCCGGTCCTCTGCAAATCACTGCTCCTCAGCCCTTCAGCTCTGTGTAACACATCCACAACCAGCTTTTCCTGGCATGGTGACAGACTTGCCATCCCTCTGTGTGGTCTGCCTTGCAGGCAATGCTGTACTAGGCTCTGGTTTAAGAGGGTTTCTCCATGCCAGTGTGATTTTCCACATCCATTGCTACGGGAGAGTGGCGGTAGCTGGTGTGGATACAGGCAGTACCACGGGAGGCCTGCAAACTCCCCTTCTTTTCCACACCTCCTGTCTGCCTGAGCAGAGGCTGCAGGGAGTGGAGAACATCCCAACCGGTGGAGATGTGATTAGGTGATGAGGGAGCCTGGCTGTCACTCACTCCCTCTCCCAGGCTTAAGGAAACTGTCAGCTGAAGCTTTCCCTTGGGGCCTGGAGTGGAGTCACTCACAGAGTAAACACTGTTATCAGGCTTTTTCACTATAACTCTGTGGACCCCTCACACACACACACACACACACAGTGGAGGATATAAAACCAAGCTGAGAATATGGTGGCTGGAATGTGTCGGGTCCCCATTAGACACTTCTCTAAGAAAAGCAGAGAGGAAAAATAAAGAAAATATGGGACTTCTAATGAAGAGGTGCTTTAATTCTTCTTACTGCTTCTATAATACACACACATATGCATGCACTCACATGCATATACACACACACACATCTGTCTATATCACCAAATTTGTTTCATATATTTTCTTCCTTTCTTCTTCTTTCTCTCTCTCTGTGTTTCTATTTCTCTGCCCCTTCCTTCCTTCCTTCTTTCCTTCCTTCCTTCCTTCCTTCCCTCCTTCCCTCCCTCCCTCTCTCCCTTTCCCCCCTCCCTCTCTCCCTTTCCTCCTTCCCTCCCTCACTTTCCTCCCTCCCTCCCTTCCTTCCTTCTTTCCTTCCTTCCTTCTTTCCTTCCTTCCTTCCTTCCATCCTCTATTCCTTACTCCCTTTCTTCCTCATTTCCTTTCTCCATTCCTTCTTTCCTTTATTTTATGGCCTCAGCCCAATCACCAAATGTTTGTTCTACATGCTATAAACTACTTGTTTTGCATAATTTTTACTAAAGTTATACTCATGGAAAATCTAAGTATTGCACCAAGAATAAAAATGCAATCTGTTAAGGAAACACTGTAAGTGGGCACTTCCCTAAGTTCTATGTTTTGTTTCTTTTAAAAGCTGTACATTCTTTTTTAAACCAAGTCTACAGTGTAGGCACACGGTTTAATGGGCTCGAAGTCAGTGTGTCTGGGCTGAATTCCCAGTTCCAGCACTTCTAGATGTGACCTTGAACCAGTCACTTAAGTTCTCAAAGACTTCACTTCTTCACCTCTAAAAATAGTAATAATAACATAAGCTAGCTCATTAAGTTATTGTGAGAAGAAAATTCACCGAAACATGTAAGGCACATATAACAAAGTGGCCTTTAGTAAGTGTTCAACAAATATGATCTATTGGTATGATATTAGTCTTACATTTGTATTGAATATATATTATATGCCTAAAACCGGGCAAGTGAGGTGTATGAAAATAAGCTAATTATTGTTGATTTTTTACCAAATTGGTTGACCCAAGGCAGTGTTTTGGAGTGATGTGCACCACACTGCTGGACACCCGTGGGCTTCCCAATGGTGTGGCATGTGATACCAAAGCCTGACAGCCACCATTGTCATGACCGGTGGCTGCCATTTTGAGCATCTAGACTTTCTTCCCATTGAATTTCAGACTCCTCATGAAAAACTAGTAGATGATACAAGTTCTCTACCAGGGCAAGAATCTTTCTTCATGAAAATTGTGCTTATAAAAACAGTGTGAGGTGCTTATAAAAATACTGAACTTTAACGTATTCACACCTTTCCATTATTCTCAGGGGCAGCCTTTACTCCTTTCTTCTTTTCACACTGCAACCAAATGGCAGATAATTTCACCAGGACTCCTCAAGGCATAGCCCCTTTTTGCACGGATTTAGGTACAATGGGAAGGCAGTAAATTCCTATGGAGTGAAACCACCAAGCTAACAAGCCCACTGAGGGAACAAACTTTCAAACCAACCAGGGAATTATTATTTCTGTCTTGACACTGTTCTGGGCAGAAGGCTTGCTGCTATCGCACAATCTTTCTATGGTAGGTGTCCCATTGTACTCCCTCAGTGTCTAGAGACTACCCCACTATACAGCAGGACGTCCTGCTTGGGCAGCATCTGGGCCCTGGCCTGGTTTTTCTCAGGAAAATTTCCACCAGCACATCAGCTACCTCCTCGGTGATGTACAGCCCCATCAGCACCACTGCTCACCCAGGGACAGGCCATCAGTCTCCCAAGGGTATAACAAAGTGAAAAGTAGCTTCTCATGCCAAATAGGAGTGGGACTCTTGGCCAAAGGCTCATGTCATGTCAAAATCAGGATTAACAGAGAGGCTCTATAAGCAGTTACCCTTCCTCCCCTCTTACATTAGCCAAGTTCTGCATATTCACAGAGCACTGCAACATCAGTTATTTCATCTGATCATCTCAACCACCATGTGTATTAAGTAAGATATGTGTATCAATAACAATGGTAATGATAATAATTGTAACAAATAATTAAAAAAACTTTACTGGGAACTTACTCCATGCCAGTTACATGCCAAATACTTTGTATGGATTACTCCATTGTCATAACAACTGTATGATTATCCCTGTGGAAAGATAAGGAAACCAAAGCTCAAAGAGATTAACTTGTGCCCATTTTACAGATGAGCACTCCAGTGACTAACCCAGCAAGTGGTATTCTCAGGTCAAGAACCAAGCTCCTCAAGGCCCTTTCTAAGGACCATGATTTTTTATTTTATTTATTTATTTATTTTTTTAGCATCTTCAAGTCACCTGGGGGGTCTGAGGCCAGTTTGGAGCAGCTTTCAGGGTTCACTGTCCCAGCCTCAAAGAGGTCAGTAACAGTGGTCAATCAGCTGCACCCATAGGCCAATATTGCTGCACAGACACGAACACATCTCATAACCAAAGCAAAGGACATGATCCCAGTTGGAAATGACTAATAGGGATCTTTTGCCTCTGAGGCAAAAGCTGGAATCTACAACCAGTTAGCGCCAGTTTCACTGGCATGCTCTGTCTACATAATACAGACCATGGCATTTGGCAATGGCTCTTAAATTTGGCACCCTCCACATTCCTCCTGGACCCACAAGATAACATAACCAAATGTTTTCTGATGCTGTAAGAAATGAGTATTTTGCAGGTAGGAGGAAATGCAAACATGCCCCCTACAGGAGGCTCACTCCTTCCAATCCCAAGGGCAAAGTGGCTCACTTCCTTTTGACCCTTTCAAAGGTTAAATGTGAGCAAGGGCCCAGATAAATGGTCACAATGCAAACAAAGTCATGTAAATAAATGCATCTCTGATCTACACAGGCTGGTGATGCCAAATATGCCATCTGCATCATTTCTCATGATGAGCTGGATTTTTCTTTTTTCCTGCATGTCCCAAGCAATGAGAAGATGACCATGTTTATGCAGACCAAGGCATGCATCATTTGACATTCTTGGAAATATTTTTAAAATTTCAGATCCACAGGCAATCAGCGGCATTTGTGCTTTTCTAAGTTAGGTTAAAGATGGAAGACAGAGAGAATCTCACAAGAAAGTAATAGTGCATGTGTTCAGGGCCTGAGAGGGTACTTGCAATGTATTGTGATTTGGAGTGGGTTCTAGTTGTATCTGTAATCTGAACACCCTCACCTTGCCTGTTTATTCATATTCATTTAGCAAAAGCATTATTAACATGATTTATTCCTGCAGTTCCTAGTAGATCCAAGATGGGATCCAGGCATCTGGATCATTTTTCAAACAAAACAAAATGAAGCTTCTAGGTTAAGCAACAGCAAACATTTTCTGCAAATAGCCAGATATGTTTCATTTTATGGGTTATGTGGTTTCTGTTGCAAAGACTTGCCTCTGCTATTGCAGCACAAAAGCAGCCCTAGACAATATGAGAACAAGAGGGTATGTCCGTGTTTTGATAAAGTTTTATTATTATGAAAACAAGCAGTGCACTGAATTTGGCTTGTGGGCTGTAGTTTTCTGATTCCTGTTCTAGATGACCCTTATTATCATTAACTGTGCTTGTGATCTGCTTGTCCAGAAAATATTGTGACTTTGGAGAGTGCTTCACAGGTGCCACTATCTTTGGTGGAAAAGGGGGTTGCTTTTGCTTTTGGAACTTTTTCTCAATCAATATAGTAACACTGCTTTTCCCCATCCATGCCATGGGATAGAAAACTACATATTTTTAAATCATTCCTTCAATGCAATTGATGTATGCTTACATTGAATCTGTTCAAATACTTTTCAGAGATGCATAATGTAAGCATCAATCTTTTTGGAAGTAGAGTTTTACCAGATATACAGTCTAAACAACAAAAAAATCAATCTAATTATAGTCTAAGTTTTTCTGAGATCAGGAAAAAATGGATATTTCTGTTGGTTACTGGATGTATCATTGTATTTCAGGGTGTGACATAGAAAAAAGGTGTACATATATATGTATATATGTGTATATATATCTCTGAATATATATATAGGTGTATGTATATATAATGAAGAAAGTTCTTAAATATCAAGAGTAGGCCTATGCTCTTAATTTTATTATATTATTATATTTGATAGAATTTTTAAAAGTCAGTTCTTGACTATAAACTCTGAATTCTAGGATTCTGAAAAACACTTAGCACTTATTAAAGGGTAAGTTCACTTCAACAAATATTTATGAAATAACAATTTTGGATCTACTATTTCAATTCTTGAGTGGCAAGACTGTATAAGAGAAACAAAAAAATACCCATAGCAGAAGTGAGTAATAAGATCTCACAGCTATAGGAGCAATTAATTCTTCTTGAGTGGAAGTAGGGTAGAGGAAATGGAAGGAAAAGAAAGCACCATGGGAGCTCAGGAAGAACCACAGAGAAGGGGTGGCATTTGAACTGGGCACCGAAGGATGAGTAGGAGATCTGCATGCAGAGAAGGGGCAAAGGAGAGAGTGTTCTAGCAAGGGCACAGAGGCAGGAATAGCACTGTATGTTTAAGGAGTGATGTCTAGGCTAATCGTACTTCAATGCAAGGCGCCTGAGAACAGTGGAAGAAAGGCAGAAGATGCAGCCAGAGCCTGGAGTCACATGGTGAAGCACTGTTGGTCACACTAAAGCTTTGGGATTTCTCTTTTTTTTTTTTTTTTTTTGACACGGGTCTCACTCTGCCACCCAGGCTGGAGTGCAGTGGTTCGATCTTCGCCCACTGCAACCTCTGCCTCCTGGGTTCAAGCGATTCTCCTGCCTCAGCCTCCCAAGTAGCTGATATTACAGGCATGCACCAACGTGCCCTGCTAATTTTTGTATATTTTGTAGAGACGAGGTTTCACCATGTTGGCCAGGCTGGTCTCAAACCCCTGGCCTCAAGTGATCCTTCCACCTCAGCCTCCCAAAATGTTGAGATTACAGACCTGAGTCACCATGCCCAGCTAAAACTTTGAAATTTATTTTAGAAGGCTGAGGGAAGCTATTTAGGTTTCAAAGCAAGGAGCTGACTTGATCTTAGATGAGTTTTAGAAAGCTGATAGTGGGCTGAGTCAGAGTGGGCCTTAAACCTACCGAAAAGTTCACAATTTGCCCCCAAAACAGGAGTGGTTCAACCTTACCCTAGGAAGCTAAACAAACTCCCCAAATGCCGGGATCAGGAAGAATACAGGGAGAAGGGCCCCACACCTTATCACCGCACTTTCTAAGAGAAACTTTCTAAGAGAAAACTGGGTGCACACCCAGGCCCAGGGTCAGGCTCTGTTCCCTCTCTCAAGAACAGCATGGACATGGATGGAGAGAAAAATGTTGCAGGGCAAGGAAAACAAACACACTGACCAACCAGTCTTTTCAATAGTCTGAGAAACAAGCTTTTAAAACACGAGACTCTGCTAGTAGCAAAACAGCTGCTATGGCCATCACACACTCTCAATGCAAAGCCACTCCAAGCCACCTCTGCAGATGTGCACAGTTTACAGTTGAATATGCATTTACACCACCATCGCTTCCTCAGGCAGGAGGAACTGTACTTGCTGCCTACCTTTGGCTCCACTGTTTTTCAACATTTTTTTTAAACATCTTCATTAACAGAAGATGCACAGAGTTGTTGCATGATGTGAACATTTTACTGTCCAGTCGTATCTTAATAAATGCTTTTGCTTCCTTGCAGATCTGCCCTGCCCGTGTTTGACACCTGAGTCCGAAGCTGGCACCTCATCCATTTCCTAGCCCTGCCTTTTTGCTTCCCAGGCTCCCTTTCCAGTGCCACCGTCGCCCTCTTTGCACTTCCCTCGCACTTCATCTCAGAAGCAGACTTCAAGGAGATCAAAAGAGGCTGCTCCTCAAGGAAGAGCAGGGGTCCTGCGGCTAGAAAGCAGGGGGCAGGTGAGCAGGTCTCTCCCACACAGGAGCCAGCACACCCGGGGCAGGCAGGCAGGCACTTAACAAGGGCTTTGAAATGGATTCTTTCAATAAGCACGTATAGACCATTTTCTGCACATCCTACGAAGTCCTAATAAGGCACAGCCACGATAAGAATTTGCTCTGTGGTGTTGACTGCAATAGCGTGGAAACGAAGAGGAGGATCGTGTGGCTCTCCTTTTAGGAAACCAAATTTCTAAAACCATGCAAGGAGAAGAATAGAATCCTTCCAGGCCCAATATTTACCAAGAGGGAGACCTTCCTCTCTGCCGATGGTCCGGTGGGTCACCCTGGGTCTCAGCAGAGGAAAAGTTGTAGGCCCTGGGCCAGAGTGCATGTCTGCTAGTCTAAGGGGAGAGGAGAGGACCAGAAGCACCAGAGCACATGATTTATTTCTGGTCATAAAGGAATCAATTACTGTACTAGGAGAAAGCAGCAATTTTTTTTTCTACTCTGCTTTTGCAATCATCTTTCTTCTCCGTTTTTATTTCATTCTCATTTAGCTATAACTGAGGAGTACCCGGTCCACTCTTTCCCATTCATTTTCCGTCATGTCATTTTATTTTACATTGAGAAGCCATATCCTTGTTTACATGTAAATAACTAACTGTTATTCATGCTTATTTAAAAACAAATAAAAAGAGACCACTAATTATCAAAATTGTTTGAAATATACCATTTTTGGCAAAAGATCCCTTATTACTATGGATCACTTTTCATTATTTAAACATGGTTTTTTGCTCTTTTTCTCTCAGGGATTGGATTTAAAGAATTGAGCTTTGGAATAGCCAAAGAAAGACTGAAAACTCTTTGGGTATAAATCGGAGGAAACTACTAAAATGCTAAGTATCACGTTGTCGTCTACTATTGCTTTTTGGTAATGGAAATACAGCTTGGTACACTCCTCAGAAGAACATCCTTATATTTTTAAATTGCAAGTGTTCAATTATGTGCAAGGGTCAGAGCAGAACTGATCTGAAGGAGCTCAATTTTAAAATCCCTTTAAAAATCTGGACAAAGGATGCCATAGTATTAAACTAAAATGTTTCAAAACAAAAAGTATTATGCGTGCCCCATGGTGGAAGATCAGATTTTTATTAATGCAAGTTTTAAATGCTGATTAATCCTCTTGAGAGTCAGTTTCCCAAAGCATTGGATTGTATTCAAGTCGTTTTCAAAACGGCACATCACTTCCAATATTCTGAATATTAATTGAACAACATTATAACTAAGGATACAAAGCAAGATTTAAAACAGGATTACAGCTGTCAGTGCTTACATCTAAATAAGTCATTGGAAATTCAAGCATTAAAGAGAAAAATGTTGTAAATCGGTCTTAGCAGAACAGTGAAGCTCTCTCTCTTAGCCGTTTTAAAAAATAAATCTGATGCTTTAGGACCCAAGAGAGCTTCAGCTATGACTTGGCCTTGTATTTACATGGGCAATTTCTGATCAGAATTCAGAAATCAAAGGTAGATTTTTTTACTTGTGATTCGACACCGCATCAAGGACATTTTCTTGGGGAAGAAGGAGAGGAAGAGCCAGAGAATATTATCCAGTTGATAGAATCTTCACATTTCCTTATTTTCTATTTCTATTTCAGTCTCTGTCCACACTCAAAAATCAAAGAATTAGCCTGACTTAATCAAACAAAATATTACTGTGTTTTCAGAACAACTTATTCAGCTCATAGTCAAGCAACTACAAGTAACTAATGACTTATTTTTACAATAATCAATTTTTGTCTAAATTCAACTTCTTTTATCTCTCAAATCTAGTTTGGGGATTGATAAAATCCTCATCTCTCCACCAGATGCAATATAAAATACTGGCTTCTATTATAACCATGGGGAATTTTAGTTTCGTTTTGTTTCTTTAAATGGTTGCTGTGCATTTGAGTGATAGCTCTTTGTTCGAAAAGATGCAAAAGCCACTCTAACATCTAAGTCTAATGAGATAAATGGCATTATGAAGGGAATATTAAAAATTTACAGCCCTTTTTACTAAGTTTATTTGTCAGCCGTACATGCTGAATATTGCATAGCACACCCACCCACCCACACACACACACACACACACACACACAAGCATACAGTCCTAACGATGAAAAAGATATGAGGAGATAATGGTGCAATCATAACACGTCTGATGGAGTTTGCATATCTCGGTTGCTGTTTGGCATGTTATTTAATTGTATTGCGCCAAACTGGCAGAATCACACAATATGTTAGTGTAAAGGGTCCACAGTTTAAAGGGAAAATCTAGAAGTGTTGACTATACACTGTCTAATTATACAACCTTACTGTCCCAGAATGTGATTTCAGAAACCATTTCTGACATATGGGAAAAGGGTAGAACAGCTGGTCATTAAGGTTTTCTCAAGACTATTTAGCAACACACTTGAATGTAATTAAAGTGAGACACTAAATACTGCACTTGTGGTACAATGTATTTTTAATTTTTATGGCATGTGGTAAAAGTAAATAGATGCAAAGCATTCAAGTTTCTCCATTCGGCATCCAACTTGTCAAAGACACACTGTCTGGCTGATTCCAAGCAGTGTCCTGGTGTTAGTCATAGACATCCATTTGGGGTGTTTAAGACTGTCTTTAAGGGACTGAATTTGGCAATACACAGATGAAATGTCAATTTGGGACCCTCAGACAAAGCACGAGATGAAATTCACTCGTTCATTCATTCATTCATCCAACACAGCTGGGATTATTTTAAGTGGGCATTATTTCTGCCCTCAAGTTGCTTGCTGCTTACGTTGCTTAAAAAGTGTGATAGATGCTCATTAAAGGGTGCTATGACAGCACCAAGAAGGAGTCTGGTCCACACTGGAGGCCTCCCCTGAATAAGAATTATTTTAGTCAGCCAAAAAATGGTGACAGTCAGGAGTAAGGAGTACGAACGAGGGAAGAAAAATAGTCCAAGCAGAAGGAGCAGCTAAAGCAAAGCCTTGGAGACAAAAAGGAATATGATAATATGAATACAGTCTTGACCTTTATTGAACAATTTATAATGTTCTGGCACTAGGGTAAGGCCTTGACATATATTGTCTCATTTAATCCTTACAACAACTCTATGTGGTAAGTACTATTATTATACTTTACAAATGAGGAAACTAACAGGCTAGTTTGTGGCAAAGGAATTAGCAGGTAACTGAACCACAGTTCAAGCCCAGGTTTGTGTGAGTTCCAAGTCAATATCTTTTCTCCAAAAGCCCCTTCCCAATTGACATATATGTATACTGCATGTATATTTAGCTTTCAAAGAAGTTAGAGTGTAAATACATTCATTCTTATAAAAACCCTATGATTAAGAGAATGAAAAGACAAGCTGCAGACTGGGAGAAAATATCTGCAAATCACATATCTGACAAACGATTTGTATCCAGAATATATAAAGAACTCTCTAAACTCAACAGAAAAAAAAATCAGCCAATTAAGTAAATGAGCAAAAGATACAGGATGGCAGATAACCAAATGAAAAAATGCTCAACATCATTAGCTATTAGGGAAATGCAAATTATACCACAGTGAAATACCAATACCTGTGTTATAATGGCTACAATAAAAATAATGACAATGCCAAGTGCTAGCAAGGATGTACAGCAACTGGAACTTTCACACATTGCTGGTGGGAGTGCAACATTGTACTGTCACTGTGGAGAGTGTTGGCAGTTTCTTAAAAAGTTAAACATACACTTACCATATGACCCAGCAAACTCACTCCTAGGTATTTAAAATAGAGAAATAAAAACTTATGTTCACATAAAAACCTGTATGTAAATATATAGAATAACATTATTTATAATCTTCAAAAACTAGAAACAATCCAAATGTTCATCAGCCAGTGAACCAACAAACTGTAATACTGCTCAACCGTGCAAAAGAATGAATTACTGGCAAAAACAACATAGATGAATCTCGAAGACATTATGCTAAGTGAAAGAAGCCAGTCTTAAAAAGGTTACACACCATGTGAAATTCTCAAAAAGGAAACCTCTATTAGAGGGATAGTTGCCATAGGTTAGGGTAGGGGGAATGGTTTGACTTATAAAGGGCAGTACAAGATAATTTTTCTGGGGTGAGGGAAATGTTCTGTATCCTGATGATGGTGGTAATTACATGAACATATACATTTTTAAGACTCATAGAACTACACATCAGAAAATGCTAATTTTACTGTATACAAATAAAAAATAAAAGTAAAAAACCTTAGGAAGTAGGAGTTTTAGTCTGGGTTCCCCAAAATAAATCCTGAGATAAAAAAATTAAGTGCTAGAAATTTATTTTTTAGGTGAACTCAGGAATCAAAAGTGAAGAAATGGGGACAAAGTGAAAAAAGCCAGACAAAGAAAGGAGAAAAGCCAATAGAGCTGCCTTAACAGGTGGCTGCTGTGGGCAATTTGAGCTTCATTGTGCTGAGAATCCTCTAAGAAGCCATGTGAAATATGTCTCAGAATCATTCCACCTGGTCGCAAGTTAAGTCCCCATCATCTCCATCTTCCTTTTGGTTGAGGGTTGCCCCTAGGAGCATAAACTCTTATGCTTCTAAGTTTTGCAAATGCCCTGGAGAGTTCTCAGGCCAACAAGCAGACAGACCCAGGCCCTTGAAGTGGGAAGATGTCAACTGTCAGGTGGGCTAAGGGATACAGGAAAGCCATTACCAGCATCTGCCAATGAGATATTAGTAATGACTGCTCTACACAGATGGTTCTGCAATTAAGTGCAGGGAAATTTACCAAACAATGAAAAGAAATGTATGCAATGTTAACAACAAAACTTCTAGTCATCAGGGAAAATGCTTACAAAATGCTAGGTATCATACTAGATTTGCCAGACTTCATATACGGCCATAGAATACTTCCCCAACAGCCTTATGAGGTAAACATCATTATCCCCAATTTACAAGTAAGGAAACTGAAGCCCTAGGCAGTTAAGTGACTTTCCGAGGCACATAAACACATACAATACTAGGAGGTCATAAGATCAAGTCTGCCCAAAATAGAAGCCCATAGTCTTTCCCATCATGCTAGGCTAGTGCCTTCCCTGATTCATGTTGCCACATAGCATCACAGAAGGCACAGTAATTCTGAGGAAGTAGTGTACAGCATGGGGCAATCATGAATTGTGATAAAAAGCCAGACCTAAGTTACTCCAGGGCTGAGGTCTTGCTTGTAGGAATATCTGAGTCTTCTTTTTCTGGCTGTCTATGGGCATTTTATTACTCATTAGGATCTCCAATAGATTGTGGCTGAGAAAAACAAAAAGAGAGATGAGACTCAAACCAATACACTTTATACCTTACACAAATGTGTAGAAAACATTGAAACTTTGGATGATAAGAAATTGAAAATTGGCCCTGGATAATAATTATTTTTACTGCTGCTGCCTTCTCCAGCTGATTTCTAGCTATGACAATTGATCTTGTAGCTTTAGCCTCCTTGACACTGCTGTTGGAACTATACCTTTTATTTTCTTAATTGCTTCTTAATGGGTACTCCTTCATCCCTGAAGATGACTTTGCTGACAAAAGGACATGAACTTGGAGTTGTTTTCCACAGTAGGAAGAATAATATTACAGAGAGTCATCCACATTCCCTCACTCTCTCTCAGTCTCTATTGTTATCATAGTGGCTGGACACAGTTAGAGGATATAGACTTTTGGCCAAAGAACAAAGAAACACTAACTGACCCACGTGGGCATTGAACCCCTGACCTCATTAGCATTGTTTTCTCACCACCTTGGCTAACAGACAGCCCAATTATGAACACTGAATCAAAGAGGGAAGTCACCTCTTCACCTAGAGCCAAGAAAAGCCTACGACTGCTGGTTTATTAAAAAGAGAACGCTTCTCCAGTCAAATAATCACAGAATGGACATCCACAAGAGATATCTTGAAATTGTCTCTACCTTGAATGGCTCAGTTTAACAAGAATTGTTGTCAATGTAGTCTAGTCTGGAAGGTAATGAAGGCTTTGAAAGCATCACTCCGAGGCAACGAATGTGCTGAAGTGTACTGGAGTATACTTTCTTACAAAGACGCCAAAGACACATGCCCTGTTGAATCTTCGGCAGTTGTGATCTCCATTCCTAGCGCCCTCTTTGAATCCCTTCCACACTGTAAGTCCTGACACTTGAAGCCCTGTCTGGGAAGAGAATTATTCTTTGGAGTGTCTACTGAGGGATCTATGGCGGACAAACTTCAACAATGAGTTTGCCAATGGAAATTACTCTTGTTACTCTATGAAAACACAGACATTCCTCAAAGTGGTTCTTAAAACTTCCTTGTTCTGAAAGAGAAGAGATTTGTATGATTTATGTTTGGGGATACATAAGCATATGTGTCTATGTAATTGTTTAGGAATTTTTAAAATATAAGCTGAATTACACCTAAATAGTTTTTTTTTTCATATAAACTGAAGTTATTTCATTGAGCTCCTGTGATGCAATGACTGAATTGGTCAATTAAGATGTGATGCTAGTAAAGCCAAAAATAATGGCATGACTCTTAGACCAGTTATAGCCATGGGCCACAACCCTAGCTAGGGCCAACCAGCTCACACATGGTGTGATTTACATAATGAGGACAAGGAGAGAAAGCGCATGGATGGTTCATGGCAGAAACATCGTCTCTACTAGGAAAAAGAAAAAAAAAAGGCCAATTCTGATGGCATTGGTTTAGCTTTATACTATGCTCATATATTAAGGCCAGCACTAATTAATGAATGAGAAGACATATGCCCAGAAGCTAGATTTGGCCCATACAAAGGTGAATCACAGTTCCAGACTCCAGACTGCAGCTGTATTTCAGAATATGGTTTACTCTGTAGAGTATATGTTGACCCTATGTATTTAGCTGCTAACGCTTTCTTCCCCTCTCCTCAACATGAGACAATAATTAAACTTCCCCCTATGTCCCACCTGCAAAGCATACGCATAAAATTTACAGCCATCACAAAGCCAAAGTCATGAGTTGATCCTGACCCCATTTCATAGGCATTACTATTGTCTCAAAATCCCATTCTCCTCTACTTCCAGGTGCAAGGAAAATTACACAGCTCTGCCCTTTGAAGTTAAGTGTGTCCAGTATAAGTAGCTTGGGCCAATGAAATGTGAGCAGAAGCATTCAAAACATTTAAGTGCTTATATTCAACTCTCTCAATTTTGTGGTGGCAAACCTGGGCCTCCTGTTGAGATGTGAGTACTAGGAGTGCTGGTCCCTAGTCATCCTGGGATCCTGAGTCACAACAATATGGAGCAAAGATGGCCCTGACCCTATACCACCATTTCGATGTTAGAGTGGGCAAGAAATCAGCCTTTGTGTTTTAAGCCACTGAGAGTTTGGGGTTGTTTCCACAGGCTAACCCAGTTGCCTCACGAAAGAAGAAAGCACTTCAACCTCTCAGCCATTCAGACAGTGGAGATCAGGTGCCTGAAGTCTTGGGAAGGGTTCTGGGAACCTAAATGCTCACTAAGGATCTCCATTCAATACTGGCCCTGATATATGACTAGTTTTATGCCTCAGTTTTCCCTTAATATCAGCCCCTCTGAGTGGGGATTTGCCATTATTCATGCCTAGCTTTCTCCAGCCCTGCCATAACAGCAATATCAATATAGTTTTGGGTATCTCCTGCCTGCCACCTGTACTAGGATTCCATCCCCTGGCATGAATTTAGACCCCATCTCAGCCTCTCCTGGTTTGCAAGCTCCCTTCATATCCTCCCTGGGCTGCTCTCATAGCATGCAGCCACAGGCTCCTCACTCCCTGTTTGCCTTCCCACTTCAGGGCTTGGTAGTCAGGTTGTTGATGCATCTCAGGCAGAGCCCACTTGAGTTTTGAAGCCAATTGCTTTTGCTATGTCCCAGGATATGGTTAAGTTATATGTATGAGCCCAGACGAACCTGAGAAGGATGAAGTTCCAGAACTAATCCCACTTCTACAGTAGAGTGGGTAGGGAGCAGAGTCAACAACAGGTCTGAAGGAAGTCTAATCCAACAGGTGGCATGTGGACTTAGGTGGAAATTAGAAAAATGGTTGGTGTCAAGACACAATGTGGCATGAAAAGCGAAGTTTTAGCAGGAAATTAAATTGAGGTCAATACCAGGAGGCTCAGAGAAGCAGCCAACATCAGAGAAGTGTGCAAGGCAGCACAAACCCTCAAATGGATAGATGTTGGAGTACCAGTAGCATTTCTGAGATAGCTAATAAGACTGGATCCAGCTCTCAGACCCAAAGCAAATGCAAGCACATGGCTCAGAAACAAGGCCAAGGTCAACAATTCAGCTTTCTAGCCCAAGGTTTGGGGGATTGGAATAACAAAAGACTGTGCTGTCATTCCTTAAATTGTTCATGGGCAAACAATGTTTGTCCTGGAGTTTTCGAGAGGATGTGCCTATGCATAGAGGTTAAGGACGCTTGACATGAGACAAAGAGGCTGAGAACCAAGCAGGACCTAAGAGATGTCAGAAGTGAATTCAGCACATTTGCAGCATGGTCAGGCCACCATGAAAAGCAAAGGCTCAAAATTTCCAGATTGAAACAATCTGATGTGAAAACTAACAATTCAAACTCTTACACAGATGTTGACAAGGTTTTCAATCAATGGAACCTTTCTGGATTGGTAGAGGGGGTGCCAAGTGTGGACTTTAACATATCCTGAACCCCCAGGGTATATACATGGGGTAGTGCTACTAGCTTAGAAAATTGGGGTGGAGGGATGAAGAGAGAGTACCAGTCTCTATTAGCTCTGTCTGCCAGTGTTCAACAAGAACTCACCATCTGCCACCAAAAGTATAGGAAGATTTGGATCTTTTCCTTAAGGAGCCCTTATTTTTAGTACCAAAGTAGTAAATACAGTACTGTGAAAGCATTGTTAAGCAATAGGTACTTTAGTGTCAACTTGCATTGATGTGCCTCTACATACCATAGAATTGCAGAGAAGAGAGAAAGGAATGCTAGAAAAAAACCGAAGAAGTCTTCACATGAAGGCAGATTTTGCACAGGCCTCAAGGAAGGGTAGAAATTGGATAGAGCAAAAGGAAGGGTATATCCGACAAGAGAAACAGCACAAGCAAGGTCCTGGAAGTCAGGTGTGCTAGACAAGCAGGAGGCCAGCCAGGTGGAGAGAATAGGGGTGTTGATCAGTAAAAATAAGTCGGGGCAAGTGGGCCATCCAGAAAGTAGCAACACTTGCCAGGCAGAGTAGTTTAAACTTGCTAGGGTAGAAATTAGAAAGCCACAGAACAATTCACACAGAAGACAGCGGTCTCAAAGCAAAGGAAGTGGTTGAAAAGCAGGGGGCCTAGGTCAAAGTCTGGGGAGACCTTGGGCAAGTAACCACACTGCTCAAGAGCTTGCCAAGGGGCAATAGTACCAAGAAATAAACTCTCGATGAATGTCCAATTTCAACTTAAACAGACACCAGCCCCAAAACGGTGCGAAAAAACCCCACCCTGGACTGAGAACAAACCTGGGTTTTTAGCATTTGAAACCACCGTCTTTCATACTTGAAAGCATCAGGGCCTTCATAGAAATCAACACTTCTTGACTAGCCCTCTCTAGCACCTCCATTACATCATCGCCCTTCTCGAATATGTAGGTATCTCCTGTCACCTGTACGCTGATGCCATTCCGTGGAGTGAGCAGAGCGACTGTGTCCTGAAATCGCGTCAGTGACAGGCTGGACACAGACACTCCCACCTCATCGACCAAGGATTCCTGTTCCCGGCCACCTACACAAATCACCTTCCCCTGCTAGTTTGGAGCCACAGGACAAACCAGGTCCTCCTTCTCCTTCCTGTTTTCAAAGGCCAGGCAGGAGAGATTGAAACCTGCCTGGTGGACCAGAGTTTAGCAGGACCCTGGGAACCTTCTGAGAGGGAATCCTCCTAAGTTCGTGTTTGTTGGCTTAAGAGTCCACAGTCTCTAAGATACACAGATCTAAGTTCTAAAAGTCACTAACACTTTATGTGATAGACATCATGTAATTCGGTTTAAAAGGAAGTGGAAAAATCCGTCAGTTGCTTGACTATTTCGTTTTTACCAATTTACAAACATCCAAACATTTGGGGAAATGCTTTTAATCCAAATGTCTTTAGCATCGTGCTGACTCACAGTCACACTTGGTGGCTACTTTTGATAATTTGGGGGTCACCTCACAGGATGATATTGCACTTTACAGGTATTGTGTTTTTTACCAAGTGAAAGTTTGTGGCAAGTCTTTGTTCAGCAAGTCTATTGGCACCATTTTTTTTGAGCATGTGCTCACTTTGTGTTTGCATCATATTTTGGTAATTCTTGCAGTGTTTCAAATGTATTATTATTGTATCTGTTATGGTGATCTGTGATCAGAGATCTTTGTTATTATTATCATTGTTTTGGAATACTAAGAACTGGGCCAATACAAGATGGCAAACTTAATCAATATATGCTGTGTGTGTTCTGATTGCTCCACTGATAGGCTGTTCCTCATCTGTCTTCCTCTCCTTATACTTCCCTATTTTAGGAGACACAATAGTATTGAAATTAGGCCAGTTAACAACCCCACAATGGCCTCTAAGTGTTGACGTAAAAGAAAGAGTTGCACATCTCTCACTTTAAATCAAAAGCCAGAAATGATGAAGCTTCATGAAGAAGGCATGTCAAAAACCAACATAGCAAACAGTCAAGTTGTAAATGCAAAGGAAAAATTCTTGGAGGAAATTAAAAGTGCTAATCCAGTGAACACAGGAATGATAAGAAAGCAAAACAACCTGATTGCTGGGATGGAGAAAGTTTGAGTGGTCTGGATAGAAGAACAAACCAGCCACAACATTCCCTTAAGCCAAAACCTAATTAAGAGCAAGGCCCTAACTCTCTTCAATTCTACGAAGGCTGAGACAGGTGAGGAAGCTGCAGAAGAAAAGTTGGAAGCTAGCAGAGATTGGTTCATGACATTAAGGAAAGAAGCCATCACTGTAACATACAAGTGCAAGGCAAAGCAGCAAATGCTGATGGAGAAGCTGCAGCAAGTTATCCAGAAGATCTAGCTAAGATTGACTCCAATTTTGACAGAGGTTCTACTATAGATAAAATGCTAGCAAACAGCATCACACACTACACAGAAATCTTTCATGAAAGGAACAGTTCACTAATGGAGCAAACTTCATTGTTTTCTTATTTTTTAAATTTTCCGCAGCCACCCCTACCTTCAGCAACCACCCCGGATCAGTCAGCAGCCAACATTGAGGCAAGACCCTCCACCAGCAAAAAGATAACAACTCACTGGAGACTCAGATGATTGTTAGCATTTTTAGCAATAAAGTATTTTTAATTAAGGCATGCACGTTTTTTAGACATGTTGCTATTTCACACTTAATAGGATACAATATAGTGGAAATATAACTCATATATACCGGGAAACCAAAAAAACTGTGTAACTTGCTTTATTGCGGTGGTCTTGAGTCAAACGTGCAATTATCTCCAAGGTAAGCCTGTACATTAGTAAGAGGGGGCACCGGCACCATTCAAAAACTCAGCGCTAGCTGTCCTCTATTGACCAGAGTTGATAGTAAGAGTTGCTGTTACAAAACTGGGCTCCTTTATAGCTGTGGAGATGATAGGATGGCTGTAAAATAGAAGTCAGGTGATGGCAAGTCACAATCAGAAGCAAACTGGGTGCAATAAGAGTATAAGCATCAAGATCAGCAAGGGAAGCAGGACTGAGGGCCACGGAGATGGTTCATAGAACTTACCACTCTAGGAGCAAACTATAAAAATATATACAGCCAACAAGGGTTCTGTGTAGTTTATATGACCAAAAGAAATCAAGGATGGAGGAGGAAGGGATTGAGGGAAGCTGCCCCAGTAAGTCATGACTCCTTGCCCAGTTTCTGGATCTGACGCCATCACCTGAAGGAAAAGTCAGGTCCCATGAGGAAGGACCCTGCAATACCATGGCAAAAATTTACAGTAATAATTCCCCCAAACCCTCCCTTAAAACCACATGTGTGGCTACTTGTTCAGGTAACCACACATTAGGGAAAGGGGGATATTTGAGAACTTTCAGATACGTGAGAACTGTCAGACACAAGGTCTGAGGTGCCCAAAAAGGAACTGGGGGTCCAAAATGTCATTGTGGACCCTTTTAGAACAGGAGCATAAAGAGACAATGTAGCAAATGGAGCCCTAGCCCAGGGCTGGCTCACAGTGAGTCCACTGGGTCAATGGATCCACTCTGTGGTCATTTCCTTGGCTGCTCGTGGTGCAGTTGGAATGGACATACTTGGTAGTTGAAATTGACATACTTGGTAGGTTTCTTGGTCTGTGGAGTATGAGCTATTGTAGTGTAAGTGCTAACTGAGGGCAGAGGTGTTGCTAGTAAGGGAAAATATGAATGGGTCGTAGAGGAAGGAGATGATGAATACCAGTTGTAGCCTCAATACCAGCTCTTGCAGTGGGAACTGCAGTTAATTTTCCCAAGGAGACCATTCAAAATCCTGGAGGGGCTATTTCCAGAGTGGGCAAATTTATCAGACAAATGAAACATATCTAAGTGGCTCAAGGGGTGTGCTATACAGTGTTTACCATGATGTGTACTCAGACCTACACACACATACACACATACTCCTTAAAGACCAAGACACTTATTCCCTTCCATTAGTTCACAGGTGAGTTCCTTTCTAGGGATTGCCCTCAACTGAAGAGAGCAGCCTCACCAAGGTTATACTGCCTTCCCCGGAGCAGCTCTTCATCTATTGCCAAGAGCTACCTTCATGACTGGCTCAGGCTGAACACCCCTGCCTCACTCAGAGCCAGGAAGCATAAAATTCCTGGCACTCTTGTCTCAATTTGGGACAACTCTAAAGAGCCATCCTAACTCTAGAGTTCACTGTGAGATTGGCCAAGCCCCTGTTAAAATTGTATCACAGTTCAACTTTTGCCTCTGCCCAATCCCGCTTCCCTTGGTCCCTTCTGACAGCATTCCCCAATAAGCCACATGCAGACAAATGACCATCTTAAAGTTTGTTTCCCAGAGAACCTCCCCTAAAAGAGTCAGGGGCCAAGTATCAGAGATCTGGGCAAATATGAAATATCTGAACAATCAGAGGACAGGATCTATAGCTGGTTCTGGGCTGCCCAAATAGTACTAAACATCGTGCCATCCATCTTCAGAAGCAGATCAACCCACCTTTGCCCAGGGCCAGAGGTAGCCCTGGAGTGTGGGTGGACCTGACCTAACCTCATGAAAATCATGTAGATTCTCCAATGGTTCCCAGTAATGTCCAAGGACACACAATAATATCCGATGATGACCCCATAGCATCAAACAGGCAAGGCCCCAAGGAATCCATGTGTAACTCTTTGAACCAGAGTTGTGGGATTTTTCTCAAAGGGAGAGGACTCCTGTGATTAATTTCTTGGGAGCTTTGGAGGCAGCCCTAAAAGTCAAAGCACCCAATGCAGGCTTGCAATCAGCCATTCAGAGGTATTAGTAAAGCAGGGTCTCTCTCATCTAGGAGAGTCCCAACAAGCACACCTGGATACAGAATAGCAGCGCTTCCGCACAGGTGGATCACAACCCGCCCAAGTGAATGGGTTACAGATGTGCACCGGGAGATACTGTTCTCTTAGTCTGCAGAGCAGGGACACAGGGCCTGGAGTAGCCAGAGAGCTCTGCAGTGGAATCAATCTCTCCCAAACCTTCTCAGAAAGTCCCCCAAAGAAGCAAGATCTGATGCTGCTTGCCCAGTGAAAAACTTGGCAAAGCATCAAGTAGAAGAATGAAGGGTATATAAGAGATGAATTTGTGAATTCTCTGGATTTTATATAGATTTCTCCCAAATAATTCTCCATAGAGCTTTATTATTTTTCTATCCTGTGGTCCTAGCGGCCAATTAAATTGGCCATCAAATCTTATTGTAAAAAAAAAAATTCACCTGAAAGGATGTCACCCGGGGAAGCACATACCCTTGAAAAGGAAGTGCTGAGTCTATTTCAAACCAAACTCAGGCAGGCTTCTGCCTTCCTGAGGTGAAGGCTGCGTGGATATTACCCAAGAAGTGAGAAATTAATTCTTTCTCATACTACTTATCCTTGAAGGCATAACCAACATACTTTTGAATTTTCCCAGGCATTCTTCTTCCCACTTGGCTTAATAGCACCATATGGTTTCATGTCAGAAAGAAGTGCCAGTTATCTCCTTTCTCTTTATCTGCTGCAGGGCAGTGTCTGGTAGCATTGTCTATCCAGGTAGAAAGCCTCAAGGAGACTCGGGTGGGGGTGTGCGTGGGAGACATTGCCTTTGGCAGGAAACCATGCTTCCTAGATGCCCATGTACCTGGGCTTTCCACCATGGCCTTGACCAGGCCACTTGACATGGTCCTCGGAGAGATTCAGCTGGGAAACGTGGAAGTGCTGGTTGTTTAGGGTGAGCTACTTTGACACTCAAAGAGAAAAGAAGCTCTGTAATTACCAAGAGCTGCTGTTGTGACTGGCTCACACTGAATGATCCCAGCTCACCCCCCAAACCCGGGAAGTTTCTCAGTTCTTTTGTGTGATAGGTTTTATCCTGTGTTTGAGTCAGAAGAAAATTCAGGCTCCAAAGAAAAGTTACAGCAGCTCCACCAGCTTGGCTTTGAGTGCAAAGCAGAAACTGTTTAAGATTTGCACCTCAAAGAAAGTACCAAGTATTTGTCCTGGTATCCTGTTGCTGGGTGTCAGGCTGAACAGAGAATGGGATGCTCAAGGTTTTTGTGTTTACCACCTCCTGGATTTTTTATGACAACTTTACATAGTCTTCCCCAGTTACTGAACTCATACAGATCAGAGCAAGGTCTCTTTGCTTCCAGTTTTCTCCTCCTTTACAACAGCAAACAGATTCTCCTGAGACTGGAAACATTTGTTTTCTCAGCCCACTAACTCCAACTACAGTACATTTCCTCCTTATCATCAGTATTTAGTCTGTAATTATTCCAGTCTACTAACTCCCATAGAGGTTGGGGAGAGCCGTGGCTAAATTGCATAAATCACTGATTTTGGGTCCTTCATAGTCACTAATAAACTCAGGACATGGCAGTTACTAGAGGCCCAGTGCCTCAAATTCAGCGTACATTTATGCTTACAACCTGGGGAAGGAAAAAGAAGCTGCTGACAAGGACCTGCCATGAAGGTCAGAGGTTGCATTTAACTGCACTGTGATTGCAGAGTCGATTTGTTCTCTTGTCCGAACTTGTTAATAACAGGCTAATTTGGTTAAGTTATGAGAATGGCATCTAAAACAGTACCTAAATGAAATTCTAATCAAGTCCAAACCCACCCATTCCCAAAGCTTCAGACCACTATATCTCAAGCTACTCTGATGTTTGACTCTACCGGGAATGGAAGGTAATCAACCTAAAATACAATTACTAAAAACATCCCATCCTGAAATATTTTCACTTAACCTCACATACCAGAGGTATCTTCCATTGAATGGCCAGTGAACATCAGCAAATGGGGGTGGCGTAGGTGATAGGGGAAGACCTTCGGAGTATGTCCTCAGTCTCAACCAGAAATCACACTGGTTTGCAAACCTGCACTAATTTCTAGGGCTGGCTAAACTGTCTAATTAGATGTGCACATGTAGGCGCACTGGAGGGAGCAGTCATCTTCCTCACCAGCTAGTCAAGTCCCCAAAATTACACCAAAGTTCTGGAAATACAGAGAACAAAAATATCAAGAGGTGCATAACCCCACTGATGTTCTAGAATTATTTATCATTCAGAAAACTCTGCATTTCTCATTTCTCTTCTGTGTCTTAAGTGGACCCATGCATTACAAATCTAGTTGCTGTGGATGGTAAGAAATGGTGTGTAGCAACCGAGGATGGGGCTGTGACTTGGCTTTGAGTGGGTAATCCACCTTAGGAAAAAGCTGGCCTATGGTGCCCCTGCAGGGCTCCATGGAAGTAATTTACATGTGCTCTTTAGAAGTGCCCCGCTCTTCCTAGCCCTTGGGGATGTCACAGATGGCAAACAAGGAAGCCTCACTGAACCCCAACATCTGGTCAAAAGTTTCCACCTGAAGAAGGAGAGTTAAATCCCTTATTTGAGTGGTTACATACAATTCCTGGATCCTCCATCCCCTCTGCTTCAACAACAATTATCTTGAAGTTTTAGACAGATTTTGAAAACATTTGAAACTCAAGAGCAGCTGTCTCAGGATAACATACTTCTTAACACAGAGATTTACATATTGGAAGAAAGTCAATAAGAGAAGCAACTTTAGGGGAGGAGGAAAGGAAATTTAATGAAGAGAAAAGGAGGTAGGTGACTAAATAGTTCAAGTCAGACTTGTATTTTATTTCCTATCCTGTACCATTTCTAAACTAGTATTTTTATACTTTGGGTCTATCAATAAGAACTGGTTAAAAAAAAAAAGGAGGGAGGGAGCCTTAAATAAATGGTAACACTAATAGAGACCCAGGGACAGAGCCTTCTCTGAAATGCACAGCTTGCTGCTCCACATATAGTATCTTGAAAAATCTTTACTGCCTTCAAAGATACAGCCCTTGGCACCCAGCACTATGCCTCCAAGTTTAGAATGTGGACCTCCATATTTATGTTCCCCAGATGGTGGAATTTATAAATGCACCATGGGGTGCTATTGAAATTAATAATTTAATTCATTTCAGTGATTGTGCCTTGATTGCTAGTCATTATGGCAATAGCAGTTAGCAGAGTCTCCCAGTACTGGGATGTAGCTGAAGGGTAATATCAGGGAGAGCAATTCCTCTGTCATCTGATTTCAAATGCAGTCAATCCCTTCTGAATGGGGAATAGCCAAAAGTTTCTGGAATGAAAATGAAGGCGGCATCAACATAGATGAAGGTGGCTTCAATTTATGTGATTTCAAAAGTTTGAAATCAATCCTCTAAGGAACACTGGAATGATTTGTGATTGTTTTCGCTTGCAGAAGAAAAAGATAAGAGGAAACCCAATCACCACCTCCAAATACACAAATCTTTCACTCTGTGTCTGTGAAGAATCTGTATCCAAATAATTGAAAATTAACTCCACTTTTATTTTATATTCCCACTTGTCTGCTTATCAAGGGAATATACTGGCAGCTGGAATGAATGACTTTTAAGTCCCTTCCAGAGATTCTCAGAGATTCCCTCAGCCTATGACTGGGGGGACAGAGGGGAAGTAGTGACTGTGCATTTTCTCAAGGGAAGAATTTGCTTCTCTCAGCCTAATGATCTGGAAGCCCAAATGTGCAAGAGGGAAAATTATTGGGCACTGGCACACATAAGTATGGCCAATGTGAAAGAACCTGCTGGAATTTTTCACTCAGGAGGCTGTAACTGCCTTGGATTTACACAGTGCCTTTTCTTCTCTATGAAGCCTACACTATTTTTCATATTTCCCTCAAAATCCTCAAACTTTTTGTTTATCACAGAAGGCCTGATTTATAGATTCTCAATCGATAGCTAAAGAAACTAATATATGAATAGTAAAATAATCCAAAAGAAGTTAGAAGTAGTTTCCTTTCCCCTGACTCCCAGGCCTTTGCTCCATCCACTAGCTTTCCCGTTTGGGATACACCATTTCAATCAACTCCCACAGCCCGAATGAGCAAGAAAAGAATCAGAATGCTTTCCCACATTATTATGGACTGAATGTTTGTGACCACCCCTCACTCCTGCTTAAATTTATATGTTGAAGGCCTAACTCCTAGCATGGCTGTATTGAAAATGGGGCCTCTGAGAAAGTAATTAAGATTAAATAAGGTCATAAAGGCACAACCCCAATCTGATAGAATTGGTATCTTTATTATAAGAGACATGACATTTCTCTTTCTCTCTCTCTTTCTCTCTCTCCTTCCCTCTCTCTCTATCTCTTTTTCTTTGCCATGTGAGGAAGAGCACCCTCACCAAAAAACAATCCTGCAAGACATTTAATCTTGGACTTCTAACGTCTAGAACAATCAGTCGAGCCACCCAATTTATGGCATTTTTGTTATGGCAGCCTGAGCAAATTAATACAGATTTTAACATCAGAAGTGGGGTAATACTGTAACAAATACCTGAAAATGTATGTGGAAGTGGCTTTGGGCCTGGGTGATGGGAAAAGGCTAGAAGAGTTTTGAGGTACATGCTAGAATCAACCTAGATTGCCTTGAAGGGACTTTTGGTAGAAATATGAAAGTTAAAGGCAATTCTGGTATGGGCTCAGTAAGAAAAGACAGGAGGTACAGAGAAAGCCTCTATCATCTTATGGAATATGTATATCATCATGAACAGACCATTAGAAACATGGATGTTAAAGGTCATTCTGGTATGGTTTTTGATGAAAATGAAGAGCAGGTTATTGAAAACTAGAAGAAATGTGATCCTTGTTATAAGGTGGCAAAGAACTTGGCTGAATTGTGTTCTAATGTTTTGTGGAAAATAAAACTTGCCAGCAACAAAATTAAATATTTAGCTGAGGATATTTCCAAGCAAAGTGTTGAAGGAGCAGCTTGGGTTTTCCTTATCACTTATAGTAAAATGTGAGAGGAGAAAGAAAAATTGAAGGAATTGTTAAGCAAAAAATGAACCAGAATTTGAAGATTTGGAAAATTCTCAGCTTATATACATTGAAAAAAATATAAGGAGAAAGCTTTTTCTGAAGAGAACACTAGAAGTGTGACTGAACAATTGTTTAATAAGAGATTAGTATGGGTGTAAACCACGAATTCAATCAGCCACCTCAGCAAACCCAGGAATAGAGATGGGATTATACCAGCAGAAACTCTGCCAGCTGGACTGAAAGATTAAAGAGGATGGAAAAAATGGTAGGAGATGAAAGAAACTGCCAGACTTCTGGGATTCTACAGGGCTGGACAATAGAGTTATCTGGCCAATAATATGCTTTATTCTTCAAGAAAAGGAAAGAATGATCCCAAAGGCAATTCAGAGATCATCAGGGCTGACACTTCCAGCATAGGCCCAGTGGGGCCTCTTCAGTTTTGGGGAACCAGGTTGCCACTGTCAAGAGCCTGGTCTGGTGCTATGAGGTGCAAGGCCATGGTCTGGTGCTATGAGAGTGAGGCTGCCCCCATGGAGCTAAAGGGTACCCTATAATTATGTTGGGTGATGCTGTTGCCCCAATGGACCTAGAGGGTTGAGCATTGAACCAAAGACTGTTCCTGAGCCTTAACAGCTAATGAAATTTGCCTTGCTAGGTTGTCAACTTACTTGGGAGCCACCACCCCTTTCTTTCTGATTTCTTCCTTTTGGGATAGGAATGTCTATTCTGTGCTGTTCCACCATCGTATTATGGAAGCACATAATTCATCTGGCTTCACAGGCTCAGAACTGGATAGAAATTTTGACTCAGGATGAATCATACCTTGAATCTCACTCATCTGATCTAGATAAATTTTAGATAAGACTTTGGACTAGAATCAATGCTGGAATGGGTTAAGACTTTTAGGGCTGCTGGGATGGAATGAATGTATTTTGCATGTGAGAAGGACATGAATTTGGGTGGGGCCAGAGAGCAAATTTTGTGAACTGAATGTTTCTGTCCCTCCCAAATTCATATGTTGAAGCCATAACCCCCAGTGTGGCTGTATTTGGAGAGGAGACATTTAAGGAAGTAATTAAGGTTAAATGAAATCTTAAGGGTGGAGTCCTGATCCAATAAGATTAGGGTTCTTATAAGACCATATGCCAGAGAGCAACATCCTTACACACGCATGCACACAAACAAATCCACCCCAATGAAAGGCCAGGTGAGGACATAGGGAAAAAGAAGCTGTCTCCAAGCCAGGAAGAGAGCCCTGACCAGAAACTGAGTCAGCCAGAACCTTAATCTTGCACTTCCAGCCTCCAGAACTGTGAGAACATAAGTCTCTATTGTTTAGGCCTCCCAGTTTATGGTATTTTGTTATAGCAGCCAGAGCTGACCGAAACACACACCCTTCCCATCAGTACTAATCCTGCACAAGCCTCCACGCTCAGATTCTGCTGCCACTGCAGAGAGTTAAAGGGACAGTTTGGAAACAGAGGTGGAGCCAAGACACATACAGTCACTCCTAACCAGAGGGCTGGGACTTGGCAGCCAAATAAAGACCAGACCACTTGTCTCTTTTGCTTCACTCTCCAGTCTAGTGTGGATCAAGGAGCTCTCAGGGTGGAACCAGGATAAAGAAGCGTTAACTACCTTTTTGTTCCAATCTGGTTTCAAGGAAAACTTTAAAAAGACTGTGGATTTGGAAGAGTGGCAACAAAAATGTGCCCTATTCTTGTGTTTTAGGGGCTTCACAGTAAATGTCCCTGATGAGCTAAGTACATGGTAGTTACAAGAGAGATGCCTTCAGTCATTGTGCTAAGTGATTAGGGTGAACACCATATGAAAGAAATGACCAGGATTCCCTCTTAATCCCTCTAAGTACCTCACCTCTTGTTTTCCTGGCAGTTTGTACTTCTGGAGTAGTGCTTCTCACACTCGCCTCTCTGTGTAGTCTGCAGGCTCTGAGAAAGTGTTCCCCACTCACCTTCAGTGCTATCCCCGTGACACCAGCATGGGGGATTCACATGGGGAAGAGGCTCACTAAATGTTACTAAATTATATTCGTCTGATTGGTGAAAGTAAGAGATATTGCCACTTTGGGAGGCCCAGACGGGCGGATCACGAGGTCAGGAGATCGAGACCATCCTGGCTAACACGGTGAAACCCCGTCTCTACTAAAAAATACAAAAAACTAGCCAGGCAAAGTGGCGGGCGCCTGTAGTCCCAGCTACTCGGGAGGCTGAGGCAGGAGAATGGCGTAAACCCAGGAGGCGGAGCTTGCAGTGAGCTGAGATCGCACCACTGCACTCCAGCCTGGGCGACAGAGCCAGATCCTGTCTCAAAAAAAAAAAAAGAGAGATCGCTAGAACTGGATAGAACTTGTTCATCAAAAAAAAGAGGCATGAAGAGTCAAATCTCCCTAAGATATTTCAGTGGTCCCAGACCCTTTCCTATGTGACAAGAGAGTGACGTTCAGGTGGCATTTTTCTCAGAAATGCAGGGTCTCCTCTACTGTCAACATCGAGGGTCTTGCGGAATGGGTGGGGACTTTGAGCCATTGCTTTTTCCCTCTTCTTCTCTGCTCTCATGCAGTTGTTATTGTTGCTGCTGGCGTTTCACAAATCATCACTTATTCTTGAAAATGCCTTCCTGTGGGCCAGCGAAATATGTAGCAGAGAGAGCCTTGGACTAAAAGTTAAGTGAATTAGGTCTTAATCCCAGTACTTTCCCAAACTCTCTGTGTGAACTTGGGCAGATCTTTAGATGCCCTTGGTCCCAGCTTCCTCTTTAAGGGTGGCATGATGGAAGGGGAGTGGATTTGGGGATAGAACAAACATGAGTTTAAATGCCAGACTTTCCTGTTATAAGGTATGTGGCCCTAGGCAAGTGACTTCACTCTCTCAGCCTCAATTTCTTCATTTCTACATGAAGATAATACATGTCCTACTATATAGTGTTGATAAGAGCTTTAAATATGTTCGTGTATGCCAAACACTTCGCAGAACACCTGGCACAAAGCAGGCATCCAAATATGCTATTTGTTTCACTGTTCCATAAAATGGGGCTTAATCCTCTGCTCTTCATACAGTTGTTTAAAGGATCAAATGAGATTGTAGGTGATAGAGATCCCTGAAAACTGCAAAATACTACACACTTGTAAAGTAGTCACATGGGATTAAGAGAAATAGAACATAAATGACTAGCTTCTCTTGGATTATCCTCCAATATCCAAAGAAAATTGCCCAATATTTTCAAAGTATTTAAAAAACAATTTTAAAGAAGGAAACGAACATGAATTGCTTTATAATAGAAGCCATGGTGGGGGTTGGGGGAAGAAGGAAATGAAACTTCAAGTGTAGTAGGCTATGAGTTGATGATAGAAATGGCTCTGATTCATACCTATGTCCTGGTCCATCAGCAAAGTTTCATTCAAGCCCAAACTAAAAGTATCAGAAGAAAAGGACTGGTCCAATTACCATTTTGGTCTGTCTTTGGTGTTTCAGGTTCGCTGGAAAATCTGAAGATGGATAAAGTCTAAGTGTTTTTATCGTGGCCTCGTGCTGAGTGTACCTGGCATATCAGAACACCTTGGTCATCCTGTATTCGTAGGACAGCACTTTCCAAACTGGTGCATGGAATGCTATTCCACACAATGTTACAGGGCTCTGCAGTCCAGTAAGTTCAGCAAAATCTTTATTCTACTCTCAGACAGTCACAGGTCATATGCATAAAGTAAAGGTCCTGAGAAGTCCTATAGACAGGTATATTTGTATAACCCAGAATTTTCCAAACTAATTAGACTGCAAGACTTTCCCCCTTCCTTCAGTCTACAAAGTCGTAATTAATATCAGTTAGAACAACATTCTCTAGAAACACAAATACAAGAAAAGGTTTGTCTGCCCACCAGGGACCCTGTTCTACTGTGCTGGGACCACAGTCCATATGCAGCAGAGCATGGTTGGAAGGCAACATCAGCTTCAGGACCTTTGCTAGATAATTATGCTTATTCCTCCATCAATGTGGTGAACTTGGGATGCCACTTTGAGGAGCAGAGATCTTAAATGCCATTTCAGTGTAGCAAATATTCACCACCATGAGCCCCTGCAGAGGGTCTTGGGCAAGGGAGCCCTATATAACCTCATACAGTACCAGAGCACATTCTTTTCCTGGGTTTAGACATCATGATTCCCCATAACAATGGGAGGCTGAGGAGGGGGAGGAAACAAAGGTACTTCCCTCATTCCAGAATGAAATAACAAATGCATCAAAAATCAATTCAAATCACTTGTTCTCCCTCCCCTTCTCAAAACCATTCCAGATCAAAATGTTGGTAAGCTTGCCATTGAGAGAAATCTGGCATCTTCAAGGTGGTTACACGGTTTTCTGAATTCACTCTAAACATGGTTCTAGCTTAAAGAGCAAAAGCTTAAATTGAGCAGGAAAAAATCACACAGGATAACCGGGCACATGTTTTACATCCTCTTTTCCCAGCACCCTGCAGGAGCACGCACACACACACACACACACGCACACACACACTTATTCTTCTATTTATTTTCCTCCACTATTCATATTCATTGGCATCATCCTTTCCTCCCAGTGATGATCTACTCCATTGTCTTTTCGCCGCATAATTCAATTCAAGACAATTGTTTCTTATCCACTGTGTGCCAGGCACTGAGCTTAGAGTCATCCGTTCTCGGAGTCATCTTGGAGCAGAGTCATCTTGGATACCGCCCCCTTCTACACAGTGTCTAACTGATCACAAACTCCTATCAATGCCACTGCCTCTGGTCACAAACTCCTATCAATTCTGCCTCTGAAATTTCACCCAAATATTACCAGATCTCTTTCCTTACTACCCTCTCCTTATTTCTCACCCAGAAAATTGTAGCAGCCCAATGTGTCTCCTTGTCTTCAGCGTCTATCCATTTCCAAACTAGGTCAGACATAAATCTGATCACGAACTCATCATGCAAAGATCTTCAATGGCTCTGCATTTTCTATGGAAAATAATCCCAACTTTAGACAGTGGTCTAAGGGGTCCTTCAGAGTCTAGCCCCCAGTTACCTATAAAATTCCAAGTTTCCAGGACTCCTGCCTTCTTCTTTTCCCATTTCATACCTCCCCTAACAGTAATGCCAGGTCTAATTCTTCACTGTAACATTAGTACACAACCAGGACTGGCACATTCAGGTACTCACCAAATCTATGTCCAGTGATATGTGGCACAGATAGATGGATGGATAGATGGAAAAGATGTTTCCTATTTCAGCAGCAATAGAGAAGTAAGTGTATGCTTTCCTACTGCTGCTGAAACAAATTACCACAAACTATGTGGTTTAAAACAATACAAAGTTATGATATTATAGTTTTGGAAGCCAGACATCCAAAATGAGGCAGCCGGACTGTGTTGCTTCTGAAGGCTCCAGGGAAGAATCTGTTTGTCTTTCCCAGTTTCTAGAGGCTGCCTGCATTTGTTGGCTTATGGTGCCCTCCATCTTTAAATGCATCACTCCAACCTCTGCTTCCATAGTCTCACATCCTTCCTCTCTCTGCATCTCTGAATTTGACACTCCTGCATCTCTCTTATAAAGACTCTTGTGATTGCATCATTGGGCCTGCCAAGATAATCCAAGATGCTCTCCCTATCTGTCGATCATTATTCATATCTGCCAAGTCCCTCTTGCCATTATTCACAATTATGTGGAGCCATTTTTCAGCCTTTCACAGTGAAAAGTACATTTTTTAAGAGAGTTTATGATGGGTGTCGCATGAACTGCCAGGAGAAGTCATAAACAGGTGAGCCTGAAGTCTGCCTAGAAAGGCAAAGAAAAGCATTATAGATGGAATGGTTCTCAAGCTGAGTTTGAAGAACAGACAGGTGTTCTAACTGGACAAAGGGAAGCAGCCCATCCAACTGGAGGCACAGGACACGGCACAACAAAAAGTAAAGAGGCTTGGAGGTGGGGGCAGCAGGTGGGCGTGACCGAAGCACAAGATT
Source organism: Mandrillus leucophaeus (assembly GCF_000951045.1). Lineage (NCBI taxonomy): Eukaryota > Metazoa > Chordata > Mammalia > Primates > Cercopithecidae > Mandrillus > Mandrillus leucophaeus. The sequence continues at coordinate 1,133,729 of NW_012105399.1, forward strand.
CAAATATTGGAGGTGGAGGGCAGGATCTTACATGCCAAGCTGATGAATTTAGAGTTTAATCTGGAGTCTGCATGGAATCATCAGCAAAGCAATCAGGGATATGTCATACTGTGTTCTAGAACAGCATCATCCATTAGAAGTTTCTAAAATGAATGAAATGTCCCCTATCTGCACTGTTCACTTAGCCACATGGGCTACTGAGTACTCAATGTGTGGCTAGGGTAACTAAGAAACTGAATTTTAAATTTTATTTAATTTTAATAAATTTAAATTTAAATAGGTGTAGACAGCTAGTGGCTACTGTACTAGATAATGCTATTCCAGACATATCATCTGGAGAGTGAATTGGAGGTAATTTGGAGGTGCAGGAGACTGAAGGCAGGATTCCAGAAAGCATCTGCCCAGATGAAAAGTGATCACAACCTGAACCAAAACAGGAGCAACAGTAATCATGTTTGGTGGAAACATTAGAAGGAAATGTCTAATATAGGATTGGGGGATTTGGTTGATTGGATCTAGGCATAGTCAGGACTTGGCTGCATCTCTGTTTCTCACTTGGGTGGCCAAACGATGCTATTTACCAAGCAAAAGGGGCAGAGTTAAAGGTAAGATGAAAATCTTAATTTGTTAACAAACCTAATTTTTAGATACCTATTAGTAAAGACATTCCAAAATACCTAGTGTCGAGTCCATGAGAGGGAGATCTGGAATGACGAAGTGGGTTTGGAAACTATCAGCAGACAGGTGATGGCTAAATCCCAGGGCATAGCTCATTTTGTCCAGGAGGAGTAAAGAGCATGGAAGAGCCAAGGCCAAAAGACAGAACCACGAGAAGCACCTGCATTTAAAAAAACAGCAAAAGCTGGGAAGCATAAATTAATGAGCTACAAGGAAAGATGCAAGAGAAGGGGTTGTGGGCTCCCAAAGAGGGAACAGACTCCAAAGGAAATTGTCAATTTCCCTTAGGGAGGTCAAATGTGACAATGACTGACAAGCTGCATGGGATTTGAAATGGCAGGACAGTTTCAGTAGTGTTGGGGGTGTGGATGGGGCAGTGGAATCCAGAGGATTTATGGGTGATTGGAGGAAGAAAGTGGGGCACCATCACAGATCCTTCGTGTTAACTCTGGTCTCTGTGAGTTTGACTGTCAAGAGAGAAAGAGGAGCAGAGCAGGAAAGAAAGACGAACATGAGAATAAAAAGACAGGTAAAACTTGCACCCATTTACAAGCTGCGGGAAAGAAGACCAAAGTGTGGGGGAAGCTACAAATGCAGGAGAAAGAGGGAAGGGACATAGAGGGGCTGACAGCTATCCAGACCAAGCAGTCTTGTACTTTAGCTTTCCATAAAATAAAAGAAAATAGAAAAACATATATCTAGATTCCATTTTTTAAATCCCCATTTAAAAAGTAATTGTATGTGCACAAATAGCACAGTCTGTTGTCAAATGTAAGCAATAGCATAGATATTTATCAGTATGCTTTCCCTACCAGGCCATTTTGGGAGTACACATTTAATCAAAGTATGTCTGGTATTTCTATCAAAATCTCTGCCAGGGAATGACTGATGGAGCATTCAGAACCCCTGAGAATCAGCCCCTTGCCACTGGCTGAGCAGAGGACAGAAAGGCCTTCTTTCCAGATGGCTTCAGAGGAGAGTTTATGCAGAGCAAAGCTACAAGAAGATAAGATCAGTACACTTTGCCCCCTCAGGTTCCCCATTGTTCCACCCCCTGCTCCCCTAAGACACATAACAGTAAACCCTACTGTTGCATGAGAGTGGGACATCACGGTTTCCACCTGGGCTCATCTTCCCTTTAACTCAGAGGAGGCCAGCTGGCTTAGAGTGGTTCCTCAGAAGAGGCCTCAGGGAGGGTCAGAGGGACTGAAAGGGAAAATGAGGGAGCAGGAGGGAGCAAGAAAGAGGAAGATGGAAATCCACAACCCAATGAGTTGTGGGAGGGAATGTCAAAGTAAACCAAAATTTATGTTACTCATTTTAGATTTTGGCCTTGGGAGTATCAAGGACACACAGAGAGTTAGATGATGTACTATGGGAAGGGTGACTCTAGGCCAGCACCTTGCAAGCTCTTGGAGAAAGAGGAGGAGTAAGGGTGAAGGGGAGAAGAGGGGAGAGGAGAGAAAGAAGGTGGGAGGAGGTGGCAGAGAAGGCCAATGCAACTGTGTTTTGCTATTCTCTCAATTCTTCACATATCCCCCCATCATCAGCCCACATTCCCAGTCAAATGCTGGGTTTGAAAATCTGTTAAATGTTTATGTGACTCTCATGGAAGCTTTCCTTCTCTTTATTGGCACTCAAAATGGTGGCAGCCTGGCCCTGTTTATTCATTAATGCCTCTAAGTCAATACTGAAGAAGTCAGAGGACTAGCAAATGGCAAAGCCAACAGCTCTTTCCTATGTCTTCAAGGAAGGACGAATGTTCAAGACAGTCCATATTCCTTTCTGTCAGAAGCTAAAAATACAGAAGAAAAAAAATGAACTTCCAACTAGTAGAGAAATTTTAAAGGTAACTTGTCATTTTCAGATCAGGAAAGTATGGCCCAGAAATGCTAAATGAATTGACCAAAGAAACAGACTAGAGCCGAGGTCCCCAGATCCATATTTAATTCCCTTTCCACTGACTCAGAGGTTTTCAGACTGTTTCCTGGAGGTATTGTGGAGAAGGGGACAGCCAGGAGGAAGCCCAGTCAAATAGGCAGACTGCTTTCATAACAGTCAACCATAGTAATTCCCTTTCATCTGACAAATACACACACACACACTCACATACACACACATGCACACACATGCATGCACACACACACATGGCTTTCGCATATTTCATTTGAAGAAATTTTCTGTTACTAAAACTAAGTTTTAAAAAACACTGTTGCTATTCTTATGTTTTATGTACAACAAGACCTCAGGCCCTGCTCTATAAACTCATTGTCAAATACACAGGCTTGTTTCAATATGAGTATGATTTATGACGGATGAGGGGCCTGAGTGAATAACAAGAGTGAGAATTAATTCAGGATGATACTATGTGACAAGCGGACCATCACTAGGAAGTGTATGACAATAGTTGCATACACTTTTGCAAGCACTGAAATCCCCCAAAGAGCTTGTTAAAACACACATTGTTGGATCTCACACTAGAGTTTCTGTTTCAGAAAGTGTGGGGTGGTGCCCAAAATTTGCGTTTCTAACAAGTCCCTAGAGGCTGCTGATGCTGCTGGTTCAGGACCACACTTTGAGAACCAATGGTACAAAGTATAGACTGTTGAATGGAGTTAGTTCTATCACGAGGTCCTCATGATGCTTCAAACTGAACTTTCAGGGTAAAAGAAGGACTCTTTTTAGAGGCAATATTATTCAACCAGTGAAAATAGTACCTGGGAACTTTGTAAGACATGAAAAGGTATTTATAAGATTGAATAAAAAATATGACTTCAATGAGAAAATGTAATAGGAGGAAAAGTGAAATGTGCTAATTATTTTCTCTGCTGTATAAAATAGGCATTGACCTCTAGATTTTGTGCAGGTATGGTGGTTGGTGGTTAGGGTAGAAATAAACGTGTATCCTAGTCACTCGTTCATATAGAAACCATTTATAAACATTGGAGTTTGGAGTAGAAATAAATCCCTATTTATATGCGTATGAGTATCACATGCACTCATTCCTTCCACAAATATTTACGAATTCCTACTATATAACAGGCACTAGGGGAAAGACACATGTTCGTTGCCTTTAGTCTGGTGGAGGAAACAGGAAGTGAGATAAGAGCTAAGAGAAGTGTATGGAAAATCCTACGAAGGGGGAACCATTTGGTTTGGTAGATACTGAGCTCTATTTGGAACGGTGTGTATTTGGGTTGTATGTGTCTGTAACTCATGAGGGAAACCTGGGTTGGAGATGTAGACTGGCCATCCCTATCTATTTATGGGTATAAATGATTTCTCCATGAAAACAGGTGTAGTGTGAGAAAAGGAACATTAGCATTTATGGGTCAGGTAGAAGAGGAGTAGCCGGTAGAGAAGAGTGGGAGGCTGACTGTGGACTAATAGAAATGTAAAGATAACATATACAATTAAGGGCATATTAATATTTATGTTTTGAGCAATAATAACTTATTTACTTGAAATAATATGTCTTTAGTAATTTAGTCAATATGCCCTGTGAGAAAAAGCTAACATGCTAAATTACTCATAGCATGTCTTATACTTCCCGGTTAGAATCCAACCTCACTCTGTATTTTCATGTATCCTGGTGTCTTATGTAAGTAAACAAAAGATAATCCCTCACATCCCTCACAGAAAACTCTAAAACCCTAATTAATAATTTTCCTAATAGTTTTATTCTTAAGGCCATTAACTTTCAGTCATTTAGTCCTGAAATGCCATTGAAAATTACAAAGATAAAATACTACTCTACACTAGAAATGAACAAACCATTGATATTACAGCATGGATTAATCTTAAATGCATTTGCTAAGTGAAAGAAGACAGACCTAAAAGGCAAATACCACATGATTTCATTTATGTGACATTCTGGAAAAGACAAAACTTGCAGAAACAAAGAACAGATCAGTGACTTTCAGGGGTGAGGGGTGGAAATTTTAACTACAAAGCAATAGCACAAAGGACTGTTGAGAATGATAAAAGTGTTCTGTATCTTAACAACAGTGATGCTTACATGACTCTATACATTTGTCAAAACTATAAAACTCTGCACCTCAAAGAGTAAATTTTACTATATGTAAATTTAAAAATAAATAAAAGTCTTAAAATATAAATCTTTAATAGTTACCACTTCAAAGGATGCTATGGTTTGAATGTGTCCCCCAAAGTTCATGTGTTTGAAACACAATCCCCAATGCAACAGCATTGAGAGGCGGGACCTTTATGAGGTAATGAGGGTGTGAGGGCTCTACCCTCTTAAATAGATTAATGTTGTTATCTCCAGAGTGGGTTTTCTATAAAAGCAAATTCAGCTCTCATTTGCTCTCTGTTGCACCGTCTCGTGCCCTTCCATCTTCTCCCCTGGGATAACACAGCAAGGAGGCCCTTACCAGATGCAGCCCCTCAATGTTAAACTTCCCAGGCTCTAGAACCATGAGCCAAATAAACTTCTGTTTATAAATTACCCAGTCTGTGGTATTCTGTTATAGCAATAGTAAAATGGACTAAGACAAAAGGATCTTATTTAAAATAAATCCAACTTGTCATTTTATGATCAAATCATCTACACACACACAACACACACACACACTCATTCCTCTTTGTAGAAATTCCATACAAAGTTATTTATTCGCTAGTAATCTTACTCCAGGGGAGTTTGGTTGACTTTCCCAAGACAGAATAGAAGGTAGCTGTTCAACTCTTTTTCCTGAGGTGCCTCAAATTTCTACTTGTTCATTAAGAGAATTCTCCAGAGACAGATGTATTACAGCACTTTGAGAACTATATTCACACCCACTGCTGAAGAGTGAAAAGAGATAGCTCAAGGTTCCACTCTGTGAAACAATTTAGTGGCTAAATGTGTTACTTAGGAACTAAATCCAAGCAGGTACTTAAAAAGAAGCAATTAAACATGGTGAGAAATACTTCCCAGAGTATATGGGTATTTAGACTTCTGCTTAAGTCTCCCATCCCTGCATCAGTGCACACATTACACTTCAAGTACACATCTCTTTATACACTCTATTACCTCATGGCCATTACTTGCGGGTGATGAATGCTGGTGTTCACAGAACAGCGTGCTGATGCATTTTTTCCTGCCATTGTATGTAACATGTTTTCTAATTCTTTTGCTCTATTCAGCATTTGACCCCAACGATGGGGGATTATGGTATTAACTCTCTACCCAGCACACATTCTTTACAGACTCTCACTAAATACTGTAAGCCTGCTGCAGAGAGGAATAAAAGTGAAAGCATACCGTCTGGTCTTAAGCTGAGCACACAGAGGGTCGTGATCCAATTGGAAGGGAAGCAGAATTTTTAAAAAGAAAGAGGTTTGACCAAATTTTAATCCATGTCATTTTCATTTCTCTTACCCTGTGGATTTGGGTGATTTTATTTACACTGTCAGCTTGAGCCTAGGGATTGGAAATCAGGCTTTTATGGAGATTATTAAAAGTACATACAGTACACTAAAGGTTGGGCTAACTCTGATATATGCTGCTAAAAATATGAATGTGAATGCCCTGGCATTAGAAGCCACGGGCGTACATTTCATCCTCCTTAGAAGGTTATTCTTGGGAGCTGGCCCTGCTGCGATGGTAATGAGATGCAGGCTGTCAGGATATTTCTAATAGGTAGCAAATGACCAGGGATGGAGATGAATCAGCATTACTCAGATGAGAAGGTAGCTCTTTATACCATTAATTCCAATCCAAAGTAATTCCACCATCCTTCTCCCAAAAGAGAGGGCACTGTAAATGTGGGGGAGGGGAAGAGCAGAGAACTAAAGCTCCAAGGATTTATTGATGGGTTGGACACGCTGCAATGTCATCCAAGTTTCTAGGATGAGTTTCGTTGGGTCTGAGCTTCTCAGATGCATCACCAGTAACTTTCAGTTAGGTAATGTCATATAGGCTTAGGTTACAAAGATAACGTTCTGCACCTCAGTCAGAATGTTGAAGATCTCAATGGATAAAAATGAAATGGTTTATCAGATCTCAAAATACTAGGAGCATTCAATCTTTAATGAGATAGATTTAGGATCTCAAAGATGTGAAAGTACTATTTTACAAAGCAGTTGACTATGAGGGCCTTGTGTCCTTGCAAGGTTATGTATTATGACCATCAAAATAGCCTTAAACAGGTTTTAGGAGATGCATGGATAACAGCTCCATGATGGATCACTAAAATCCATGATGGATACCCCAAAAGACAAAATGGGGTATTTTAGGGAATTATTTCCAATTATTGGGGGCCAATGACATTCCCATGCCTATTTCATGGTCTCCTCAGGTGCCACAGATAGATCAAGAGTCACTGCTATGATGAAGCTTTGATATGTGTCAAATACCTAGAAATTGAGAGGAAGGTAGATGGCAGGAAATTCCAAATCTTTATTTCACCTGGAGCTCTCAAGTCTCAAGACCAGAACAATAATGTTCAGTTTAAGGACTGGGGCTGAGTGCAGTGGCTTATGCCTGTAATCCTAGCACTTTGGGAGGCCAAGGTGGGCAGATCACCTGAGGACAGCAGTTAGAGACAAGCCTGGCCAACATAGTGAAACCCCAACTCTACTAAAAGTACAAAAATGAGCCAGGCATGGTGGCACGTGCCTGTAATCCCAGCTACTAGGGAAGCTGAGGCATGAGAATCACTTGAGCCTGGGAGGCAGAGGTTGTAGTGAGCCCAAAATCACGCCACTGCACTCCTGCCTGGGTGACAGAGTGAGATTCTATCTCAAAAATAAAAAGAAAAAAAAAAAAGAAAAAAGACTGAGGTCCATGCCTCTTTGTCACCGCCTAGACCACTCACATGTAAAAATGTGCTACCCTGCCATACACCCAGGCCATGAAGAAGGGAACACAGTGAAAGGTGGCCCTTCAGTGATTTCACTCTTTGAAGCCTTAGTTCTGAACCACTTGTCCTATCTCACTTATGTTTTACATCCTAACTTGTTTATCTTTTTGGCTTCAGAGCTGGGATTTATTTTCCTTTTACAGCTTTACTCACTTACTGCCCTCTGAACCCTGCCAAAAACAAGCCACTCTCTGACTAGAATGTTTTCTTCTTAATCTCTGATCCTGACCCCTGCTCTGGCTGTACCACCTTCAGGCACACTGAGTAAATATCCCACCTGGCCCAGCCTTCCCCATGGGCTTCACCACAACAGCGTGGCCCCCGAGAATAGTTAGCTCACCAGGTGTACCCCAGCCCACAGGTATGATTTGTTTGAGGATACCAGTAAACTACCACCAGAAAGAAGTATAACGTGTCCTTTTTGTGTGATAGCACGCAAGTTTCTATGACTCTTGTCCTACTGCCCCAACCCTCCTTCATTACTATAAAAACATAAACATATACATTATGTTATTTTTTTTCAAATGAGATTTCACATGTTTTACTTACTGAATTTGCATAGCAGTTCTATGGATCAGAAACAGTAAATATGACAAGTGATTTGGCTCATATTACAGCCAGTAAATTATAGAGCTTAACTCACCTGGTCAGTGCTTAATCTACTACCCGTGTTCCCTTGGGCTGAGCACCTCTGAAGGATAGGGATCAAATCCATATGGTCACTCTGCATGGAAATTAATAAATAATGTTGGTGAGATGATGAAGTTGATAATAATTATGAGAGTCATAAATATGCTTTTTATCTTCAATTGTAGAAATCAATTTCACTTTCCTGATTTTCATACCTATATGCCTTTGCACACATTTCTTCCTGTACTTAGGAAGGCTTCCATTTGCCCTGTTTGCCTAGAAAATCCCTCTTCATCCTTTAGAAGCTGATACATACATTACCTCCTCTGCAAGGCCTTTACCTATCACTGCCCACCCCCAACTTCCAAACAGCTAGTTGTGTCATATGTTAATGGTGTCACATTTAGGAAATAATTATTTCATTATTTGTTTATATATGTTTCTCTCACCAGATTATGGACAAGGCCAGGAATAGTGTCTTATTCTTTTTTCCATTCTAAGATCTGCCATGGTGCATGACACATTATAGAAACTCAAAGAGGTTGTTTTGAACCAAATGTGAAGATGATGATGGTGATGGTGATGATGGGGTAGGGGGACAATTTCACTCCTTCCAAGAGAAAGAGCTTTCCCAGCTTTTAGAACCAGTCTTTAGTTTAGAACAGTATATTAGTCACGGAAATCAATGCAGGCCACTATCAAATACAACTTCCAAAGTATTATACCTCCAGACAAGGTTATTTCTTACTCATGAAGATATGGTGTGGGTTAGATAGATACCTTCACTGGGTGCCCCTCCTCCAAGTGATGGCTCTGAAATCTGGGATCCTTCCATTACTCGGCTCTCCCATTTTCACATCCTTTGACTCCAGCTGTTCAGATGGGAGAAAATATAGAGAAGACACACCAAGTTTAAAATGCTTGTTCTACAAGTGACAGTCATCGTTTCTTCTCACATTCCATTGGCCCATGTAACTGCAGGGTCGCCTGGAAGACGTAATCTTCCTACCTGCCCAAGGAGAGACTCAAAAATGGTGAATGCTGAAAGTCTCTTGCCATGGGTTGCCCTTCTGAACACCAAATATTCATTTCCCACTTCCTCTCACAGAACACACTCACCCCACACCAAGGGGAACACCCAAAGTCCCATTCGGTCACCACCTCCAGATCAATGTCCAGGATATCTGGGTGAGGCACCATCTTTCTTATTCATCAGTCTGACACGGCCCCTCTCAGTGCAGTGACCTTCATATGTAAAACATTAGTTGTCTGTATTCCAGATCTCCACCATCATAAACCATATATAATGGTGGAAAAATGACGAGAAAACTGCATTAAATAGTACTATTTGTAGTGGGAAATAAGAGACAAGGCACATCATGGTCCTTGGCAATGCTGAAACCTTTCTGTGCCAACATGGGAAGCTCAGATACTCTGGGTGTGGTGGAGATGTGTGGACTTGACTCTGGGAAGGACTCCTGTATTTGTTCTTCTCCTTAGCCACGTGTGAAGTAGGCTCAGGGGAGCTCATTTTCCTTCAGAGCAGTACAGTTCTAGAAGCCTGACATGTGCTTCGTCTGCAATGTGTTGGGAACTCAAAAGTTGTTTTAAGCCTGGACCAAGCAAAGGCCTTTTAAGTCCAGGCTCCTGGTTTCATTGTAATACAATTATCAGAATCTTAGATGATGTAGATCTCTTTGCTTTTAGTCAGTTCCAAGTGCCAGTAACTATACCTAGAGTTACTTTCTAAACATTGTTATCAGATTTACCTTTTTTCCTTTGTGTCTTCACCTCCATGCCTTTTTTTCCCCAACGTAATTACCTAATTACGTTGAGGCTATAAGAAACAATAGGTGAGAAGACCACACGACTAATCTGATTTTCACCTCAAATGACTTCATTCAATTGAAAACTTTTGCTAGATATTTATCACTTAAAGTCATTTTTGGTGCCATATCTTACTGTTTGAGTCTAAAAGAAATTTATTTTTTCCAACCCTACAAGACCAATATTCTATATTCTATTCTATTTCTGCTTGCAAATGCAATAATTATTTCCTGAGTCATCTCTTTCTTGTAACTTTCTTGTAATACACGAAAGAGATATTTCAACATTAGCCAATACCACTATTAAAATTCTGTTTGCTAACCATTTCCCCTAAAGGTATATACCAGGCACATGGACTAACTTCTCATTTATAGCAGCAATAGTTGGATTTATCACTACATAACATGAATCCCCATCTTTCCATTTTCTGGTATTAGTTTCCTTCCTGCCAGATGCTGTATTACTAAACCAATGATAAATACTTGGGATCATGTAAAGGTCAAGAAATATGGCTTGATTATGTCAATATCCCACTTCTGGTACCAATTTCTATACTACAGCAATAAACACCAGTTTCTGTAACAGCAGTCTCAGTGATTTCACACACAAGTTTATTTCTTCCTTATGTAGCTATCCAATGCAAGTCTAGAAGCTCTCCTTGGAGGCTCTCTTCCAAGCGATGACTCAGGAACTCAAACCAATGGCTTCTTAGCTGACTGTAGAAGAGGAAGGAAAACTGAAATATTCTTTAAGATGCTTTTAAGGGACATGACTAGAAGTGGCTTATATCCCTCTGTCCCAATTTTTTTGACCGGAACCCTGCCACATGGCCTCAAAAAAACTGCAAAAGGAGAAAACGAAGTCTTCCTGTATACTCTGGAATAGGAAATGGGATTGGTGATTTTTATGGCTATCTGTGTTGTATTACAATATGTTATTCATTTACTTGACTCCTCGTTGATGACTGAACAAACTGAGATTATCTTTCTTATCTTTCTTTTCTCAGTCACCAACTAGATACTTCAAAAATAACATTTTTATATTAAAAACACAGGTTCATCCTACTTTAAAATTACTTATGAGGATTTAATGCAAGTAAAATATTTCCCATTTAACAAATGAGACAAAATGGAAACATTGACAGGTTTCAAGGGACCCACTGTGAATTATCCAACAATCAGCAATATGGTAGTATGGCCAGGTAAGTTCGCCTGGCTCAGATAGTTGCCTAGGTGCCATGAAATAGAGTTTCTGGCTTCCCAAGGTCTGCCTGTACTTGGTACGCATGGAACCAGAAGCTCCCAAATACTCCTGTGGCATGATATAATGGTACTGAGAGGCAGGAGGACATGTGAAAGCCTGGGATTAGAACAAATTGGCTACAGAGTGTAAGGATTCTACCTCCAGAGGCAAATGGCCAGGACCATGGGCAGGACTAAGGGCGAAATCTAAAAGACACAATAAAGGAGCCACTCATCTGTGACACCAGCCCAGGGACCCAGGCAACAGACCAAACCTGTCCTGCAGCAAGACTCAGAGACCTTGCAAAGACCAGCAAAGACTTGGAGGTAACAAGCAAACCCAAGGTCCCCTGTCCCCACCACCATGAGGGTACATCCACCTCCTCCCCTGAAGGCTATTTCTCTTTCTCTCAGTCTGCAACATGTGCATTCTTTCCAATTAGTACATTCATTCACTGACAAAAAGCCCAAGTTGCTTTTCTGGTTCTTCAGCTTCTCAGTCTTCTGGCCTGAATGGTCATTGTCTGGACAAACCAGGAGCTGGGAACCTACTAGCTGGGCCACCTGGCCTGGCAGAGGTGCCTTCAGGTGCTTATCTGCTCCCTTTAGATACTGGGTGTTTCACCAGAGCCATGGACAGACCAGAAGGTAAGGTGCCATGGTCACTTGGAACTTAGCAGCTTGCAGGAGCACCTCGGGAGAGGATGCAAGTCTTCAAAAGATACTTTAAAAACAAATGCTTTCCAACATTCGGGCATCACATCCTATGGAGCATGAAGCATGTGGCAGGACAATTATGGTGGGCTTTCTGAAGTCATGGAAAAGACTAAAAATGGCTCGTTTCTCAGGACATAAGGAAAAATAGGCATTGAGCCAGTGGAAACCAAGAAGTAAGCCAAAAAGAAATGGAGGCATTTCTGCTTTTCCTTACTAGTTCCTTTCTACATTAAAAACCAATTTTACTAGCATTTTGTCAGCCAGAGTCTTCTGTAAACAAGCACTTCCAATTTCTCAAGCCAATGAAAATGGAGATTCATAAAGATGTTTTAAGAATTGCAAGCCTGAAATGCCTTGGTGCATCATTAATACAAATTAAATATGATCTGCCTTTTTAAAAACCATTCGTAATAATACTTATGAAAACTGATAATTAATATTTAGAACGTTTAGAACATCTACTTAAATATTTGACTTATGGGCCAGTTTTGCTATGGAATGTGCTAAGAATTGACTAACTAGCATCATAAAAATCCATGTACTGCAGAATTCAAAAGAGAAGATCGCATGCCAAACCTGATAATTTATTAATTGTGTGAACTTCACCAGGTCCTTTAAACTCTCTGTGCCTTATTTTTCTCATTTATAAATGAGGATAATGATATCTCCCATCCCTGGTTATTAAGCTTCAATGAGATGGGCATGTGCCCATACCTAGCACATACTTGCACAAAGGAGGCACTCAACAAATACAGCTGCTATTGTTATGATGATGATGATGATGATTTTTAATACTGCTACTACTAGCTGTGTGAGCTTATTTGAGTTCCTAACCCTTTCCTTGTTGTTCTAGCCAGCCTCTGCTCACCCTCACATTCTGGCCTTGCATACCCACTGTGGAACTCTAAACGTTTTCTCAAGTTCTGTTATCAGTCCCTCCTTTTCTCATTAAAAAAAATAATAATAAAGAGTTACTTGAGAGTGTCTGAGACTCTTTCAGAGTAACTCCCCCTCCAAAGAGACACCTCCCTCTGCCCTTGTCTTGGTTCTTCCCATCATTTCCTCTTCCTCTGGGTCAGACCTGGATAAACTTGCAGTTTCCTTCCTTCGTGCTCTCTGGAGAGCTGAGTGCTGCACACTTGAAAGCCTAAAAACTTGTCATTTCCACCTTGAACTAGTGGCTGACCTCGCCAGACAGCCTGAGAAATGAATTAGTGTCCTTAAGCGGAGGCAGAATATGAACAGTGACCCAGCTCTCCTAAGCAACCACAGAAACTGTCAAGCAGTAGTTAAAAGTTCCCTTTTTCCCAACCCCTTTAATTATGTTGAAAACTATGTCATATTGTTTTTGAAAAAGTTAATGAAATAGTAGGTAAAGGTGAACTAAGGAACATAATTTACTTGGATTTCCTTGCAAGCTTTTGATAAGGTCCCTCATAAAAGGCTATTAAGGAAAATAAATGACCAGAAGGCTGTGAGCAAAAGTCTTTCTGGTGTATTAAAAACTGGTTAAGCTATTTTAGAAGGAAGAATCCCTGATGCTGGCTACTTCTTGGAGCAGGGAAAGGTTAATCACAAACTGTCCTTAGTATTAGTATTTGGACTTCAGGTATTTGAATGATTTATAAAGGAAAAAAAGCGAAGTTGGCCAAAGACAAAAAATTATTATTATTTTTTACTTTCTTAGACTTTTATTTTTTTACAACATTCTTTTCATTTTATTTGTTTAAGCTGACAAATAAGAATTGTACATGTTCATGGAGTACATAGTAATGTTTTGGTACACATAATGTATAGTGATCAGATCAGGGTAATTAGCATATCCATCACCTCAAACATTTGTCATTTCTCTGTGTTGGGAACATTTGATACTATTCTAGCTATTTGAAACTATGTATTATTGTTCACCATAATCATCCTACAGTGTGCTACAGCACACCAGAACTTATCCCTCCTGTCTTGCTATAGTGTTTTATTCTTTAACAAATCTCTTCATCTACTCTTCTGTCCCCCTTGGAATTAACCTTTTTTTTTTTTTTAATTTAAATGAGTTTTAGGGGAACAGGTGTTGCCTGGTTACATGGATAAATTATTTAGTGGTGATTTCTGAGATTTTGGTGCACCCATCATCCGAGCAGTAAACTCTGTACCCAATGAGACACAAAATTATTACCATGGTCAAACCTCCAAGTTTTTGGTATGAATGCAGGACCCTTGTCCATCAACAGGAAAACCTTTCAGAGTAAGATAAAAATGCTTCTCACTTGTGTGGCCCCAGTCCAGCCAGGCCTGAGGCTGGAGGGCAGGACACGATGATCTTGCGAGTGTCCTTCCCACCCTTCCAGCAGATGGTAGTTTAAGGCCATGAAAAATTAGAAATGAGTGGCATGGGTGGAAAGCATTGAAGCACTATGAAGGCACTATTTTGCATGTTTTTCATTCCAAAATTGTAAAAGAATAATTCTATTGGTAAAGGAGAGCCAAAGGAATGTCATGGGGACTCGGGCATTAAGTACATTTCCTGTGTAAGTTTTGTATTTGACTTGAGGCAGCAGAAAGTAAACAAGAGATACTGAGACCTGTTTACTGCCTATTTACTGTACGGGCAATGGGAAGAGCTGCTTTTTTTATGAAAGAAGACCTCTTAAAGTGCTGATAATCTAACAACACGTTTATTCTCATAGGTATTTTCACCACTGCTTTCCCCCTTCCAAATATTTTCACTGTAAAATGAGACAGAAGAAATCATACCAATATCTGGGTGTTGATGACATAAATCCCAGGTCCTCTTCCAGCCATGGCCCTCATTAATCTTTATGACACTTTTTCTTGAGCCTCACCTGTGTTTCTCCAGGATCAAAAAATCCTAAACACAAAAGTCGCACTGCAAAATCAATGGCAAAAATAATTCTAATCTAGGTTTGCCAAAGCTGCTTCTCTTCTGCCTAGTCAAGTACTAAAGTACTCTAGTTCATACATAGGGTGCCATTTATCCAGTAGGAAAGCATTTATTTTGAGAGACGGAGACTATGCGAAATAAGATGTTAGACATATTAGACATCCCCTCTCGAAGAA
Source organism: Mandrillus leucophaeus (assembly GCF_000951045.1). NCBI lineage: Eukaryota > Metazoa > Chordata > Mammalia > Primates > Cercopithecidae > Mandrillus > Mandrillus leucophaeus. Next base: position 1,148,760 of record NW_012105399.1, read on the forward strand.
TCCAGCAATAGACGCACACAAATATAATTATTTATATTTTGGCAAAAGTGCAAGGGCAATTTAATAGAGAAGGGATAGGCTTTTTCAACAAATGGTAGTGGAACAATTGAATGTCAATATGCCAAAAGAAAAAAGAAACAAAGAAAAGAAAGAATCGTAACACATACTATCTACAAAAATTTACTAACAATGGATCATATATCTACATGTAAATGTAAATTACAAAATTTCTAGGAGCAAATCTTTGTAGCATTAACTTAGGCAAAGAGTTATTTGATACAACATCAAAAGCACTATCCATAAAAGAAAAAAAAAATGGACACATGGGGCTTTATCTAATTTACTTTTTTATCTTTGTTCTGCAAAAGACACTATTAGGAGAATGGTGAAGCAAATCACAGATTGGAAGAAGACATTTGCAAATCTTGTATCTAAAAAGGACTTGTATCTATCATATATATATTATATATATATATATCACTTTTATATATCACTTTTAGGCCGGATGTGGTGGCTCATGCCTGTAATCCCAGCACTTTGGCAGGCCGAGGCAGGTGGATCACAAGGTCAGCAGTTTGAGACCAGCCTGGCCAACATAGTGAAACCTTGTCTCTACTAAAAATACAAAAATTAGCCAGGCATGGGTGGTGCATGCCTGTAGTCCCAGCTACTCGGGAGGCTGAGGCAGGAGAATCGCTTGAACCTGGGAGGCAGAGGTTGTGGTAAGCCAAGGTCCCACCATTGCACTCCAGCCTGGGCAACAGAGCAAGACGCCGTCTCAAAACAAAAAAACAAAAAACAAACAAACAAACAAAAAACATTTTTAAAAAGCAATAATTAGAAAACAAAGCCCCCAGTTCAAAGAAATGGGCAAAAGATTTGAATAGACACTTTACAATAGGAGATATATAGACAATAAATAAACACACAAAAAAGCTCAAAATCATTAGTTGTTAAGAAATTACAAATGAAAACACAATGCAATGCCAGTACAGACATACTTGAATGGCTAATTTTTTTCTTATTTATTTAATCATACCATGTATCAGCAAGAGGAGCAAATGGAATGCTCACATATTGCTGGCAGAAACACAAAATGGCATATTTTGGCAGATTCTCATAAAGTTAAAAACACATATATTACATGACCCAGTAATGTCACTCCTAGATATTTACCTAAGATAAATAAAAAGTTAGTTTTATATAAAAATCTACAAATGTTAATCTCAGTTTTTCTCATAACAGCCCCAAACCAAAAGTCCTTTAGTGAGTCCAAGAATGGATAAATAAACCACACCTACACCACCCAGCAATAAACAGGAGCAAACTCCTGATGCATGCAACAGCAAAAGGGTGAACTTCAACAAATCTGCCAAGTGAAAGAAACCAGGTATAAAAGGCTAGGTGTTGTATAGTTCCATCTACATAGCACTCTAAAAAAGATCCAAGGAACAGATCAGTACTTGCCAGGCCTTGGGAGTAAGGAAGGGGGTTGGATATCAAAGCATGACCCAGGAAATTTGGAAAGCAGGAGCTGCGACTGGGCGAGGGCCTGGGGGTGGTGATGGAGCCATGCTTTATCATGGCCGTGTGGTAGATCCACAGCTGTGCATTTGTCAAAACCCTCAGATCTGCACACTCCCCCAAAAGTGAATTATATTGTTTTAAAATTTGAAAAAAAATTAAGGCAACAAAACCCAAAACCAAAACAAACCACAACAAAACAAAAACAAAGGGTGTTATGATAAAAGCTGGATTATCATTTGTGTATAGGTTTTCATGTGAACATAAGTTTTCACATAAGTGATCCTAATAATACATTGTATTTACATTTCACATGGACAATCTTCATTTCCTTTGCAAGAAAACTAGCCCGAATTGGGGTGCAATCTGCAGTCATGTTCTGCTGTGTCACTAACTGCCTCAAATGACACTGGATTCCTGACCTTCTCATTAACTCACACACACAGAGTGGTCAAGCAATCTTTTCCAGACTACTCTGCTTGTCTCCAACTGTGAAAAGGATTATTTGATGTTCTTAAATATTGCCCTTCGCCTTTAACTGTACATAATAATTATGTTACCATGGTTGACGCTAATGACAATGAAGCATCTGCACTACTTCCTAAAGCTCCAGGACAGGACACCTGTGTTTTCAAGACATAGTACCAAGACGAGAGTTACAGCCTGCATCCGCTGGGTACCAGCGACGTTGGGAGGCTCAGTTGGTCCTGCGAAGCACCATAGCCACCCTGCATACACCAAAAAATGCTGGGGATAATTAAGTGGTGATGTATTTTTTTTTCGTAGTATGATTTTCCAACTGAGGAAAGCGAAAGATACACAAAGATTATAGTTATTCCCCAGTGTCTGTGGAGTACTGGTTCCAGCATCCCCTCCAAATACCAAAATTCAAGGACACTCAAGTCTCTGATATAAAATGGTGTGGTGTTTGCATGCAGTCTATGTACATCCTCTTGTATACCTACTTACAATACCTAATACAAAGATCTACAGTACAGACACCAATCATATATTTTTTCCTGAATATTTTTGACCTGCAAAATGGTTGAATCCACAGATGTAGAACCCATGGACAGGGAGGGCTGACTGTATTTCGGAGCAAACATTAGTTATCATTGAAGAAAGCAAGCACATTTCACTAAAAGCCCTAACACTTATTTCAATACAATCAACCCAGCTGAAGATCATCATGTAAAAAAGTTATACAGCAAGACTCTTTCTGTTACAAATATTTACTGAGGTATCTGAGTTTAAAGCCACTCAGAAACTCAGAGCAGGCCCCATTCCCAGATAGCCTAACTACCTACTCAAACTTCAGGACCTGAGTCATAAGCAAGAGCTGAAACAAAAGCAAACCTTTCATTATTTCCAACCAGACCTAGTGACATTAAACCTTTTTCTCAGAAGCATAAGAAGCAAGAATGAGCAACTAAATTTTTAAAATGGCAGCTCCTCAGCTTCATTTCCCCAAAATGGGTCAGGTGAAATTAATGGCTCTTTCTTCTGCATTATTAGTCATTTGTGTGCTTTTACAGTGCTGTACTTAACACAGTCTATTGTCATTAATTGTCATAGACTCATCCCAATGTGCAGGTGTCCTCAATGGGTTGTGAGCTCCTCGGTGGCAGGGCCAAGCATTATGATATCTGTTCTCCCAGAACCTATTGAGGGTCTGGTACATAATGTGCAACAATAAATGTTTGAAGAATAAAAGAAAGAAGGAGGAGAAAAGCAAAAATGTAGGGGAAAGACATCATGAGAGGAGAGAAAGAAAAGGAAGTAAAAAAGGTAGGAAGAGAGAGAGGGAAAAAGGAAAGGCAGAAAGAAAGAACGGAAAAATGAAAAGGAGGGAGGGAGGGAGAGAGGGAGGGAGGGAGGGAGAAAGGTAGGGAAGGGGAGAGGAAGGAAGGAAGGAAGGAAGGAAGGAAGGAAGGAAGGAAGGAAGGAAAGAAGGAAGGAAGGAAGGAAAGAAGGAAGGAAGGAAGGAAGGAAGGAAGGAAGGAAGGAAGGAAGGAAGGAAAGAAGGAAGGAAGGAAGGAAGGAAGGAAGGAAGGAAAGGAGGGAGGGAGGGAGGAGGGAGGGAGGGGAGAGGAGATGGAGGGAAGAAGGAAGGAAATAAAATGCAGAAATTAAGACACATAGGGTGAGTTGAAAGGCAGAGAAGTGTCTGGTGTGGGAAGGTGGCAGCCATGGTCCAGCCTGATCATCTGGGGCCTGTTCCCCAAATCTGCCTATGCTTGTGTGGCCAGTCCACTCTCCCTGAGATCCCCACCACCCTTTGTCCCTCCTGCTGCAACCCCGGGGATGTCAGAAGCCATTGTGCAGTTGAGCACAGGGCCAAGCCAGCAGCTGAGGCAGGAAGCAGGGCTGGAGCTGCTGGCTGGAGTTGCTGGGCCTGTGTGTCCTGCTCCCTGCTGCAGGCCTGGGTGCCAGAGCCAGAGCAGCCGGGTCAGGGTGGCGACGCACTGCTGGCATGGCCAGGCTCTCACACGCTCTCCTTTCCAAGGGCCCGGCCGGCATTGCTGGGGAAACGGGAGGGGCCAGGCAGCCAGCAGCCGAGAGTGAGAACTTCCCCTTGCCAGAGCCAGCTGCTGGCTGCCATCTGGGCAGGGGCAGTGCCAGTTTCCCAAATCTGCCTTCCCTTTGGAAAAGGGGGAGAAAACTCTGTGCTGAGAAGATAGCTTCTCCTCCATCCTGAGGCTCTCAGTTAAAAACCCAACAAAACCAGCCTTTGAAAAAGGAAGGGATGAGAAATGCCACATGTTGGGTTGTTTCCAAAGGAATTTGCCTTTCCCGGGGCCTTTACTTCCAAAAAAAGTCTTTATTCATGCTCAAGATCCCTTGTTTCTTTCATTTCACTCCACAATAACCTTTCATTTTAGTTTAAAATTAAATATTTAAACAAATAAAATGCGGGTATCTGTGTGTCCTTTACACTGGTCACATAGGAATTGTTCACCATAAGCTGGGAATTCCCTGAGAGCTGTGACTTAGTCTTCCTCATTCATCCTGTAGCTTGAGTAATCCAACACCTCATCTAAACTGGTGCTCCCTGGATGCTTTCTGATAAGATGCAGTCATTCATTCACTGGATGCTTACTGAGCACCTTCTAAGCATCAGCACAGGGTGGTCACTGAAGAATTACAGATCTGGTCATGTTCTCAGAGTTTGGGGAATGAAAGCAAACCTTCCCATCCTTCTGGATGTCAGGGGAATGGACACTTTAGCTACTGTGTGTTGGTCCTAGTATGTCCTGCAAAGGATGCCAGCCCCGAGACCACGTTATTTGCTGTGCAACTACTATATTCCTAGGAGACAGGTGGGAAAAGAGTTGGCACCTGAAAGAGCACAGAATCAGGGAGACCTTCCACAAGCCCCCAAAACAGCCAAGCTTTATCCAAGGTGAGTGTCAGTATTTTCAATAAGCCTCCCACCATGGGCACTAATAAATCAGAACAGATGCTGGCTGGGACTGACCAGTGCTGCTACCTTTGTGCATCCTATCCGAATGTGAATCCTGGATTTATTGTTTACCATCCCTTTACCTTTCAGATCCTTCTTTTATGTCTTGATATCTTTCTTCTCAGTGAAGGACACAGCCAACCCAACTTCCCAACATCACAAATACTTGTTGAAAATTGCCTGAGTGGATGGGCGCAGGGATAGAAGTCCCTATGCTCCATGAAGACCCCAACATGGCAGAGATCCTCATGGTGGGGCTTCAGATGGACTCCTCCAACTTTGCTGACATCTTCATTCTGAAGCAACTCTAAACATACCTATTATTCATGTAATAGTTGGAAGTGGCAGGCTGAAAGCCAGGGAGATCTCAAGAGTGAGGCTCACTCTCTGAAATACAGGATTTGGTCCCCCAGCTCTGAAGCCTTAATATTTAGCTTGCCTAGGAGCAACCAGGCCCTAAGAAAAACTAGTTCACATTGCCAATCTCATAGGAAAATATATTGCATTTTAAAGTGTTGCCTAAGTAGTTTTACAATGAAAGATACATGTAAACACAGCTTGAGTCTACACTGAACACTCCTTTGATGAATTTAAATTGAATGATATCATTTGAGCCTCACCACATTGCCTGAGATGGCCAGGGCAGGCATTAGTAGTTCCTGTTCCATAGCCCCACAGATGTAAGACCTTGTCCAAGCTAGTGGAGTTAAGTGTCAGCTAGACCAGAAGGTGGGTCTTCTGCCATCTCATTCAGTGCTCTTTCCAGAAGCCAAGTGACTAACTGATAATAGAAACTTCAGCATCCTAGTGAGGACACTCACTGGAGAAATGAAATGAAGATCAGAAGTTGCCCTGATGGATACATAGATGAAAACACAGAGGATCTGTTGATGAAGAGCGCAGGCTTTGACTCCTGGCTGTTCCTTGCTGGCCCAATGGTGTTGGGCAAGTTAAGACTCTCTGCAACTCTCCTTCCCTCTGCGTTCTCATCCATAGGAAGAAAACAGCACCTTTCTTTTAAGATTGCCGTAAGGACTGAACTAGGTAACAAAGGATCCTTACTTCAGGGTCCATCCTAGGGTATATGTTCCATATGTGATGATAATTTTTGCTATTTTTATCACTTATTTCTGAAAAGGTAACTTCCACCCACCCTCAGCCTGGAAAGGCCGTTCTTGACTGCTTTGTGCTACCCAGAGCTCCAGTTATTTGCTGTCTCCTTCATGAGGTGGGAGGAGACATTTATTCACATACTGGTATTTTCCTGTGTTAATCCTACCTACGCCCCTCCTGGGAACATTTGTTTGTTTATTCAGCACTGACTCTCTTCCAGTCATCTCCTAACACTTTAGAAGTATTAATTCATTTCATCTTCATAATAACCTTGTAGGTAGGAACTATTATTATCCCCATTTTACAGGCAGGAAAAATGAGGTGCAGAGGTGAAGTCAATATGTAGCAAATGGCAGAGCCAAGATTAAAACCAGGCAGCCCAGCCACAGGATTTATCCACTAAACTCGATGGTCTCTACGTTCAAACAAGAGGTAGGCCTTGAATAAAAGAAGTCTGTGACCTTGTAGAAAAGGTGGATTGCAGGTAGGATTCCCTTTTAAGCCTCTCAAATCTCACTTTGAAATCTATCTCCTACTCTCTACCAAAAACCGGGGTAGCACTGGGGTCTCTTCCTACAGGCTTCTGGAGCACTGAGACTTGATAAGCCAGAGCCAGGAAAACTGACTGATTTGCCTAAAAGTCGTTAGCCATACATTCACAAAAATTCATTTTCTAATGCCTTTCAAACCATAGCTTTGTGGCAGGCCCTGGGCTAAGACATTACTAAGAGGGTGTTTCCTGTCCTCTGAGAACCTACACTTATGGAATACAAGACAGTTACTGACTCACATGTGGAAACGCCAAAGGTCTGACAGTGATTCAGATAGACTCTAAAATGATCATAGAGTTAAAAAGACTCTAAAATTATCATAGACTTGGAAAGAGTCTAAAATGATCATCATCCCTTGGAAGGACCTTTGTGTGTGCACAGCCTGAAGGACCGAAACCTACTCACACTGCATAGGCAAACCATGATGGAAGATGGGGGAAACTTAAACAATCATGAAAAGTACAGACAGAGTGAAAACAGATCTGTTCTCAAACCCCAAAGCCTTAAGCCCAGGGGACATCTCCTGGTTTGCAGAAGTTTCAGCACAAATAAAAGGGAATCCTCCTTCAATACACTGGCAGAGAGGCAGCCGGTGTGAAAGCACATGTACAGTAGCTTCAAGAAGGGCTTTCATAGAGGTGGGAATGCTAGAGTTTCTATAACTCTAGTTATAGGGAAGCTAGGATGATTGAGCTGCATCATAACCAAGGCCCCATCAATACTTTGCCTTTGAATAGAGCTGGGTGTTTCACATCTACCCTTGCCTGGGAGCTCATCAGGTCCCTGGGAAATTCTCAAGGCAGGCATTATTAGGCACACTCTATGCAGCTGGAAATGGAAGCTCTGAGAAGCTATTTTCTCAGTATTTATAGCACTGAGACATCTTCCATCTCCAAACTGAGGGTGAACTTGGTTTCTCAGCCAAGTGGAGACATCCGGGGACAGCCCAGGTCTATAGACATACTAAGAGTTTGCCATTTTCATCCAAGTCACCAGGATCCAAGATGATCCTGAATAGAAACTTTTGTAGACCAGACCAATCCCAGCCATTCAGAGGACAAAACACCATACCCACAAGCCTTTAGGTCTCCCCCACTAAAACCAGGCTCCCATGCATAACAGGCTCACGTGAAGATCTCACAGGGGGATATGCTGTTGATTTTAAAAAAAATAAAACAACGTATGAGTTTTATCTCTTTATCTCCTCAGTCCAGAGGGAAAAAAAAGAGCACAATCTGTCCTCCCAGTGGGACATCCACCTGATTAGATGTCATAAAACAGAGTAGTCCTTTAGTTAATAATGGCTGGAATACCTCCGACCCACAGTTACTGGAAAGAAAAAGAAACCTAACTACAGATAAACGCCCTAGGGTTTCAGATCCGTTTTGCAATAAGCTGTTATGAAGGAAACCTGGCCCCAAAAGATAGTTTGAATGCAAAATAAAGATAGTTCACATGCTTTGAAGCAGGGACAGGGCTCCTGTGGAAGCACCAGAATCATATTTTTGGAGGATCATTATATTTCCTGCTTCAAACTTTATTTGGGTCCCACCGTTCTTTTATACAACTTCTATTTTTGGTCATCAGAGGCGCCATGTCCTGCCAGGCAGGGGCCTCAGCAGGGCAGGTCTGGGCAGAAGGGGTAAAGATTGGATGCCTGCAGAGGGAGGAGCACTGGATAGGCGAGAGGCAGGCAAGGTTTGGGAACAGGTGTGACCCACAGAGCCAGACAGGCTGGAAGTAGGGCCTGGCACAGCCTCAGGGGAAAGATCAGGTGAGCACCACAGGTTTATGGAACAAGACTCTAGGTTCCAGAAGGCTAGTGAATTATCAGGAAGGGACTGGAATATGGGCACAGCAGAAGCAGGCAAGGACTCTCTGAGCTCTTCCATACACCCTGTCACAAGAGAGTGGGCAGGGGCATGAGTTTCAGCCCAGGAGGTGCAGGAGGACTCTGATTAAGGCATAGGCAGAGGTGCTATGCTTTCTGGATGGTTCCTACAAGCAGGGGTCTTTAAAGGAGAAAATGAAAACACATGTGGTCTTAAAACATAGATATATACTAAGGCTCCATCATTTGTCCATGGATTCATGGGTCTCCTAAGAACCAAATGCCATGCAAAAGTGATAGAAGTAGAGAGGAGAATCCAGACCAGCTGACCAGTGTCTATTGAGAACCTGCTTTGTACTCAGCCCGGGAGGAAGCAAGGGAAGAAAAGGCAGCTGAGATGAGACACAAAATAAATGCAAGTCATGGTCCTTGTCATCAAACTGGCTGAAGGGACAAAACCAATCCTTGTGAAATAGCTTGGGAGAACTACTTGGAGGAGACCTTCCTTCTCTTCGCAGTACCTTCCCCAATAGAAAGAAATTCACTTTTGTTGAAAAAAAATGCTAGCTTTCCTGGGCATTAGTATCTTCTTGTGCCTTTAAATGTAAAGTTCAGAAGAGAGCTGAATATCTTTGTAACAGAAAGAAGGAGGTATTCAGTGAATGCTTGGGGAAGAGTTCAGAGAGAAAGAGAAGCAGAGACACCCACAGGTCCATGGCTAAAGAGGACCTTTGAGGACAGAAGGTGAATATCTTGTTCTTTATGGATAGTTGGGTGTTGTATCATGTAGCTTTCCCCTCCATCTCCGCTTGAAATCATAGTCAACTCTACATCATTCATTAATACCTTGTGGGTTGGGTCTGTTTTGAGGGGATGTGATAAAGCCCCAAATCCAACTTAAAGAAGGTCATAGGCAAAGGAGGAAGAAATATATTTCCTGTCTTGTGAGAAAAACTAAATGCACGAGTTACTTTGAAGACACGTTTAGCAACGCATTAGCAAATTTAGATGTGAAACACATGTGCTCAGAGAGCTCAGAGTTGGGAAAGTAATCTAAGGATTGGGGGGTAACCAAGGTAGTCTTCCTCAAAGAAGCAAATTTTGAACTAGCTATCCCTTGGGAGATAGATTCAGCATGCTGAAATACAGAAGAACTTGTATAATTTCACAGAGACCCAAAAATATATACACTGTTTCCTGACCTCAACTCAAGATATGGACATGTGCCCTCAGCTACGCCAACATCTACCATACAGGAAAATACAGGCATGCAGCAAATCACATATCCATTACACATACCAGATAGTGTTTAACATCTTTCAGCCTGTGCAAAAGTGGCCACTGCTCCCACTGGGATGTCATACGAAAAGTGTTCATTAGTATTTAAACCGTGTCACTGCCGAAGTGCAAAAAAGTCAAATTTATAACACGTTAGACATTTTTAGTGGAAAATGCAAATACATAGCAGAGAAGGTTGGGCACATGTCCCTTGAAACCATTACCTCACAAAGTTTATCCCAGGTCTAGGTCTTTCACAGAGAAAGTCTATTCAATCTCAAGCAATATCCAAGATCATCTTATCAAAGTCAGGACTGAAGCTTCAAAGGACATGAATAGTAAACTCAGAAAATAAGAAACACAAATAGCCAATGAAATGTACAGATATTTTAAATCCAGACCAGCTGAAAGTTAAAGGAATGCAAATAAAAATGATATGATACTATTTTTGCTCTAATTTTCAAAACTTAGGCATAATAAAATAGTTCCTTGTTGGTTCAGATGGGGTATCTGTTACGAAGTGAGTAGGATTGCAGTTTGGTGCGTAACCTTCGCAGGAGACCGTTTCCAGCAAAAGCCCTAGCCATGTGCATTTCCTCTAATCTGCAGTTCCACTTCTAAGGTCGTGTCTGGGTGGAATACCCATGTAAATGCACAAAGATGTGTGTATAAGGATTTTCATCAGACTAGTCTTTAAAACACTGAAAAATTGGAGACTACCTAAATGTGTAGCAAAAGTAGGTTATTAAATAAAGTATAATACTCATTCAATGAAATACTATCTTACCATCTTTAGTAATAATGTAAGGTTTCATAACACAGAAAAAAGACATAATACATAGCAAGATGTTGTAAATGAGTAAAGCAGGTTCCACACAATATATAATACAATGCATTTTGTAGTAACAAAAATAGTTCATGTGTTTAGTTGTTAAACCAAAATAAAAGCTGCATGACAGCGGTGGATCTTCTGGGTGTTAAATGCTATCTTGAAAAGTGCCTGGCATAAAATAAGGAATCAAAAAATATTTGTTAATTAAATGAATTCCTGCTTACTATGCAGCAGGCACTGTTGTAAACGCATGGTATAGTATCTCATTCTCACAGCAGCACCATGCTCTAAGTCTTTCTGGGAATTCCGCAGAGCCCTGAGGAAGCTGAGGCACAGAGAGGTTAAGCATTACGACACAGGTCACCCAGCTAGTAAGCAGTGAAGCCAGAATTCAAACTCAGCAACCTGAATCCAGAGTCTTCATTCAAACACTTTATTAATAAATACGTGTAGAGAAAATTCTGGAGGGATATACACCATTACCTCTTCAGCAGTGATTTGGGCAGCTCTAGGTCGTAAGATTACTCAAGGTTTTGTTTTTCCTTCTTGCTTGACAGAGATTTCTAATCTCTCTCCAGTGCAGATGTAAAAATTGCTTTCTTTAAAATGTATATAGATCTTACTTTTAAATAGCATGCTCTTTTCTTTAGTGGATGCTTTCTCTGGCTAGAAGCAAAAGAAAAGGAAAGCAGAGGAGAGGGTTTCTCAAGGAAGAGGAAAAAGATGAGGAACAAGCAAAGGGATCATGGTTCCCAATCCCCAGACGTGAATAACTTATTGAAAGCTAGATTTTCATGTTGTAAAGCAAGGTAGAAAATTTCTAGAACTTACAAGCCTCTTAATTCCCCATGCTCTGTACTGTGCTCTTCAACCCAACAGTATTCCAGGATGCTTCCTTGGGGTTGCCACTCACTTGGACAGACACGTGATAGCCCAAAGTGGAGAGCTGGACAGCCTGTTGCATGACCATCTCCACGAGGACACAATCATTCAAGTGCCATTGTCAACAAGTGTTTTCTGACCTCCTACTCTGTGCTGGGCATTGGGTGGACATAAAGATTACAAATTCATTTTTAGTTTGTTTTTGTTATTAGAGAGAGGATCTCACTCTATCACCCAGGCTGGAGTGCAGCAGTGTGATCCTGGTTCACTGTAGCCTCGATCTACTGAGTCACTGGGATTACAGGCATGAGCCACTGTGCCAAGCTCATGAAGAAAACAAAAGATACAATACCTGCTTCAAGAAACTCAGAAACTGTTGGAAAGACAAACTGAAAAACACAGCTAATGTATTAAGGAGCTAATAGAAGGACGTTCAGGAGGCTGCAGGAGCACACGGGAGGGCCTCTAATTCCTGCAACATCCTGTACTTAACTTTATCACAGAACTCGTTTCATTTTCGAATGTATTTGTGTGCTTTGTGATCCATCTGTCCAGTGATCTATTAACTCCTTGAGGACTGGCACTGTCTCTTATTCATGTCTGCATCTCAGTGCCTGGAACAGAGTAGGTTGTTTAACCAGCAGCTTTGCTCAAATAATTGTCTCCATATGGAGATGGCTTTGTAGGCAACTTCTACCATTTGGCCCACTGAGGATAAGGTCAAGGTAGAAGAGAATGCCTAGAAACCTCTCTAGCTCAGACAGAGTGAACCAGGTGAATAGACAAGAAGAGGAAGAAAAGAATTCTTGGGGTGACCAAATGAACACAAAGGCAAGACCCAGTTAAGAAACAGTTGGTTATATTCCAGTGAAAACAGACGTGGCTGAATGAAAGATGAGGCTGGGTGGTGAGCAGAGCTGAGTCATGAAGGACCTTTCATCCACACTAAGAAGTAAATTTTATCTTGCCAGTTAAGAGGATTCCAAGAAAAGAGGCGATGTGGTAAGATTTAGTTACAGGAAATCAGTCTGGGAGCACTATGGAAAGAAGAAAAGGGGTAAATCAGAGGCAAAGAGGCCAGTTAGAACAGAAGACTACTGCAAGAAAGCAACCAGCAACTAACCACGGCCTGGAGGAAGGCAGGAGCTTCATAGGTGGAGAGAAAAAGACACCCCAACATTATTTTTCTCCTAGACAGCTTGAAATGATTCTCAGGCAGGCAGAACAGTTAAAACCTGATGTCGAGTGTGGAAAAGGCAAAGTTGATCTTAAGTACCTAGCCATCCTGCCTGCTCAGCAGCACCAATCAATCCCCCGAGGTTTCACACCCCACTAGCACCTCGGAGCACACTCCTGCAACAGGCAGTAACGAAGACATCCAGGCAGCCAGAGAAACACTCAGAAGCAGTGGCAGAGGGGGAAAAAAGTGCATTACAGAGCCCAGCATCTGTGTCTAGCAGCTGCCAAGCAACCTCCATGTGTTCCTGCAGCTGTCGGCATGGAAGCAACGGAAGACAGAACAGAAGGATGAAAAGAGCGTTCAGCAACAGGCTCTGAGTACCAGGCAGGTAGGCAGACTCTGAGGTAGTTGAGGCTGATTCACTGGGTGTTCTGGGGAGCTGTTGCTTTCTGTAGAGAAGATTTGCCCCACAGAGCCCTTAAGTAGCCAGGCCATTCCTAAGGCTGTGCAGAGGAGGAGACCTATCACCCCACCTGAGCCAGGCAGCCCAGGAAAGCTGAGACTGGACTGGCCACAGCAACCTCCTTGGTTTGATTGCAACGCCCTGGTCTCCATCTGTCTGAAGGTGTAATATGATACACCACTTAGTGTTCAATCAAATATGTGAATCAAAGTTAAGTACGGCGGGAGAATTGCTTGATAAGTTCATGAAACTTTTCCCACCAAATAATCAAAGAGATGACCCAGGGTCTCATCGTTTCACCAAAATAGGGAATTACTGGTTTTGATGTTCACCTTGGAAGGTCGGAGAAATGGACTATGCTGATTATCCACCCACTCATCCATTAATTCAGAGGTTTATCAAGTACCTACCAAGTACATAAGAATATGCCAGGCTTTGTGGCAGCTGAGACAGAGAGCGAAGGTAATAATGCCTAGAATGTTTGTCATGCTGTACAACTTACAAGACTTTTCACATCTGTTACTTTTTCACAACCGAAGTGAATATTCAGTCCATTTGCACGGAACAGGCATCCCAGGTATGTACAGCCGTTGACTATTCTGATTGGCCAGTGCCCTTGCGAACCAAGTATTACACACAGCATTATTAAAGACCACCTGTACCCACAGCACCGTGGTAAGGTCACATTTACATTCTCAAAGTATCTGGACTGTGACCACTTCCTCCTTAGTGGTACTTCCAAGATTAGAACACTCGAGGAGCTCACACTCAAGTTAGAAGAGGAAGATATAAAGAGATCTGAAATAACTTCAGGGTGACATGAAAATGAGGACTTGAAAGCATGGGCCAGAGGAAAAATAAAAATAAGGAAAAGATTGCCGGGTACTCAAGGCAAACTTGGTGAAGGATAGCATTTTGTGCTGGGAGTTTGACAGTTGACACAGCCTTGAAGGAAATTAGAGATTTGGACAGGGTTTCTGTCATGGTTGTTATGAGAAGAGGCTCTAGAGACATAATTTCTGGGTTCAAAATACAGCTCTCCATGTATCAAATGTAGATGATGATAATCACAGTATCTACTCAAGGGTTTCTGAAGATTAAGAGACAATCTAGGTAAAGCGCCTTACACAGAATGTGCTCCACAAACGGTCCGCCTTATTATTTCATTTCCCTTTGTACGTGGCAAATGGTATAGTGCTTCTGCAGAGGCTCTTCAGTGCCACAGGGAACATCTAGGATCCCGAGTTGCAGGCAACAGAAGTCACCTCTGGCTGATGATGATCCGTGAATAGCTAAAGAGAGAAGACTTTTATTGAAAGGTAATTCATAGAATCACCAGAAAAGCAGAAGGACCAGGCCAGAAAAAGGACGGGAACCAGACAGGTGCGGTGGCTCACGCCTGTAATCTCAGCACTTTGGGAGGCGGAGGCGGGCAAATCACAACATCAGGAGATTGAGACTATCCTGGCTAACACGGTGAAACCTCATCTCTACTAAAAAAAAATTCAAAAAATTAGCCGGGCATGGTGGCAGGTGCCTGTGGTCCCAGCTACTCGGGAGGCTCAGGCAGGAGAATGGCGTGAGCTCGGGAGGCGGAGCTTGCAGTGAGCCAAGATCACGGCACTGCACTCCACTCAAGCTTGGGCAACAGAGCGAGACTCCGTCTCAA